>NC_136826.1:561349-755658 GCF_951394365.1 Tetrao urogallus
AGTACTTTGTTATTGAAAATAAAAAATTCAAAAAAAGAAAAAGATAGTTAAGCGGGGGGGTTTATTTTTAAAGAAGATACAACAATGCACCGCAATAATTTGATAAATACACTTACTGTTTATTTTCTTAAACGTATCTGTAGTTCCTGTTTTCAAGTCTCCTTGATCTTATGTTTCTATACGTACTATTTTATATCTCTTCAATTTCCATACTGCTGCTTCTTCTTCTTCAAAAAAAAAAGAAATTAAATCTTAATTATTTAGTATGTCTTTTACACACAGACTATCTGTCACCTGATTTAACATGCTTCACCTACTTCTAAATTGTTACTTTTACTTCTTGAATCAAAGGTTAACATCTAAGAGCTTTTGATTTTCATAGAACCATTGGAAATCCACAAAGATGGAGGTGTTGCACTCTTACAGCTTTTATTTCATGTAATAAGCATTCATAGAAATGTAGAATACCCTGAGTTGGAAGGGACAGTTTGGCACGAGGATCTAGGAAGTCTGGACATTGCTCAAGAAGGAAATCTTAAAGGCTCAGGACTGGGCAGTCCCTTATGCTGTAAGATGAACCAGTAGGGAATAAGACGAGCCTAGCTGAACAGGGAGCTCTTACTGTGACTGCAGAAAAAAATTAAAAAAAGAAAGTTTACCATCTTTGGAAGAAGGGTCAGGCAACTCAGGAAGAGTACAAGGATGTCACTACAGTATGCAGAGGGCAAATAACTTAAACTGGCCACCATTTTTAAAGATAATAAAACACGTTTTTACAAATACGCTTATATGATGTCCTCAGTTAATGTCTGGTATGATGAAGTTCCCATAAGGACAAGGGCAGTTGATCTAGATGTCTGCTCCTCAAAGAATAATTCAGTGGCGTCATCATCCTGGATGGGGGATCTATAGTAGATTGCCACAGTGACATTCCCTTGATTTGCTTGTCCTTTAAATCTTAACCAGAGGCTCTCAACTTTGACACCACCAGCTGAAACTACATACAGTTCAGCCTCTCCATGGAGCAGCATGACTGAGCACTAAGAGTACAGGCTGGAGGAAAGGACTTATAGATCCAACCTTGTAGTTAGCAAAGGCAAAATCAGTACATTTGAGCCTTTATATCATTTGTGAAATGAGGAAACAAATCCTTTCTCCAGTGCTGAAAGTCTAGCTGACAATACAAAGCACAGCAATGTCGTAAAATATAGCTATGTAAAAAGAAATTGAGTTACTTAAGAGATATCTACTTATTTGTACACTATGAGATCTAATGTTTATATATGAATTATCATTTCAATTTTGGTGTGCAACCTTTGACATGAAAAGTGCTTACAAAATATCCCTGAACGTGTCACCTGTTTGTCTGGAAATCCACAATTTCCACAAAAAAAGTTACAAGCAGATGTAAAGTCTCATACAACACTTGAATGAGCATGCTGGTAAATCAGCTCACTTCATTTCCTGCAGCATCTGCTGGCAGTATTATATGAGCTGCTCACTTCAGTGAAGCCTTTCCAAACAAAGAGATTCACTGTGATTTCAGTCATGGGGGCTTTAATTTCATTAGTGATTCTTGATTACTGTACAGTTCTTGATTCTGCATAGATCAAAATGTAGGTGTTTTCATAGAGAAATAAATAGATTAACACTTTCTTAAGGGTCAATAAGGAAAACACGCTTCTTCAAGTTTTCAATAGCAAAAGTTGTCAGTTGACACTGCACAGTATTTTCACAGGCATTAGCCCAACTTTCCAATGTTCTTCCAGTTAATCTGATAAATATGGTCCATACAGTAAATATCACCAATCAGCATATAATTCAGTTGCATTCAAAGAACACTTGAGGAACGCAGAATTACAAAAAAAAAAAACTTTTTTTTCTTTTATGGTCATTGGAGTGTTTCAGTTTCCCTCATCTGAACTTAAACACCTGCAACATATCAGTATGCCTGCAAGCAGTTGAAGAAGTTTCTATTTCATTCACTTTTCTGAAATAAAACTTCTATTGTAGCGAAGGAGGTTTTTTCCCTCCTTCCACAAGACATGAAGGCTGATTGCTTACAGACTAAGACAAAATGACTTTTAAACAGTTTGAGATTTTGAATATATTTCAAAGGAACTGATTTGCAATATTTTCATCTCAGAGTATCTGTATCATGGAAAACGGATAAAGAAAAGAAGTTTTGCAGGCAGTGACTGTTGATGCTAGTTACGAAAAAAAATCTTAGAAACAAAATAGCATCTCACATTAGAGAAGAATTATTAACATGATAAAGACCTTGCTCCATCATTTTCTTCAACTTCAACAGATCTTAAGGAAATATACAGGCTTGCCTAGTGCAGAGTAACAAACAGTTGTACTGTCTAACATCTGAGGACCCAACCACAGCAAGTGTTTCAACAGTTTCTTTAAATGTCTTTTTTTTACATCCACTAAAATGAGAAACTGATACAAACACAGTTTTGAAACTTCTGCACTGAAAGGTGTTTGGAAATAATCAGAAATAAGGTACCAAATTCATCCAAAGTGATGCAGTGTTCCATTTACTACACAAAAATTCTTGTTATCAGTTTCCCATATCACCTCTTTGACTCACCAACACTGAATATAGTTTACTGCATTTAGCTGGAAATAACACCACTGCAGGACCAACAACTTCCACCTCACTGATAGTCTTCTTCTAGTATATCTTAATAACTTGTGGCTAGAGCTGAGCTGGTGGTTGGCAATTTTTCATTTTGTTTTTTCAGATGTTAAGCAGTTTTTAACAGTGGTTTGTCCAATGGTGCTGACAG
Source organism: Tetrao urogallus (assembly GCF_951394365.1). Classification (NCBI taxonomy): domain Eukaryota; kingdom Metazoa; phylum Chordata; class Aves; order Galliformes; family Phasianidae; genus Tetrao; species Tetrao urogallus. Next base: position 564,148 of record NC_136826.1, read on the forward strand.
TCTTTCTCTAACATTGAACTGGAACAGCTGAAACCATTGTTTTTTATTAGCTTCTTTGCATGCGCTTAAGAATAAGCAGTATATATCCCAGATACTAAAAAAAGTTTGCCTATGTTTCCCATTTTACATATCAAAAATCAGAAAGTGCAAGACCAGGATATTTAACTTTAACCACTAACATAGCAAACTCCTTTTATCAAAACATTAAGACATCAGAGAAATTGAGAGGATTTTTTCTTGAAGACTTTTCCTCTCATGTTCATTTTCTATCTTCACAGCTACAAGCAATTTTATTTCACAGAACTAAATTTGTAGGACAAAAAATTAAAAAACAAACAAATAAACAAAAACCCTAAAAACATAACTGCTTCTTGTGCTGTAATTTCTTTTCCACATATTAGACAGAAGTTTTATGATAGAAGTTTCATTTTGTTTCCACTTGCTATTTTAAAAATAAATAATAAATACAAATAATTATAAAGAGAGAAGTACAGGGGAAGATATGTGTCCATTCCAGAGATAAGACTGGTTCTGTAAGAAATTAAAGTAAAAAATAAAACAGCATGCATATGGCAAGTTTTGAATATGCAGAGTAACAGTGAGAAAGAAATAATAATTTAAGATTCTAACCATAATTTGTTCACTTCAGGTACAACTGTTTATTTTACCCAGTAAGGTCAGGGCAGTCTCAAAATTTCGGTTTCAAAGTCACTGGAAATTACAATATTATTTCCTTTTCTCCCTAAAAAAAGCATTTTGTTGGACTAAAAACCATAATGAAACCCTGACGTGTGTACTGTGTTGTTTATCTTCAAGGTAACCTTTGCATGGCACCCACTTCAGCTACCTACACAACACAGATATTGCAGAACAGTCACATACTCAGGCTTCTCAGCACATGCTCAGCATCAGCCATCTGCCACTGCAGCTACTACAGCACTCTACAACCCAAACCTCTCCTTCCCATAACAGCCTTTAAGCCTCTGAAAGAAGCATGAAACTCATTCATAGTACAAATTTTCCATCCCTTCTTTCTCCATTACCTTATTCAGACTACTATGAGATCTCAGCCTTCAAGGAAAATCCTCAAAGAAATTAAACTTGGGCTTCCCAGCCCTTCCGGATTCTCCTAGATACTTCCTTCTCCATAATGCTGACCATATTTGACCTGCACCCTTCTTTCTGTGCACAATGCAGACATCTACTTTGTCTATCCCAGATAATGCACTCATGTTCACTTTTGAAACCTGCTGAATGCAGTCTTATGAAAAGACTTGAGATCTATAGGCTGTCCAATTATTTTCCCACTGAAAGGTTTGTCTACATCAGTGTAAGCTAATAAATTAACTCTGAGTTCCGCAGCTTGAAGGGAGTACTACTTTATAGTTAATATCTGTCGTTCCCAGTGCACTACCTGAACAGATTTGTGTGATTGGAGACTACGTGGGATTTTTGTGTGTGTGTTTTTGTTTTGTTGTTGTTTTTTTGTTTGTTTGTTTTTTGCTTCTTTGTGGTTATTTTTTTTAGTAAAAGGCTAAACTAGATATAAACATACATAAAAATTCTATGCTGTGAGCCCTATAATACCAAAGGAAAAAAATGTAACTTTTAAATGCTGTAAAGGTTTCAGAGAAGTAACAGAGATATATGCTTCAGTGGTATCCCTGTTCAGTGTTCAGTGTTCCTGAAATCCAATTTACAAAGTGAAAAAGATTTTCCTGTGAGATTCTAGATACAAAAGTAATACTTATTTCTTATGATCAATTTGCAAGGCATAAGTAGCGGTTCTGTTTATATAAAAGCATCATCATGAATATGAATCCATGTTTCTAGTGACTCTGAACTTTAAGAAGGACAGATATCCACATTTCAAATTTTTGGTTCTAGGTATGAATTTGGATCTGAAGTCTCATTTCAGTGGACTGTAAGAGTATGAAACTTTTGGAATTAAGTATAGATCTTTAGTTAATAACCCTTATTAAGCTCTGCAAAAGGCTAGGCAATAATCATGATAGCTGCATTCCTGCTTAGTTTTGAATCAGAAAAAGATATTACTAGCAGAAGACATACCCTCTTATACCATTTAATGCTAAATAACTAAACGCAAACATGTAAACATGTCAATCAGCTGTCAAAAAATATATACTCACATTAAGAACATACTGTGGCTCTGCAATGACAGGACAGGAGTGATGAAGGTTTAAGAGATTAAAGTCTGTTCTTGATTTTCCATCAGCTGGTGAGTAATCTCTAGCAAATTACTTGACATTTTTATATGTCAGCATCCCAGTTCATCAGATTGGTGTAATAATACTAATTCTTTTACAAATTACCTTCATATCCAGTGATGAAGACAAGCTTTCCTGTAACAAAATTAAGACTTAAATCATTTAGAAATCATTCTAATCATACTAGTAAACGTTCAACAATTTCCCTCTCCCACTGTTTAGAGTAGAATGAGCACAGAAGTTCAAATACACGTTAGGTGTGCTGTCTCTATAATTGTTCAAACACTTCCATGATACAAAATTAGTGCCAGAAAGCCTTTCAGTTTATTAATTCTTTCATGGTTAATAAAAAAATATTCTTTTTTTCTAACAATATTTTCAGCTGCTCCTTTAAGGGTTAAAGAGCTTCTAGACTAACACCTTCCAAATGTTTTCTTTTGCAGTTCACAATATACCACAAGTTTCTTACAAAATTTTACATTCTTAAGACGTCTTAAATAGCTGCAGTGTTTATTGCACTCTGAAAGAGTAATAGCTGCACCTTTCCCATGATATGAGGTAAATATGAGGTAAAATCTTCATGTACACATCAGTGACTTTTCTATCATTGCACTGGACTGTAATAAATTGGTTTGTGCTGAGCAGTGGTCCTAAAGGCCTTAAATCTGTTATGATTCCTCCTTTATGCAGAGCATATGTACAACCATCAGCAAAATAGAAAGTACGCCTTTTCTGTTACAAACAAAAAGCTTTGCAGAAATAATTGGCAAAATTTATGTTTAGTAGCTTTTAAATTCCCAGTAGCTGTTACAACACATACATTCGGGGAACATTAGGTGTGAGTAAATGCATTAAACTTTAATTTAACACTGTCAAATTCCCACATAGGCCACTTATTAAAGTAATTTTTATGTTATGAGCATCTGGCATTCTTCTCCAGTAATAAAGCATGTAATATTTTAAGAAAACAGCTTATCAAGTAACATATAAATTATTCTTTTTAAATATGTAAGAAAGAACTAAGTAGATTTTAGGTTATTTGATATCCTCTCAGATTTTCAAAAGGTCATTTTGCCAAAGAAAGGCAAAACAGTAAAATTTAGACAAAAAAAAATTATTAATATTATCAACTTCATTAAAGGAAGTTAAACTGAAGTGTAAAGGGATACAGCTGTCAAACAAGATCATAACAGTCCAGTAAACTTGTTAAACTTGTGAGTATCAAGACTCACTCTGGCTGTTTTCTCCCAAAACATCCTGAAATATTAAGTCCACAAGAGAAAATCAAGACAATGACATCTGTTTTAAAACAATGATAATACAGTAAATCACACCAAAATAGTTCAAAATGCCAGCCTCTGCTATCTGTAATTCAGTTCACAGCCTTGTGTCAACAATGTAGAGCCAGACTCTTCCTTTCCAGAGATTCAAGACAAAAGACAAAACCAAAACAGGAAAGGCACAGGTATTGTGTTCCTGTCTCCTCACCTAAAAGAGATGGTATCTGGCATATGTGAGAACCATTATAATAATAAACACAACCTCAATGTGCGTTCATGTTGCTAATCAGTGGGGCAATTCAGCACCCAAAAAATATTTTGGCATATGCTCTATATATATGATACAGCATCCTTCTGGAAGAGGTGTGATGATGGAAGAGGTGTTATGGATCCAAGTTGAAGGAGGGAAGATTTAGGTTGGATGTTAGGGGGAAGTTCTTTACGAGGAGAGTGGTTAGGCCCTGGAGCGGGCTGCCCAGGGAGGTTGTGGATGCCCCGTCCTTGGACGTGTTCAAGGCCAGGTTGGACGGGGTCCTGGGCAACCTGATCTAAATGTGTATGTTTGGTGGCCCTGCTAGGCAGGGGGGTTGGAACTACATGATCCTTGAGGTCCCTTCCAACCCGGGTGATTCTGTGATTCTGTGATTCTGTGTGCAGGTATACCTTCATGATCCTCTCCTGCTGAGGGAAACTTTTGTGTGAACAAGATAATCTCTGTTTGTTACTTGTGTCCTGTTTCCCTTCATGTCTTAAAGAAGACATGGGAAGAAATACGTATGATCCAGTAAAGCAGTTTTTTTTCACAATATCCAAAGTTACTGTTTTCTTCCTCTCGTGTTATTCTTGTATTGGTCTAATTGGCTGTATCAGCGAGGCCTGAGCTGAAAGGACAAAATCAATACAGAGTAATTTGCAAACTATCTACTTGTTCCCAGTTAGAAAAAGCTAATATAAGAAAGAAATGATGAGTTTTTTATCTGCTGAAAAGGACTGGGGGGTACTGGTGGGTGGTAGCTGGGCATGAGCATCCCAACTGGACCCTGGCTGCATCCAAAGCAGTGTGGCTAGCAGGGCAAGGCAAGGGATCTGCCCTTCTGCTCTGTGCTGTGAGACCTCACCTGGAGCGCTGCGTCCAGATGGGGAGTGCTCAGGAGAGAGACAGAGCCGTTGGTGTGCATCCAGAGGAGGACACAAAAATGATGTGAGGGATGGAACACCTCCCTGCGAGGACAGGCTGAGAGCTGGAGCATGGAAAGAAGAGGAATTGATAGCAGTATCTATCAGGGAGCTACAGAAAAGAAGAGGACAGGCTCTTTAGCAAGGTCTGTTGTGGTAGGATAAGGGGAAATTATTTCAATCTTAAACAAGGGAGTTTTAGGTTGGATATAAGAAAAAAGTCTTTTCCAGATTTCCCAGAAATGTGGCGGATGCCCTGCCTCTGGAGACATTCAAGGCAAGGCTAGGTCAGGCTCTGAGCAATGTGATCTAGATATGGATGTCTCTGTTCGTTGCAGGGGCACTGGAATAGATGACCTTTAAGTATCCTTTCTAACTCTAAGGATTCTACGATTCGAATGGACCGTCAGTTAAAAGAAAAAGACAACAGATACTGAAGTGCAGATGCAGCAAGTATTTTTATATAGTGTGTGGTGCAAAATGGAAGTTAGATGGTCATCACAATTGAGACTTCTGTTTCAGAAGACACAAGAGGAAGAAGATTAATTCATTGAAAGAAATAAAAGCAAAAACTAGAACAAAAGAAAGATTTGTGACCATGAGTCTGAGCTCTGCCAGTCAGCCAGTTCTCGATCCACCTCACCACTTACCCATGAGGATGTTGTGGAGGACAGTGGCAAAAGCCTCACTTGCCAGAGTTTGGTACTGAAGCTCTTACATAGCACTAAAATCAGTTTTAAAAGCTATTTTAGTATGTTGTTTTTAGGGTAGGTGGCATAGGAAAATGTTCATATTTTTCTCATTTTAAATTGTTATTTATATTTATATCCAAATATATATACAGAATCATAGAATGGTTTATATTGGAAGGGACCTTAAAGATCAACCATTTTCAGCCCCCTGCCATGAATAGGGTTGCACCCCCTAGATTAGGCTAGGGCCCCTTCCAACCTGACCTTAAACAAACCCATGGACAGAAAATGATTCTGTTGTTGTTGCACTTACTTTTGAAGAGAACAGCAAATCACAATTCAAAATAAAAGTGCCTTGCAATTTTTAAATAATAAGATATTTTATTTTAGACAAATTAAATGCTTGGTAACCAACTTCTCTGTAACGTTTTTTTTTAGATTTTTAGATTTTTTTTTTTAGACAAATCCTACAGCATGACATTCAACTGAACGCCATGCCATTTGCTATTGTTACTGAAGAGCCGTATGCTTGCATGCTAATTACATGAGATCATGTTCTTTTGCCCTCTAATACCAGGTGTCAGTCACCACAGCTTTCTATTTCGAATTACTCATTACACCTGAATCATACACTGCTTGAATTCTGAAAGCCTTTAGCAGCTTTCCATCTCACTTGTTAATTTCACTTCCACATTTGTTATTCCCAGTATTTTAAAAGGTTAAGAACTTCATTCCACACTGTTCCGCACATTCTGAATATTTGTGTGAGGAGAGCATAAGCTTTCCAGACTCATTTAGCTGTATTTTCAGCTAGATTTTTTGTGTAGGTATAATTGATGCAAGTGCCAGAAGCACAGAACAGTACTGAAGTCATCCCAGTGTTTATTAATAGATTCAAAAAGGGTACTTAATTTGGCATTTCTTTGAAGGTGATTGTCATCTTTCCTACAACTTCAGATAAGGTAGAATAAGGTGCAAGTAGAGAAAACATTGCTTTACACACCCATAGGACAGATCAAACAGAAAAAGCCTTTACAAACAACTTTTACAGTACAAGACATTTAACAAACACCCAACAGGATGAAGAGGAAAAAAACCTACACAATACAAAATGGAAGAAAGCTAAATGAACAGAACCACAGAAAAGTTTCAAAAGGGACCATTACACAAATTTCCTTATAAATGGATAGACAAAGGAGGTCAGGCACTTGAAATATTAAAGTATTACAGCTGAAACAGATCTTCTGGCCAGTTACCAATTTAAATATGATGACAATAAAAAGCATGCATTAATTCATTTTGAGAGAAATCAAAAACATTCAAAAACAAATTAACATTTTAAAATTACAAGACACAGAAAGGAAAATTTAATCTATACATCAGGATTTATAGAAGCATGGGAATAGTTACTAGTGAAAATATTGGGGATTTACAAATTTACTGCCTGTCGTAGTTGCTCACCAACTTAATACCACAAAAGCTTAAGGCTCCAGACCAGAGCCAGCAAGAGATCTGGTGTCTTAATTTTAGGTGGCATGGAATTGTTTTCTTCAGAGTATCTAGAATTATGCTGTGTTTTGGTTCTAGGAGAAAACAGCAATAACTGTGAGATGCTATACTCTTGTCTCAAAATCTGCCTGAGTTTCTGCAGGTCATCCTACTGGACAGATCTCAGCTCTACCTACACATGGTTGCCAGGGGCAACGAAATTAAGAGGAACATCTTGCAGTTAAGTGGCTCACTTTACATTCCAAGTGACCTTTGGGTGCTGGGGCCCAGGGGGGGCCTCTACCACTCAAAGGTAGATAAGCATGTGAGGAAATGCCAGAGGTGCATTACCATGGGAAAAAAAACAAAACAAAACAAAACAAACAAACAAAAAAAAATACGGTTTATAAGGACTCATCAAATAAAGGCACTTCTATTTTCTTTTTTTCCCACTTGCTCTCAAATATGCTCTCATTGCTGATCTGAATATACATGGGATATTGTGAACTTAAGGTGGTGAATATCTCTGCTGTTCTATAACCTATCCCTGCTTTTATTTCCTGTCTTTTACCATCATTTTCTTCTCTATTCCCATTCCCCTCAAGTCTAACTGGCTAATATTTGTAATAAACTGGTTGGATGATATGTGACTCCAAAAAAGCCTTAATCTCACTCAAGGTGTGTGTATATGTATATGTGTATATGTATCACAATTTATCTCACTCTGGTAAGTGAAGCAAGACAGAAACACATTGATGTCTATAGCTGCCACTGAGCAGCATTATACAGAGCCAAGGCTGTTGTCAACAAAGGGCCAAAGGAGCTGGGAGGGAACAGAATTAGGACAGCTGACTTAAACTCACCAAAGTGGCATTCTGTACCACATCACATGGAAGGAGTTACGAAGGGGGTGGGAGTGCATATCACTCTCTTCTGTTGCTAGGGAGGCTACCTGGGCACCGGACTGCTGACCAATTACTTGCACATCATTTGTTTTATACATCTATATAATATAGCTATAAATATTTTCTTTTCCTTTCCTTTACCTTGGCAAATAGTTTTATCTCAACCCAGGAATATTGCTAAAGCTGTACAGAGAGATATTCCTCTACTTGCACAACTTGAAACCATTGCAACTAGAACATATGTACTCAGCTTTTAATTGTTAAAATACAACACCAAAACCAAACCAAAATATTTTTCTACCTCTTTAACCTCGATCTCTTCTGGACACCATTTTCAAAGCCCTCCTTCCACTGCTGTTACATAAAGTTTATTCTTCATGTGATTTGCTATTCTTCCTTAGCCTTACATTTCAAATAAAGCCAAGGGAGTCTTTCTCTTACAGATCAGTATTTTTGAGAAATGAATTTCCCTTCCAGTTAGTTATTCCATTCCATCCCTCTAAGTCCAAGTTCATCTTAGAGGTCCTTCCTATCTCCATTACCCCAACATGTTTACATACTATCTCTGAGCCTACCCATATTGCTCTGTGCTAGAATTCTCCCCTTCAGTAGGATAACAAATCCTATTGGCAGCTGAGTCACAAAAACAAGCTGCATGTGAGATCACAAGATGATGATGTACTTCCAGGGTGACATAGTACATACAAGATACAAATGTTTTTTACTGATGGACTTTGTCACTAAGCAAGTTACCAACCACACAACAGTGAAATAGTGACAAGTTTTCTTGCAGAAACACCACACAGTTTTTGGTAGGGGAACCCTCACATAGAAATAAGGAGAAGTGGAGAAAAGCACATCTACTTCTGTAACAGCTTGTTCCAGTGAGTTCCTGAGAATCATCACTTCAGTGACAAAGGATCACCACCATCAGTGCTAATTATACAGCATCCACTCTACAATATCATACATTCACAGCTGATTTTGAAGATATTGTTGAAGATTAACAATTCCCTACATTAAGTGATGGTAATTAAAGCTGTGTGAGATTCTACCACTAGCAAAAAGTATACCATCACTGAGCAAATTCGGCAAAGTTCATTTCTAAAGTTTAAAACTAGCTTATGTAGTCACTTTTCTAAACGTAATTACAAACATCTATATTGCCTAAGTAACTGCCCAGTTACATGTGTAAACCAATGATGCTTAAAATTTTATTTTTTTGATAATATTTGTTGGATTTAGAAAAAAATGATTTCACTTAGGAGTAGTCCCTAGAGGGGAGGAATTTGCCCCTCTAAGCGGCAGGAATTCTTGTCATTCCAAATCAATAACCACAGCAGATCAGGCGAACAATAACTTAATGAAAAAATTTCTGATTTGTTTTGCTGAAGGAAACCGTGTGAAAAGAGTATCAAATATACGTATTATTAAAGCATTAATGCCAGCAGATGGCTCTTGTTCAAAGAGAGTATGATTTGTGTTTAAAAAGATGCAAATGTTCAAAAAAACATTTTTTTTCTTTAAATCTGAGCCTAGGACTTATTTTATACTTGTCCTAATACTACATTGGTGTTAAAAGTGTAGTGGTTATTTATTCTTAACTTTACAATGTAAAACACTCCACATATGTCAAGGTGCATCAGGACAAGGCCACAAAGGTCAGAAGTTAAGGTATGTACCAACAATCTTTTTTTTTTTTCAAAGTTATCATAATTATGGACAGGCTGAGAGAACTGGGGCTCTTCAACCTGGAGAAGAGAATGCTCCAGAGGGATCTCGTAATGGCTGTTCAGTACCTGGAGGGGGCCTACAGGAAAGCTGGGGAGAGACTTTCTATAAGGGCATGCAGTGACGGGACAGTGGCATGCTTTAAACTGCAGAAGGGTAGATTTAGACTAGACATCAGGAATAAATTCTTTACTGTGAGGGTGGTGAGACATTGGAATAGATTGCCAAAAGTTGTTGTGGATGCCCCTTCCTTGGAAGCATTCAAGGCCAGGCTGGATGGGACTGTGAACAACTGGTCTAGAAAGAGCTGTCACTGCCTAGAGCAGTGAGGTTGGAACTAGGGGATCTTAAAGGTCTCTTCCAACACAAACCATTCTACAGTACTATGATTCTATAAGAACATTAGACACTTCCTATAGTTTTGACAATGCCAATGCTCAGCTTATTTCTTTAAAGTGGTCTTAAGTTTCATGATAGCATAGGAGTTAGTTAAACTTGGTTTGAACATGAGCAGCAGCTCTTCCAGCATCAGTGCTTTCTCTTTTGCTACCACATGAATGGAAAATGACGACTTTCTGCTCTCTACAGAGTAGGAGCAGCAGTAAATTGGATGGAAGAAAACCAGTACTCATGGCAGAAAGCTTAAGGCAGGCAGCTTGGGGTTTACTCATCATCAAGATGTGGGAACACCTTGTATTCACTGGCTATTTTGTTTTTCTATAACACTATGAACATAGGATATTCCTCAGAACAGAAACAAGAAAATCATATCAATCACAAGTCTCTGATTGATATTAGCAATTTATTTGCTTGAAACAGAAACCTCTGCACTGCTAACAATGTTAGTAACTATAGAAAGAATAGATGCCATCTCCTGTGTTTTCTTTAGTTTTAATTATTTTTTTCATTCTCACTCCAAAGCATATGAAGTTCTAAAATAAACCAAGAGAACTTCCTACAGCATTTTTCCCTTTATACTCACATTTATGTGATTTTTAAGCTTTACAGTAAACAGCAAAAACTGGAGACAGCAGATGAACAGTTTGGACAGTTTTACCCTCCATTGGATAAGGAACTGGCTGGAGGGCCATGCTCAACGGGTGGTGGTCAATGGAGTGAAGTCCAGCTGGAGAGCTGTTACAAGTGGTGTCCCCCAGGGGTCGGTACTGGGGCCCATCCTGTTTAATGTCTTCATTGACGACTTAGATGAAGGGATTGAGTGTATCCTGAGTAAGTTTGCAGATGACACCAAGTTGGGAGGTTGTGTCGATCTGCCTGAGGGCAGGGAGGCCCTGCAGAGGGATCTAGATAAGCTGGATCGCTGGGCTGAGATGAATGGGATGAGGTTTAACAAGGCCAAGTGTCGGGTTCTGCACTTTGGCCACAACAACCCCAGGCAGCGTTACAGGCTTGGGTATGAGTGGTTGGATGATTGTGAAGAGGAAAGGGACCTGGGGGTGGTGGTTGATGCTCGGCTGAACATGAGCCGACAGTGTGCCCAGGTGGCCAAGAGGGCCAACGGCATCCTGGCCTGCATTAGAAATGGTGTGGCCAGCAGGAGCAGGGAGGTGATCATCCCCCTGTACTCAGAACTGGTGAGGCCGCACCTCGAGTACTGTGTTCAGTTTTGGGCCCCTCACTACAAAAAAGACATTGAGGCCAATTATAGCTTAAAACAGCACTCAACAGACAGCCATCTGTGATTGAACTTATCTGTTGTTATGGCATAATGGTATTCTCACTGCCTTCCTTTCTGAATACATTAAATGTCTTTAACAGCTATAATGAAGAAACACTGGTGCAACAACTGTTTGGAGTGCAGTAATGCATTATCTTGACTATTTAAAAACAAATTTACAAGGCAGTCTGCCATTGTTCACTAAATCCCTCACACACATCTATGTGAAAATTATTGTTTTTTAACAATCAATTACAGATGACACTAGAAATAATCACTTGTCCATACATAAGCAAAACAAAATGGTGGTTCTTCCACATTTCTTTCAAAATATTGCTCATAGCCATTTTCATTTTAGGATAAACTACCAGCATTTTTGCAACTAAAAGATCAAATAACATTTGTCTCAGAAGAGTGGGAGTCAATCAGAGTAAGAAAAAATAAATGCATGTTGAAATATATTTAGAACTCTCTGTAATAACATACTGTGTTATGGTGAGAGGCATTGAAAACCCTGCTATTAGTCACTTCTACTGACTGCAGAACCCTACCAGTGTCAGATGCAGTACCAGCTGCAATTATTTGAAGATTTTAATGTTAATTTACCAATGATAAACACTGTACACAATACCCCAGGACCCAATTAACATTAGCATATACACTCCCATGTTATCTGTGAATAAATCTGGTAAATTTTGAATTAAAAAAGGATTTCTACCCCTATGACTCTATTTCCCCCCTTAGTGAAGTGCTCTGTATTCTGAAATGTCACACAGATTAACTATTCATGTTATTACATATCCGAAACCTTTTGGCATACAGCTTCCTATATATTTCTCTTCTATATTTTGAGGGAAGTGCACTATTTAATATTTTTCCGGTATCTGCAAGAAGTCAAAAGTCTTTTAGTTACCTAAATAACATCATGAATAAGTTTACAGTTCTTTCCATCTTTTCCCAAGATCAAATTCAACAATAACCTAATGTTTCAAGCATGTTATAAACCTCTATTACTATAACAACTTCGAAAGAAAGAGCAGATATATTGTTGATTAAGGCATGTAGGTATGTGTTATGGCTATGAGATGTCAGCATAGGAATTGCATGAACTCTGAATTAATTGTATGCTGTATGATTACTTGTAAACTGTGTATTAATTCAGTGACAGAACTCCTTCCAGACGTATTCACAATTTGTTGGAATAAGACTCCACTAAATTCAGTCATTTTGCATGGAAAATTCATATTGATGACATGAAGCTCTCAAAAATGTTCAGATTGAGCAGGGTTTTTAAAACTGAACAATATGTTTTTTAGAATGTAATGTCAATATCATTTGATATTTAGAAGACTGTAAAAATAACACTGACCTCTTGCTTCTAGTCAATTAAAACTCGTAGTCTTCCTGAGGGTTTTGCTGGCTGATACCCAGTTTCTAAAGCAACTGATGCAGCACACAAAAATCCCAGATGTATGCTGGGTTTCTGCTCTTTCAAAAATCTTTCTCTTATAAAAACACACCCACAGCAACTTTCCTTCTTTTAATTAGGAGCTTGTTTGCTCTAATAGTCTGCATTTCAACCTTAGGCAAGAAATAAATAAAATTTCAATCAACTTGCAAGTACTGAGCTGCAGGAAAAGAGAACCTTCTAGCTCTGATGCACAGGACTACCTCTACAGCTGGGTAGAAAATGTTTCCTCACCAAAAATTTCACACATGAGCTCTTAGATATAGAATTTTAGGGATGCTAAAGATAACTGGCAAATCAACACCACAATTTATTTAATTTTAGTAAGGCCACTTTGTCAGGAGTTTTATTATTTTTAAACAAGTGTTGCATAGTGTTGACCTATCAGAAGTTCCATCTTTTACTGAATCTTAATTTTAAGGGCACATAGATGCAATTGTGCAATTTTTGTTGGATTCTGAAGAGAGTAGGATGGCATTGGGAAGCATTTGATGTGGAGAGCCTTTCTTTGTAACTGGACTGTGGTTTCAACATCCAAGTACTGTGGGAATCAAATGTTGTTTCTGCATTAGAATTGGATAACATTTTTTTATTTCATGGTCTCCACTGTCATAGTTCTTTTTGAGAGTCCTTCAATTTTACTTGCGGGGGGGGTCTCTGATAGTTTACATCACTTGTCCTCTATATGAACCTTCCCCAGGAATGCACGCTCTTTATTTAGGTCTATAAGTGTATTTTGTCACACACATTGCAAGAATGTTCTGCACGAGATCAAACCAGAGAACAAGTGATGGCCTGCCCAAGGAAGCACCTGAAGTGACATCAGAAGGCCTGGCATCATTTCCCTCCCCCCTGTTCATCCCCTCCCCTCTGCCCATGCTCTGTGTTTAACAGAGGCCTTGAAGAAAATCACCATATCAAGAAGAGCACTGAGACATCTTGGAAACTACAGGATGGCTGCTGGCTGACACCAGATAATTAACAAATGTAAACTTTGATAAGATTGTGAACTTGGAGTACCCAGCCAATGAAGAACAGGGCAGAGGGATGGGCAAAGGGGGAACAAGGTGCAAAAAGCTGTCACTGTGTCCTTAGGGATGCTCCTGCTTGCAGGACGTCTGCCATCGCAATCGTGAATAAAATCTGCTTTTATCAGAGATACCGGCCTGACAAAATTATTTGAATATTTCCAACAATACTAAGTGAGGGAAATTGATTTTAGCTTTGCTTTCTACTGCTGCTTTACTGGTATATTTCTCGTGCTTAATGGCTGTGTTTATGTGACATTTTCTTAAGGAATCTTACTAGCCACTATCAATAGCCTTGTAAGAATAGAAAAGAGTCTTGTAAGAATTGGAAAAAGTCTCTTGTTGGACAAGGTAAAATAATATACATTCTATTTACTTTTTTACAGTAGACAAGTGAACGAAGGCACTAGTTCATTTTTAAGAAAGCTTAAAGAAAACTACCAGAACCAACAGGAAAACTGAATTTGAAAGGATTAAAAGTGTTTTTCCCCTTCAACAACATCCTTCCTTTTTCTAGAAGAAAAGAAAAAAGGAACATAAAGTGATTTTTTAAAAATATGTAGTTTTGAGGTGGAAAGCCCATCTCCCACACAAACTTGGATTCACAAAACAGGGGCTACACTGTTATAAGACTATCCCTCGGTGCTAACAGATTGCCCCAAACGGCAGGCAACCAGTGGGCAGCTGGTGCTTAGCTATCACTTACTGTGAAGAAGTTCTAAAAGCTTATTTACATTTGTACACTGATCTGAGGTGGTGAAAAATTTCCCCTGCCATAAATGTCACTCCTTTAAGTTTACAATTTTCTCCTGTTGTAGGAAATCAGTGTCACCCCTATTTTTTGTAAGAAACATCACACCAATTTCTAAAGCATTTCACACTGGTTGGAAGAAAAATCTATATCAGACTGGCTCTGAATCCCATATTTTATTTTGCATATAATGTAGAGCACAGACACTAGGATAAGTTTTCACTCTTAAGATTATTCTGACTGGAAAGCACGAATCCTAAAATTTGCAAGGAACTTAGCACTGCTTCCTATGAAGGCAGTATTAATCTTATGCTCATACCAGGCTTCCATTTTATCACTTTCTAATCACCATAGTATTTAAAAAAGAAAACAGGAATTACTATGCTCACTCAATGCCAGTCATGCCTATCAAGAATTCGCACTGATAAAACATGATGGAGATCAAGTGAAATGCCAAGGACTGGATTAGGCAGTGGCATATTCTTATATGCCTTTGCCATATTAAAGGTGGATAGCAAAAAGATACTAAATCTTAAACTGAACCATGAGTGAACTCGCATCTGGAGTGTTTTAAATTAAAAAAAAATATCATGCTACACATATCTTAACCCTATTTTTATGATTCCAAAACAGACTGTAGCAAATGCAAGACTATGCTAATGTTCAAGCTAGCAGGGTAACACAGTTCTGACTGCTTTTGCTCTAAAATTTACAGAGATTTTCTCAGTTTCAGAACTTATGGCCAAAGTCAGAGTTTTACGTTAACAGTTTAAGGAGAATATTCATCTATATTCACATTCTCAGCTATACTCACTAAAGCAAAATAAGTCAGGTGGGTGAGCAAGACATTTAAATTTTAGTTTAATACCCCTGTACTTTAGTACAAATGGGAGATAGTAAGAATAGCAGACTCAAGTCATCCAACTTTCAGTGCCTTTAACTTTCTCCATATGAATGTGCGCTACTTCCCTCTGCAGGCCAGGCTTTTCAGGGAAGGTGTCATACAGCTCAAAGCTTTTCAGTTGGAAACTGAATTAAAAGCATTTGCTCCAGATCTGAAAGCATTTGCCCAAACTACCCAGACAACTTCACATTCTGTTTACATATTTTTCAAATCATTCTGGTGCTCTGAAATAATTAAAAACTAAAAATCATAGAATTATCTGAGTTGGAAGAGACCTTTAAAGTTTATCTAGTCCAGCTCCCCTGCACTTAACAGGGACAGCCACAGTTCCATCAGGTGCTCAGAGCCAAGTCCAGTCTAACCTTGGATGTCTCCAGGGATAGGGCACCACCACATCTCCAGGCAACCTGTGAGAGCGCTTCACCACCCTTATTTTAAAAACTTTTTCCTTATATTGAATTTAAATTTCCCCCTTTTCAGTTTGAAATCATTCCCCTTGTCCTACCACAACAGACTTTGCTAAAGAGCCTGTCCTCAAAATCAAAGCCAGATTTACAAAATCAAGCCAAAATTACAAAATTCTATGCATCCATACTTCCCAAACAGATTCCCAAGCCAGTAGGTTTAAAGTTAAACAAGATAAATTTATGTATTTGTATTAAAATCATACAATCATATAATCACTTCAGTTGGGAGGGACCTTTAAAGGCCATCTAGGTCAACTGCCCTGCAATGAGCTCCATCAGGTGCACAGACCCGTCTAACCTGATCTTGAATGTCTCCAGGGACAAGGTATCCACCACCTCTCTGGGCAACCTGCTTCACCAAACTTACTGTAAAAAACTTTTTTTCTTATCTTCAATCTAAATCTCCCCCCTTCTACTTTGAAACCATTTAGTCCTGTCCTATCACAGCAGATCCTGCTAAAGAATCCATCCCATTCTTTCTTACAGCCCCTTTATATACTGACAGGCTGCTTCAGGTCTCCCCACAGCCTTCCTTCTCTGTGCTGCACAGCCCAGCTCTCAGCCTGTCCTCGCAGGGAGGTGTTCATCCCTCACATCGTTTTTGTGCCCTCCTCTGGATGCGCTCCAACAGCTCCGTGTCTCTCCTGTGCTGAGCACTCCCCATCTGGACGCAGCGCTCCAGGTGAGGTCTCAGAGCACGGAGCAGAAGGGCAGATCCCCTCCTCGCTCTGCTGGTTGTGCTGCTTTGGATGCACCTAGGATTTGGTTTGCTTTCTAAGCTTTGAGGGCCCAGAGCTGGCTCATGCCCAGCTGCCTTCCACTTGTACCTCCAGGTCCCTTACAGCAGGGCTGTGCTCTATCCTTACACCACCCAACTTGTCCTGGTAGTTGGGGTTGCCACGACTCAGGAATCTGACCTTGCACTTACTTAGCTTTGTAGAACCTCTGAAAATTCTCCTGCTTCAACTGCTCAAGCTGTGTAGGTCCCTTTGGATAATCAATTGCTATGCAACCGCATTCCACGATCCAGGGAATTCCTGCCAATGATATGTTCTTTAGTTTTGATTTGTTCCAAACAGTAAAAAAAGTTACTGGAGAAAAAACTTATTACTCTCGAGAACATACTCCTGAAAGGAAATTTTATTCTGAAAGAAGTAGAAACTTATTTCATTTAATCAGTTCATGGGAATATGGCTGTTTTCTGTCAAGAAACATGAAAACTGTTTCTTTTAAATCATACAAACTACCCTGGGGAAGCTGATTTCCTAAATTTAAATTTAGCACCTTAGGCTTAAATTAATCCTGCCTCCCTAGCTTGTTTATTATTTGATGCTTTGGAAATGAAAAACTAGTAGTGAAATAAGTGAATATATTTTCTTTCTTTCTTTCTTTCTTTTTGGGATCAACTAATCAATGATCACATCACTTTGTATGCATCCTAGACTAAGCTATCACTCCTGGGTCAATATTTCAATCTGAAAATAGTATTTTGGCAATGCAAATGTATTTTTAATTTCAATTAAACATTCACATTTCAGCAATAACTTAAAATCATTCATTTACAACTATAATTAGTTTGTGTTGCAAAGGGACGACTTCGGAAATTTAAAATGCAACGGGAGAATAGGAAATAGATCTAACAGAGTAACATCTGATGTTATACTCGAGTTGCAAGGCCAGTGGAAAATAATTTATCGCAAAAGTGAAGTAAAAGGTTTGCATCTCTCTTCCTCACCACCCCTTAAAAGTGAGATAGAGGAGAAGAGAAAAATAAAGTGGAAATATAATTGCTATTAATATGTTAACCATAAATAACAAGGAAAATGTCAAGGAAAATCCATGAATTAGAGGCAAGTTCTGTTCCACTCGTCTGCCCTCATACTGAAGACCACCAAAATACTTTTTACAAGGCACCTGTTTCCAATTCTGTACAACACTGAACTCAAATGTTCAAAGGCATTCAGGAGCGCATGTCTCAAATCTAATAAAAGCCTTCAATCTCTGAAACCTAATTTCATTTCAAGATACACCCTTCAAGAAAATGGCAGGACTCTTCAGAAGATACGTAGAAAATATCAGAGCGCCCACCAGGAAACAGGAATCATTAAATAATGAATACCTGCTGGCATGTGAGGAAAGGCCTGGAAAGTGAAGAAAATCCTGTTTCCCTTTTGTGAACTCATTCTGAGTAGGATGTAGGATACTGAACTGATCTTCCTGATCAGATATTATGCCCTTACACTGAAAAAAGGAGATTTGAAATTATGCATCTAACAATAATGCTCAAAAAGCCTTCAGTGCATTGCTTTTAGAGCTTGCAGAAAAAGTGTTCTTATTTATTATTCTTACTTTTCACAGAGGCAGATTTTTTGAAGTTTCACTTCCATCCCCATTTTAAATTTCTTGGGAGTTACATTTCCTCATTCAGTGATTTGACAAGTGATAAGGGAAACATGTATGGTACAAGCTTGTTAAATATTCAGCATCTTTTATTAACCAAATTATAATCTACAACCTTGAAATCTTCTACATAATAATACCCTATTAAATGACCTTTTATATTTATTCCCTAGAAACCACGCATTAAACTTACTAACCATACTTCCTCATTATCATTTATTCTAAAAATTCTAAAGACTGATTTTGCAGTCCACATGGGAAATCTTTTCCTGATAATTAGTTCCCTTGGTTTTAGTCCAAGAGAAATGACAAATTTCACCTTGTTCCAGCTGCCTCTTGTTAACAGTTTAAGTCAACAGAGGAAGAAAGAATAATCTTTTTAAACAGGCACAAGTTTTTCTCCTGAGGTTGCACCACTATTTGTCCAACCACTTGTTACTTTCCTCCCCTCTGATCAGTATGGCCTGGAGAACAAACAACCAGCTTTTCTTTTTCCCTCTCCGGGGAAGGTTAGAATTTGGCAGGATGCAGCATGCAAGTAAAATTAAGTCTCAAAATATAAATTATCAATTGTTTCCAATATTATTTACAAAGACATTTGGGGAATTGTGTTAATAATTCAGGATGTTTACATTTATTTTTCTGTTTTTAGAAATGCCCAATAACATACGTGTGTCCAAATGAACTCTGGCAAAAACTGTAAAATCATCTATGAATAACTGAAACTCAGATTAGAAGAGAAGATACGAAAAAAATCTATTATTCTTAGCTTCTCTAACAATCCAAGACTTAGGTGACATCATAAGAAAGTACAGATTCACATTTCTGTTGTTTCCCATCTCCCAAAATTTCCAATGCAAGTGTATTTGGGGAAAAAAGAAAAAAAGGGAAGAAATGAAAATGAAACATAGTAGTCCTGACACTAGGTAAAAGATGTTTTAACTTTCATGAGGAATTAATATATACCTTCTTTGGCTCAAGCATCTATAGAAAATACGTAACCATAAGTACATATGACTGAAGATCAAAAGACAGTAACACTGGATCTTAGAAATAAAGACTGAAAGTAATGTACTCCTTAGAGGAAATAAATTTATTTTCCTAACTGAAGAACTTCACTGTTTCTTCACTGTAGAGCAATTCCCAACCTGAAACCATCAGAAAATAGAATAGTTTAATGATGCCTTCAGAAGCAAATCTCAAAGTTTATTTTGCTGGAAAACCACAAGCACTGATCTCCTGGGGAAAGGAAAGAAACTATCAGAAGCAATCAAAGCAGAGATTAGTGCACAAGTTCACAGAAGGCTTTGATGCTGGAATTTAAAGCATCTGTTTGTACTATGGTGTTATTTCAAAAATTACGTTTTAATGTATAGATATCTGGCAATATTTCATTACTCTTTTTAGTCTTAAAAAAAAAAAGAATAAAGACATTTTTGTGTTTAGAAGCATCTATTAGTATTAACGTAGTTCTATAACCACCCAAAACTCCATAAAATTGACAACTTCGACAGCGTAAATGATTTCTTAAACTGTGAAATACATGAAACGAATGATGGCAACAACTTAACTTTTGAATAGCATGATTCTTCTTCTCCTTTTTCAGAATCCAGTATTCTGTGTGAAAATTTCAGGATACCTTTTTCAAAGTAGTCATACAATGGCTGATATAATAAGCTTTTTAAATACTGTATGTGTTTCTAAATGAATTCAGAAATGGTATTAGAACAATGCCTGTGCAGTTGGAAACCAACCTGCTGCAGCAAATAGTTTACTCAATTATAGCTTTTATTTTATTATTAAAATATTTTGTCCGTAAACTATTCTCTAACTCTTTCATGCCCCCCACAACCCCAGCACCTAGCAGTCTACAGCATGCTGCAAAAGCATTCATTTCAACACTTAGCATGACTGATCATAACTAGCATAAAAGTACTTTCATTCTCAGTCTGGAGGAACTTAAAGCAAGAGAAACTAAATAGATCAGGAGAAATCAGAATTTCAGAGAATCACGGAAATGGGCTGGAAGAAACCTCTGGAAATAACTACTCCGAACTCCTTCTAACACAGGTTTCTTACAGCACATTGCACAGAAAAGCATCCAGGTAGAAGAGAAGAGGAAGGCTCAGGGGAGACCTCATTGCTCTCTATAACTACCTGAAGGGAGGTTGTGGTGAGCTGGGGGTTGGCCTCTTCTCTCGTGTAACTGGTGATATAACTAGAGAGAATGGCTTCAAGCCATTCAAGATCCTTCTCTCCAGAGCTACTTTCCAGCAGTTCATTTCCTAGCCATTACTGACACAGTCATTCCTACTCTAGGTGTAAGACCCTACACTTGCCCTTGCTGAAGCTCATGAGGTTCCTCTCCACCCAAATCTTAGCCTGTCCAGTTTTTGGAGTGTGTCCAGAGGAGGGCCACAAAAATGATCATAGGAATAGAACACCTCAAACATCTCTCCCACAGTGACAGGCTGTAAGAGATGGGACTGCGTAGCCTGGAGAAGAGACAACTTCAGTGTAACATCACAGTGGCTTATCAGTATCTACAGAAAAGAAGGGGCACACTCTATAGCAGGGTCTTTTGTGATAGAACAGGGGGAAATGGTTTCACATTTAAAGAGAGGAGACTGAGGTTGGATATAAGGAAAACGTCTTTTACAGTGAGGGTGGTGAGGCACTGGAACAGCTTGCTCAGAGATGGTGGTTGCCCCATCTCTGGAGATGTCCAAGGTCAGGCTGGATGTGGCACTGAGCAACCTGATCTAGCTATGGATGTCTCTGTTGCAGGGGAGTTGTCCCTTGCAACTATAAGGATTCTATGATATTCTGTTTCTATGATTCTTGTTGACCAGAAGCATGATCTTTTGGTGGTTCAGCCATTCCTTCCACCTTATTATCAACATCTATTCATCTTATCATGACATCATAGAAGGGTACCAGATTGGTCAAACACGATTGGTGAATCCACTCCAACTACTCCTGATAACCTTTTATTTAATTTGCTTGGAGATGACATCCAGAATAAATTGCTCCATCACCTTTCCAGGGATGGAAATGAGGCTGGCAGACCGGAAGTTGCCCTGCTCCTTCTTCTTCCTGTTTTGAAGACTGGAATGACATTGGCTTTCCTCCTTTCCTCAGGCACCTCTCCTGTTCTCCATGTTTTCCAAAGGTTAACAGAATGTGGCTTGGCAGTCACTTCTGCCAGCTCCGTCAGCACTTGTGGATGAATACCATCAGGGCCCATAGATCTGTATGTGTTGAGTTTGCCCAGGTCATCCTCAATCAAGGCGAAGTCTTTCTTTCTCTAGACTCTGACACTGGTGGAACCAGAATGTTCTATCACTGGAACTCTTTTGTAAACAGTTTATGCAAAGCTTGATCATGAATATGCAAGTTGGTTTGCCCTTAGACAAAGAGACTGACAAAATGACAAAAGATAATATCCAGTACTGTTTAAGACTGCCCTATGCTATTCTAGTTTATTTAGTTACCAGTCGCACAAGTGTATATATATATACACACACCACGTGTATAATACATAATATTGTGTATTAATATTCTTTTCTACTATCACCAAGTTACCTACCTCTAATGTTTTCTTTGTAGCTCGTGGGATTTCAACAACTAATATGGCACCATCTATGCTTTTCTCTTTCATAGTAACCCTTACAAAAAGGGGTTAAAAACTTCCAACGCAGCTACATTTGTTCACATCTGGAAGTCCACAGAAACCCCAAAGTCCATTCAAACAAGGATCATGTTTGTGAAGATTAATGGAAAGAAATCAAGGGAGGTATACAAAATATATATATATATACCTATATATATATATATTAAATGAGGAACTTGCGAAATGGTAATACTACTTCTTATATTTAAGTGGTACTGAAAGTATGGCATCTAAGACAGTTACAGCCGGCATTCATACAGTGAAGTATATAAAAGTAGGCATTTCTGTGACATACTTGTTACTCAGCAGTGAAGATGAAATCATCCTTTTGGTGGTCAATCAATTAAGAGAAAAAAGTTCATTAACGAGCCTTGAAACTAAACTGAACATAAGAAACTATCTTGAATTTGGAATAGCAAGTAATTTTTGTCAAAACAAAGGTTATCAATCTGTGAATACATTTGCAATGTTTTTGCTTATCTTCCACTTAAACCAGCTATGAACACTATCCAGAAATGCTAAATGGAATGAATTATTTGATGAGTTCCAACTGGCGTATCATGGATAAAGCAGAGGACTGTCGCAGTGCAAATCCTTCAGCATTTAGAACAAAAAGTACATCTACAGAATTCATCAACAGCTTGCTTCACGAAAAAACTTTAAAGTGTTACTTAATGAGTAAGAAATATAAAGCAGACAGCCTTGACTCTACATCTCTGAAGTATATGCAAGTTCAATCTTCAAAGGAATAGCCTCATTCATGGAAAAAAATTCTTCCCAACATCAAAGTAAATGAGCATGAGGAAACCAACAAACCAGTTTTGTATAAGAAAAATATAAATAGTTACACAAAAAACGGTCAACAAGATTTATCCCTATACTTTCATACCAGGCTACCTGAAATCAGTAAGGTTTAGAATAGTAATTCTAAATAAAAGAATCTTTCTTCTAGGAAAAATAATAATAATAATAATTAATTAATAAAAAAATTAGAAAATATTTCATTTACATCGTTCCTTAAATACATAAATTCCCTGTGTTTGCTGGCTAGAGTGCCTAAATTACCACTGATAATTAAAGAAATGATAGATGTTAACAAATGCTTTTATTTTTTTTCAGAGGAAGCATCCACTTCCCTATCTTCATTTTCACTGTGCCCATCTGCAGCTCTGTAATGGAACTAAACACTGCTGTACTTAAAATGCTACAAACAGCCCTGGAAATGACAGGTTATCATGGCAACTACATGATGGTCAGGAAGACTTTCTAAAAGAAAGTTTTTCTCCATAACAAGGCACTGTGAGCAGCTGTTGTCACAGTAATAACTGAAAGCAAATTTTTGTCCAGATCAATTGAAAATATATGGGACAGAACCTTAGCATTCCAATCCAGAGGAAACAATGTTCTCTGATTAAAGGAGCTCTGGTAAAAATAATAAAGCCAGCTGACTGAGAGTTGTGGATAGTTTTCTAAATGTAATAGTTTAAAGAGCCAAAGATGGTGAAAAGGAAGAATCTGTTATTTTTTCACATTCCAGCCTTTTCCAAATTTTTATATTTCTACATTTTTTCCTATTCTATTCTTCACTTCTTTTTAATTAAAAATAAAAAATGTAAAAAATGACAAAGTGAGAGAATTCAAAAGTCCAGTGTTATCAATAGCTTAATTTTCAACTTCTCTAAGCAGAAAAATATATATATATATATATATTTTCAGGCTCTTTGGACAAGCTTTTCAGTTACTATGTAATGTCTATAAAAAACATGAGTTGTATGGGTTTGTTTTGGTCTTATACATAAAGCAGCCCATTCATTGTGAAGATTGCTGTTATAATGTTATAGGGAGTGGCATGCAGTATGAGACACTGTTTTACTAGCTGATCACAACCTGCTTTGCTGAGAGGAATTCTCTGTTCCATTACTTTTGGCTCGAAAGTCTACCTTTCACAGAATTAAGGGGGACATACATCCTTCATCAATTACCATTTTCTCTTACAAAGTATACTTGTGTTATAGGACATCAGAGTTTTTCATTTTTTAATAACCTAATAAATTTATTCTAACCTCATTTCAGAAACTCATGAGCTATTGCCAGAAGATTTCTTTAATAACTCAGCATGATCCAGACCTCTAACACAGAATTAAAGCAACCTGGCAAATAAAAACATGCCTGTTAATGAGAACTATAAAACAATATTGATAATGGTTGCCAGCAGTCCTTGGAATGCGAAGAAGCCCAAGTGAAAAGCACTGTCCTTTTCTCTCTTATTTTAGAGTCCATCTCCTCTTTTGGAAGCACTGTGGTAGAACAAAATGAAGTAGTACAGTCAGAATGACAGTGAGTCAATGATAGTCACCGAATACAGCTTCCAGTTTTATGAAGGATTTGGCATGTGAACCAGTGGGAAATTTGGCTATGAAGATAACGCATTTCTCATCAGGGCTCATGTCACTTGCTGAAAAAATTGATCTTGTTAAATAAAACTTAAAACTTCAATGTGTAGATCAGACATGTGAATACGTAACTACTTCTGACAAATGAAAGATTCCTTTCAAAGCAGTTTTGCATTTGATTTTAAAAATAACCCATGCCTGGAAATCTCTACAGAAAACATAGCAAAGTCCTAAAAGCACTGCAAAATTTTGCCCGATCTACAGTTATTTCTTCAACCAATCAGAAATACAAATGCTTCAGATAATCTGAACTATCTTATCAAACACGTTTTGTAGGGATGCTGGACCAGATTGCATAACAAGAAAGTTAGGAAGTGGAATATAGAAGGCATGTCAGCCATGCTGCATAATTCTCTCTAAAGAAAAACTAATAGAGAAATTTTATTTCCCCCACTTCTTCCCCAAACTTACTGTGTGAATGAAAATCTTATAATTTACAGCTTATTGTCATTCTCCAATTTTAATTTTAGCTTCCACAATGCACCGAAAATGCTCTGTTTGAGTACCAGAGATTTTGGTAAAGCCAGTAATATTTTTTTCAAACAGAAGTGTTTGCAATTCAAAGGTGATCTGTACATCT
This sequence comes from Tetrao urogallus, assembly GCF_951394365.1. NCBI lineage: Eukaryota > Metazoa > Chordata > Aves > Galliformes > Phasianidae > Tetrao > Tetrao urogallus. The sequence continues at coordinate 589,050 of NC_136826.1, forward strand.
ACTTAAGTTACACACTAAAATCTGTAAGTCAAATTACAAAAAGTGGTTTGCATTTCAGATGCCAAATGCTCATTCTATTCCAAGAAACAACTGTTACTGTCAGATTTTTTACTTATTGTCTAGGGACACAAAGCTTATGCAGTCATTAAAATCTGCCTCTGTGAATGCATCTTTAGTAAATCCATAGGTCGAGTCCTAACAAAAAGAATGCTCTGTTAGTTCTTCCACTGATAGAGCTCTACAAAAGCACTTAAAAAGATACTTGTTGCCACTATATTATATATTTGAAGAACAGTATACAAGGACAAGCTATTCCCAAGGCACTGAAGTGAAAATCAAGGAATTCAGTGGACAAAAACATTCTTTTCAGAGTCAGAGTTTTGAGTTATGCAATGTAAGTAACCCTCAAAAGTATCTTGCATTTCCCTTCTTGAACAAAAGCAGAAGAGTTTAAGTAAGAGAATGAAAAAGTTAAGACACGTGCAGAAAGTCATATCAACACTTGATTCAGGAAAAAACAGAGGATACAGCATTAAAACTCAAGCTAATGGAAAATCTTACTTTTAAAGCACTATCTTTCTAAGAAAAAATATTCCACCTAAGACTTAATTTCCACCTTTTAAAAAGAGAAGTGAATCTGCACCCATGGAAGAAGTCAGTATTTCATTAAAACCAGGACAGGGAGATCAAAGCACTTGTATTTGGAAGTGCTAGCACAGCACCTGAAGCGTCAGAGCCTTGAATTACAATTATCAATAGCCTAGTTTCTGAACCAGCACATCCTCAGTAACAAGACTCCTGTGCTTCTCCAGGAGTCTCCATTTGCTGCAGACAAGATGGAATATCAAAAAGTTAAAGATTAGTTGGGTTATAATAAAAAACAAGGGCATAAAAAACATCAAAATGACAATTACTTTGTCTTTAAATATATAAAGCATTTTGTTGTGTTGCTATGTTATATCTGGTGTGTACTGTAGTTAATTTAAAGGGAGGAGCACAGTTTTTGTTCTCTTTTCAAATGAAAGTGCCATGTAAAACTTTCAACTTTTCAGTGCATGCAGAAGTTTGTTCCACACAAACGCATTTTCCAATCAGTTTAGGTTGGAAGTTAAAATCCTTCACAGACTTGTCCTATTTTTCTCTGCAGGTAACTGAAGTATAAACTAGAAGCCAGAACATTCAGAGCTACCCCACTCCTTCCAACCTCTGGCAGTAGAACAATGATCCTTTCAACCCTTTGGTCTGAGAAGAGAAAGGAATTAGCAGTGCACTTCACAAATCTTTCCTTTCCCTCTCTATGGGATGTGTTACTATATTTTTTGTTTAAAGAAATTGAAGCAAATGTCAACTGTGTTCACTTTATTCCGGGTCCAAAGCTGCCAATCAGCTTTTAAAACCACAGGTCTTAAAACTGATTCAACTAAGCCCAAAAACATTGTCATCTTTCACTGTGCATCACTGCTTTTAAAATTACAAATTCTCTTAATGTCCAGGTTGATGCTGAATTCTAAGTCTCAGAGATGAAATATTACCCAAATAAAATCAAAAATATAAGAGCAAAAAAACCCATAATTCTTGATAACTCAAACTGGTATATACCAACTTAAATGTTCTTCTTCAGTGTTTCAAAATCCATTCTGCACTTAGCTCCACTGATTTTAACTGCCCAGTCCATAGCAACTGACTAACCATGTAAACAAGACAAGTTCTTTCAAAGACACTTTCTATTTGTTGCATATATACAGCATGCAACACCTAACAAACGGTCCTCTCCTCTTTCACATATAATTAACAACTAATAATTTCTTAATAGGAAGTAAGCTATTGCTTAGAGCTATTGCAAATCAGTGGCAGCACTCCATTGCCATTTCTGTGCCATTTATCTTAATGAATATCTGCCTATAATATAAGTGAACTCAGAAGGAAGGTAAAGACCAGTTATAAGCTTGACCTTTTCTGCAGATCTCTGCCAACATACGCATTATAGAGGATGAGCTTAGAGGAGGAAGGGAAAGTGAGGCAGACAAGTAGACAATCCCATGGATGCTTGTTGCCATACAGTGAGAACCCTAAATACAGACTGCTTCATCAGAAGCCTTTGAGTTCACTTTCATCTTCTGAGGAAGAGATGCCACTTCTAAACAACAACAACAAAAGTCTTTCTACAGTACAAGACAATTACTTCAAAGGTGTTAATATGCTTCTAGCAAAACCTTTCCTATAGACCTTATTCTACAGCTGAAAACAGTACCTGCAGGCACATGCAGAATTCACCTTCTTAAAAACAGTTTCTTGATCTCCGTGTGAGTACCCCAGATAGTCAGTAAGAAAATGTCCTACATTATCTAAACTTTATATGAGATTATATTTCTGTTGTATTTCATTCAGCTTGGGCTGCACTCAGTGGTAAATCACAACAATTTCCTCCAAACGTAATCTTCTTTTAGGAAGGAAGAAACCTCAGATGTGGTTGATACTCAGAACACCTTTTCCACTTGAAGGAAATTTCATACATCCAGTAGAGGTTATTTGATCATAGCAGTAATCAGTGAAACTATTTTATCTTTTGCTACTGACTTTACATTATTTCTTTTTTGTGCCCATCTCTACAAATGGAGTTAACAAAATCGTATATTGATATAAGTGGTTGCAATTCCAGAACTAATGACAATGAAGGGACTGGTAATTAATACTGTGTTCACATAGATACACATCAGACTAAACAAGCACAGCTCTATTCGTCTTATACTATGCTAAATAACATCACCCCCTGGTTTCTCAGTCCCCACAGAAGGGGAAAAGCATCCCTTCAGGAAATGTGAGCACACATTCTAAGTGAGACAAACATCACACCCTAAGCTGATGAATCTTTCCTCTCTCATTTCTTTTTGTATTTCAATCAAGCCTTGCCAGCCTCATGAAACTACAGAAAAAGCATGCGTTTCTCATTTGCCTTGAATGGTGGCACACAACTTCGACTTTCAGTTCATCTGGAAACAGAATTTGCACAAACTAGAAGATTCAGTGGAAAGAACAGTGTGCAGATAGTGGCCCAAGGAGCAAATGCCGAGAGTGTCCAGCCTCAACTGAGTAGTACATGGGCATCTTCTTTCCCTTCTTACCTATTCTGGTGATTTTCCTAAAAGTATCTCACGTGTCACTATTAGACAATCAAAGGAAAGGTCAGACATCACAAAAAGCAAGAATGTATTTTGTTTCAGTGGGAAAAGAGTAAGCTACCATTCAGTCAAGGGGTCTAGTGTACATGGAACCACAGAACCACGGAAGCTCCTAATAGAAGTGAGATGTTAAGTATGCATTGTACATTATAATTTACACAAAACAACAGCAGCAACAAAACAAATGTTGAGAGGTCTGTCCTTAAGGATTCTATAGTATGCATATATTTTGCTCCTGCAGCATGGCATAACAGGGCAGATTTAACTGTGCCATTTCAGTACTGACCCAGGGACACAACTACTATGTGTACAAAGAAAGCACATATTGCTAGAGGAATATCATCCCTTTATGTTAGCCACAGTACAGACCAGATACAAACGTAACAAAATGCTATGCGTGCTTAAAAACAAAAGCTTGTCTCTCTCTTTTTAGACTATATTTACCAATTGCTTCAATCCCAAAGCTGCTGGCAATTACTCACATTCTGTAAGAAGTCTGCAGTCTTCTTCGCAGCACAGTGGCAGTAGCAGCTGATGTGCTTCTGCTCTTTACTGAAGATCTGTAATGGCAGATATGACTATTGGCACCTTCTTCTTTACCATTTTATTTTTGTGAAGAATTTACTGATAGATCTCTGAAGTGGAAGAAGAGCCCGTTTGTACAGGAGTGGGCTAAAGAGAAATCTAAAGTAACATCCAGTTGTTTCCAAGAGATCGTAATTTTTCCTGTGCCTGAATTTCTCCTCGAGCAGTTTGTATCATCTTACTACCAACACCACAGCATCTCTCCCAAAGGCACTCACTCTACTTTGTGTAAGTGGTATAAGACCTTTTCCCAAAGGATTCTGAAGCATTTGGCAATGAATTCATTTTCAGAAGCATCATTTTTCATAGTGATAACCACTTCTTGAACCTCTGAATGCAAACCTCTTTAGAACAGCACTTCAAAAATGAAGGTGATTTGACCTGAGTGGGCATATGACAATTTATTTTCCACAAGATAATAACATAGAAATTCATTGAAGTAAAGGGACTCATTTTTTATTTCTTTCTTTTCCATTTAAAAGTATTTCTAAGTCCATAGAGAAGGTACAGGTTTCACTAAAATTTCATGCTGCTCAACTCTCTGATCTTACACCAGAGTACAAAGTAATGTTGTTTATCTTGTAGAAAGATAAACAGAATCAGCAAAATTACAATTTATGCCCCAAACAAACAGGTCTAAAAAGCACTCACAAATAAAAAGGAAGTTCTTACAATACATATAAAAATATGTTCCCAATTTACAGCTATGGCAAGGGACAAACCAGTGGAATGAAAATTGGGTCATTCAGCTTACCTATTCAGATTTTGGATTAACAAGAGCACATCTTGGTTCACAGGATTATGTTTAGTAGTTTGAATGACAATTAAATAAATACTTACCATGCCCTGTGAAACTAGATCTGTTTGTTCTTGAAATGCTTCCCTGGCAGAGGGAAACAGTTCGTTCATTGATAAACACTTGCACTAATTTGAAGTATTGTTCTGAGTGGGCTCAGTTTGATATTGAGGTTTGTTTTAAAGTTTAAGCACCTGGATAATACTTACGAGGAAAAATGCTTTTAGAAACTCAAATCAAGCAAGTTGTAATTAAAAAAGTACCTCTGCAGATTAGATGAATCACATTGGCAGCTAATCACTTTCTCATCCTGCTTCTCTTCTCCTCCCCCCAAAAATGGATGATATAATTACTTTTGCATAGTAGAGTAGCAACATAGGTAAATCTAATAGTTCCAGCACCAGCAGAATCAAACAGTATCCACCTAAACAGAGTGAAGTAGGAAGATAGATATGTTTCTAACATACTTCACACTGGAAGGAAACCAAATCGAATCAGGGAATTCATGAGAACATGATATAATACCTCATTTGTAAGTGAACTTCACTCAAATTCCCATTCATAGTAAACTTAAGTCTCTAAGAGAAAGTGCTGCCATTGCTGATACCATAACATTCAAATTCCTCTCACGTGTAATACAGGGAAAACTAAGGCACCTGGGAGGACCCTCAAGTAAAAATAGTTCTTGCTGCTTTGCTAAAACAAACTTTTGAACTAGTATAAATAGGCTGTTTCTATCACTAAAAAGTCAGTTAAAACAAGAATAAAAACACATATACTTCTTTTTTTTGTTGCTTTATCCCCAAAAGAATGCTTCAACAGCAGTTTTTAAATAAAGCCAGAAGATTATATAATAAGCTCTAACTATACCTGACTGAAGTATAAACAAGGCGCTATGCAGACTAAACTCCAGTTCCTGCACATCCCAATCACAGAATCATAGAATGCCTCGGGTTGGAAGGCACCTCAAGGATCATCAAGTTCCAACCTCCATGACACAGGCAGGGTTGCCAGCCACTTCATCAAGTACTAGACAAGACCTCACCACCGTCAGTAAAAGTCTTCTCTATGACACCTAATCTAAATCTCTCTTCCTTTAGTTTAAAAACCATCACTATCTATGTACAGGAACTGCTGAATCACAGCCTGAACCTCTGACTGACCTCCTGAGGCGAGCAATGAGTCAGTCCTGGGAGCACAGGTGAAGGCAATTCACCTATAGAAGGGGTGGAGCATGACCCCATTTAAGAACTGACTACCAATGGGAAAGGATGGAAGGATCTTTTTCTGGAGATCTCTCCTTCTCGAGTTTTTCAGTGAGGCCAGGACAAGGATAAACACTCTCTTTTCTTTTATTTTGGTGTAATAATCTGATTTGTCAAACTCCCTTGTATATTTCTTAATTATTACATCTGTATATTCATTGATTATACGATTTATCTCTGTAAGAAGTCAATTAATCTCATGTTTATAAGCTCCCTTTGAAAACTGGAAGTTCACAATGTGATCTCCAAATTGCCTTCTCCTTTCCAGATTGAACAAACTCATTTCCTTCAGCCTGTTTTCATATGACAGGTGCTTCAATCTACTGTTTACAGGAGAGAAGCTGACTTGATGGAACAAGTGAGATTAAGATTAAGAGAGAATTTTTAACACTTCAAAAATTCACACATCTAATTCAAAGGAAGTCTTATGAACTGCAGTATATTAAATTAAATCGTCCTACCTCCAAACCACTTCATTATAGCTCAGAGACAATTTAAAATAAATGTTCTTGCCTAAAAGGAAAATCAAATTAACTGCATTTAGTGTTTTGTCCCTTTCGTTCTGAAAAGCTATGATTTTTCCAGTCAATTAATTTTGTGGACGGAAAAGCCAGGGACATAACAAATTCTGAGTACATGGAAGTATGTCTCAAGTTAAAAAAAAAAATAAAAATTGTCAATGTGTCTCAAGCAGTTAAGAATTCAATCTAGGGTTCTTATCAGTATTTTTTCTTACACAAGTGGGGAATAAAAATCCCCACTGAAATTAAGCAACCCATCTTCAGCTCCCAAATACTGAATACTTGCAATGAACCATTATGAACAATTGTAATTTACTAGGGGAAAAAGTAGGCTACTTCTGCTGATATAAATTCAGACATGCCCTTTGATACTGGTGTACAAGTTGCAAATAGATGTGTAAATCTGTATGGTAAGCTTGATTCAGCTTGACCTGATATTCCTAGGACTTTTGGGGATCTATCTTAACTGCTCTCCCCTACCACTGTACTTCCAGGTCTATAGTGGAATATACATAAAACAAAATAGTCATTCACTTTATTTCAGTCCATCATAAAAAGTGCCCACATAAATAGCAGTAGCATTCATATATGCCGTCTAACCCACATAATCTAGTCAGATGTTCATCAAATGGATTTGTTATGCATTTTGAAATACCAATCTTATTGAATCTATCACAGTCTGTGATTTGGCTGCTCATAATTTGACACACATTAGTCCCAAAGTACTCCAATGTGCTTTTAAGTGTCACCTCTTCATGAACATTCTCTAGCATGTACCACACTGCAGGAGATTCAGGCCAAACTGCTTAGAAGATCAACAATTTCAAAGTCCATATTATCTAATTTGGCTTTAAATAAGTGCGTTTTATTTGTGCCATGGAAGAAAATATGGTACACAGTCCAATTGTCCTCTAGTAGAACATTAGGATTGTCTGGCTGCACAGTCCCACATGACTACATACTGACTACCACCCACAAAGTAGTAGTTCCACAACATTTAACAACACATTTGCAACATTAAAGTAGCCAGAGAACCATTTTTAATGGAAGCATCTGCAAGGTTCAGCTGTAAATGCAAAAACTTTTGTTTTGCCAAATACACCTTTCCTATCATGTAAATGACACAGAGTAAATATTGAGGTGGTCAGAAAAGCTATATAATGCAGTTAAGATGCAAAAAGTTTGATCTTGCATTCTTTTTAAAAATAAAACTCAACATAATTTACTTGAAAACTTTTCATGCCACAAAAAAAATGGTCCTCTTATCAAATAAACCCTGTTAACTGATGTCTAAACCCTCCACACCCAAGAGCTGAATGCACTGGGTTTATTTAAAATTGTGAATTATAACATCAGTTTGTTGGAGCTGATTGTTTTTGCTCTTGGATACTGAACAGGGGTTTAGACTCATTAGTAAAGAATATCTTTAAAGAAGTCAAGCAAAAACTTCTCAGTTTTCAACTGCTTGACAGTTTATAAAATTGCATTTCAAATGAACTAATAACGGCTTGCTTCTCTCTATACGCCATTATTTGAAAAGAAAAAAACACTTTTCATTAAATTAGGAACAGAAAAAGAAATAATTTAACAGTATCCAAGGATGAGGATTTTGAATGACTATGTTGTGCAAGTTTATTAAGTTCTCCACATGGTATTTACTGTTTCTTCTAGGAAATGATGGACCAGCTGTGCTCTCTTCAACTTGAAAATGCATTGATTACTTCCTCCTTTTTAGGTAATATGCCTATTGTAAGTGTTATTGCTAAAGTGTTTGAACTGTTGAATGATCAGGAGTTTCTACCAGACTTCTGCGTGTTCTGCCAGATTCCATGTAGGCAAATTGAACCTGTGCCAGGAATTTGGTTGTGGTAGAGTTAATTTTCTTCAGAGACTTGTATAATTTCATATTTTGGATTTTTCAGTAAAATAGTGGTGATAACACACCAACATTTTAGCTATTGCAGAGCAGTGCTTACACAGAGCAAAGGACTCCCAGCTACATGTGCTGCCCTACCAGCGAGTGGCTGGAAGGGTACTGAACCAGGACAGCTGACCCAGACCAGCCAAAGGAGTGTCCATATGGCATCATGCTGGGGCAAAGAGGGAGGAAGGGGGAACATCCACAGTGATGGTGCTTGTTTTCCCAAGAAAGTATTACATGTGATGGGCCCTGCTTTCCTGAAAGTGACTGAGCATCTGCCTGCTCGTGGGAAGTATGAATGAATTCCTTGTTGCACTTTACTTGCATGTGTGGCTTTTTCTTTGCCTGACAAACTATCCTTACCTGAGTCTGTGAGCTCTCGCACTTTTTCCTTTCCATTTCTCTCCCCCATTCCACCTGGGGTTAGTGAGCAAGTGCCTGTGTGGTTAAACCACAAAAGCTAAGTTTAGCAAAATTCTGCCCCACTTCATTTTTAATCTAGAACCCCTTTGCACATATTACATTTTAAACCTACTTTGTCAGCTTCAGCATTTCAAGTTTCCCTGACATTTTTATAGTTCATAATGTTATTAATCTTCAGGCTTCAGGCTTAATTGCATAGAGAAAATACAAGATGGAAGATTGATCTATTTGTTATTTCGAGGGCAAAATCATCATATTTTATTGTTCAGTGAGGCAGAACATGTTTTATAAACTTCATTTTGTGGGTAAATTTTAAAAATAATAGAAATATTACAGATTCTACCTATGTCAACTATGGAGTAATATAGATGTACAGTCTAACTCAGTCCTGTAACAGATTAGAGTTGGTCTTAGAAATTTAATTGCTAAAAGCTTTCCTACTCAGAAGTTCTTTCCAGCTGAAAAGAAGCAATACTACAAACCAAATACTTGAAAAAGTGAAATCACTTTTCAAAAAGTGAAATCAGATCCCTTCCAAACTGAAAATCAGCTCAAGGCCCTTAAAAATTTAAATATATATTACAAAACAAAACAAAAGAACACTGAATGAGTTGAATTTCACAAGATGCTTCTCTTTCAAAACAAGAACAAAAAACACATCTGCACTTCAAACTTTATGTTCTTCTGTCACCTAAAATTGTCAGTCATTAGGAATAAAAAAATACCTCTTTTGTATGGTAGGATCTTTTTCCGAATCTGTAGCAGAAACAGATGAGAAGGCACAAAGACGCAGTTACTGGGTTTACATTTAAGAAGGGTGAAGACAGGAAGCACTCCAAAGCAGCATGTCTGAGCTTCAAAGCAACTGCTCCCTTGATGCTGCAAGGGATTCAAAATCTTCCTGGTAGCATATAGCTCAGCTGTGGCTTGCAACTTTGCACTGGCCACAGAATCTTATACAAGAAAGCAGTCTACCAAGAAAGCATGAGATACTGAGCAGAGTGCTAGGCTTTAACATAACCAAAACAGAGAGTAAGAGCAGCTTGAGATGGCAAGTTATTTACAAACTCATTCCACGTTCTTATGCAAACTGAGCTGATTGTGGTGCAGGATACAATCCCCAAGTATTATTTCCACCAAACTTAAAAGAACTCTCCTCAGCTTCCTGTAAGGGAAAACAAACTCATTCCCTTATCTGAGCCTCATTTGTATTGTTTGTAAAGTTCAATGAATCCACATAAACCTAATTCATTTTTAAATTTGATGTAATGCTTGCACTGTCTCCTCGTAATGTTCACCAAACTGTATCAAATATATGAAAGTACAATGTAGTTTTTGTCCTTATCTGATAATGAAGCATGAAAGTTCACTGAAACGGGTGAAAGCAAACCTTACTCAGTGTGGCTGAGGCCAGTACTTCCAAACCACAGAGCAGAATTCTGTCAGCAATTACACTCATTCATCTCCAAGGAAAACAAAAGGACAATATGGTTTTGTATTACCTACATGTAAAATATTTATATTGACCATTTAAATATTTATATATTTGTAATTTTAAAATGTTTATATAACCATCTATTTGAGCACTTCATATATTGGAGAGTAAACTTACATAAAGTACATTTATTATATTAAATATTTACCATAAGTTAATATTTTATGAAATTTACTGTACACTCAGTAACTAGCAATGGGTGGGGAACTCAACAGACTAGTTTTGCACTTTCAGCGTGAAACAAGCCTTACTTCTGAGCTGCTTTTAATAGTCTTGCTAAGAAAGCCTGTTTAGAGATTATGCAGTTAAACATCAAGAGATAATTTATTCTTAGGCAGGATTCCACCAAAATCAGTTGATTAATGACAAATCTAGTTGATCCTGCAGTCTGTAATCCAGCAGATCACAGAAGGAATTGAAAATATTGAGTGTTTTGCAGCATCAGTGATGAAACTTCTGAACTACCTCTGACTCCTGTGCCCTCACTAGGGGTATTCTAACAACCTGCTGAAAAATAAAGGTAAGTATTTCCTTTCCCCTGCAGATTGAACTGAACCTCTCAACATGACAAAAATTCAAAATGCATGCATATAGAAGACTTGAAAAAGGTCTTCTCCCATAGCTATGGAAAGTTTACACGTTTTCTCTGCCCACTACTGAGCTCCAGTTTTAATCAGTAGTGACTATGACATAACTTGACCATATATCAAATTTGAAGAAGTCACAGGCTGTGTTTAGGGAAAAAGTGATGTGAATTACGAACAATAAAACAAAGCAACATCCTGGTCTTTTGTTGACTGTTCCCTGTGCCCTGGGACATACAGAGATAAGTTTAGGATCTCTAAAGTAACCTCAGATAAACATGAAGACTTACTGCTGGCATAACCACTACACAAATAATAGTCTTCAAGCACAACTTGTAAGAAATTAGTACCAAAAGTATGCTTCAATACCTATACATTGTTCATTTATATTTTTGACAAGGTGATATTTTGGCAGTAAGTTTATATCGAAAGTTCTGTACGAGTCAGAGTCCCTATGGCAGTGAAATTTCTTTGGAGCTTTTAAATTCCTTAATTAACTGCCATAATAAACTAATTTTACTTACAACCTCCAAGCATTCAACTTTATTAATCTACATAACAAGCGATTAATATATCACAATTCTACCTGTTTCTGAAAGATGCTTTAATCTTACCAGCAAATATGAAAGTAAATCAGCAAGCAAGTGTCCTTGCTCAGTTTTTGAACTATTGACCGTATTTTGTAGCATTCTAATAACTTCCCACTGAGAAGTGGGTTCTTCAAGAACAAGAAATATTTCTGCCTGATAATATACATGCCAAAGCTCCTGTCCTTGCACTGTCTGCATAAAGAAAGGCACTGGAACCAGATTTACAGTAGGGGTAGAATTTTTCCTGTGGTGTAAGAGAAGTCCCTTTCACACCCCGTGCTCTCTCCTCTGTTCCTTCCTTGTCCATCATGCTGCTCCATCAATCCATCTCTGCCGATACTCTGGTTCTTCAGTCAATGGCACAAGACTATGTGCTCCAGTACATGGTGTTACCTTCTGTTGCTCTTGTGGGTCTCTGCAAGCCACAATCTCCTCCAGCTCTATCTAGCAGCTTAATAACTATGGCCTACTCCGCTTGATTCTGACCACTAAAAATTAAATATCACAGCTGACTGGGGGATGTGCATTGTATTAAAAGCAGTTCATTGCCATCTTATTAAGAAGCATTAAAAATGTAAGACCCTGCTTTGAGAGCATTCATCAGTGGTCCTTCTTTAAATTTGAGCAAGGAGACTAAAAAGGACCCAGAGTTCTCAAGTATATAGAACAATTAGTTTTGATGCATGGATGTTATTATACCTTTCTTTGCTAATTATTTCCTACTCCAGTTACATATAAGCCAATTAGGAAATGTCTGCTACTTTTTATTTCCACATTAATGACACCATTCCGATTACAGGGCTGCCATCAAGGCAGAAAAAAATCTTATAAATTGTATATATATTCAAATCAGTTATTATTACTACAGCAATAGCCTTTCTGTGAAGTGTTGCTAACTATCAGAAGAAATGCACTACTCTCATCTCAAATGAGCTAATGTTGATTCACAGAAGGATGTTTGCTTCATATTTTAGCTCTCCATCAATGTGCCACACTGGCACCTACAAACACTTCTGGAAGTACAGCTCTGGCCAGGAGCAGCTGTGATGTCATCACCAAGGCTCCCTGGAAACATATCACTATTCTGCTGAAAGCAATCTACCTTCTACATTCTAAACATCTCTCTCTAACAGAGGAAGAGGAAACAATCAGCAGACTCCACAAGGTGACCGAACATCAGTTCCCACCCTACTCTTTTTCAGACCAGCTTCTCTGCCTGTTTCCCAAGTAGCAGCAAGGAAGTACATGACAGTATTCCTAGCACACTCCACAGCTCTTCTCAGATTGTCCTTTTAGTAGAAGAGAAAGACTGAAGGAACAAAAAAGAAGGCATTGGTGAAGAGCTTATTAATGCAGTCCTTCTGGAGACCAGTGTGTGTTGTAATTAGTAGTACAGAAATGTAAAACAATTAATTTACTATGGAGAAAAAAAAAATCAAAACAACAGAATAGATTAATGATTACTGTAGGAAATCCAGCCTAAGACATGGGAATACTTAGTAAAACAGACTTTCCATAATGAAATTATGTGTACAGATGAAATAACATTTCATAGAAATGCTATCCAATCCATTTCTCGAGCAATTTGTTCACTGCAAAAACCAATTGTATTTTGAACACTTTCTTTGCACCAAATACCTCATTAAGGAATGACTAGACTAGGGGCAGAGAGCTTGATATAGAAGCCTTAAGAGTTTCACACATTCATTTTAATTTCCATGTATTTTGCTTGGACACACACACAGAAGAGCACTTGGAACTATCTTACCTATACCCTTAATAAGGCAAGGGTCATGTCATGCTTCTGTTATTTCCAGCTCCCCCTTGGAAAGTTGAAAGTTTTCAAATGATGAAATACTAATCCAGGGCATACACTGAGTAGTACATTGTAATGCATTTCTGAAGTTAATTTTAAAATCTCATTTCAGTATAGCTTGGAAAGGTTAAATTACAATGAAAAACAAACTGATAGTCATTTACCACCTACGTTAGACTTTCATCCAAAATAGCCCTGTTTAAAATAACCGAATGTCCTCCTCCCTCATCCCCAATGGAAAGCAGCATTTCAGTGCTGTGTACTGAATATTTTACTCAGTAAAATATCATCTTGCAATGTAAGCAATGGGAGCAAATGGAATCTGCACATATGTAATAAAAATTGGAAACTTCTTAACCTAGGTACTTAAAGATGTGAAAACACCACTCCATGAGCATGAACAAATTTTTAAAAATCTAATAGTGGCAATCACTTATCTACTGAGTGGAAGAATTAATTTAAACATGTACTACTGATCAACTGCCACTTGAGAGCTACTCAAATAATATTCCTTAACACTTACTTGGGAATAAATGCCAAGAGGGGAACATAAGACTTTTTCATCTCCACGCAGCCAGAAAATGACGCTGCAGAGATCTGATGACATTTGCTAATATCATCTCACCTTTCTGTGTTTTCTCTACTTCCTTTTGCCTGTGTTAGAATAATTAAACAGCATTTTGAAGTGGATCATGGAGATTTCAGTGGTCTGTGAAAGAACAGCATCTTGTACCAAACTCAGTGACTTCTGACTCAGTGACTGGTGACTTCTGCATAGACTGTAGCTGCCCTGCTACAGTCCTGAAAAACTGGACAGATATGTTCATAGTCAACGTGGCTCTGATCAGTCTTCCTATCCCCACCAGTTTGGATGTCATGCCAGCAATGATGTTCCAGTCATTGTAGGAGCAATAAATTCATTTTTTCACAAAATGCTGAGCAGCTCTAGGGTGGCTCTCCAATATAGTAGAAACTGATCCTTGAAATTTTAAATTTGTGTAAACAACACTTCCATTTCATCTTCCTTGTCTGTTTACACAAGCATCATGCAGCATCAGCCAGCTTAGGGGAAATCACAGACTTCACAGTTTTGAGCTCTGTCTGTCCTTACTCTCAGCACACCCATCTGGTGATATTCAGGTGGGCTAGTTTCTCCCCATACGACTAGTATCCCAGATGTGAAGTTCATATACCATATAATTCACGGGCAACAAGATAAAGTACAGAAAAACACTCTCCAGAGATCAGTACATATATCTCTGGGAAAATGTGGGGGAGGGATAAAGAGGGAAGAGAATGGAAACAGCACCTGGACTCTGCTTATGCTATTCAACAGGAATGATGAATGCATGTTTCCTTTACACAATATGAAATACCACTAAACTTCTAGATTAAAGCAACCTTTGAGCTCTTCCCAGTGTCATCTATGTGTCAGGCCCTGCGTTCGCCTACTTCACATCCTTGTGAGATGGGCATAACAGTAACTGGACACAACACAGCAGCTGGCTCATCCCCATTGGACTCATCCTCATTAGGGGCCCCACTGAGATGAGGAAGCAGGCTGGAAACAAAACAAGAACTTGGAGGTTGAGATAAAAGCTTTTTACCAACACATAAGAGGAAAATGAAAACAAAAATGCTATTATAGCTATCTATCCATACCTACAGCTGCTATGTGCCTATTCATTACTCGCCACACACCAGCTGCAGTAATACAACCCACTACCCAACGATACACAGCAGCAATACAAATACCCAACTACCCACCGACCAAGGCTCTGCCAGCACCACAAGGCCTCACCTCCCAGGAGTCAGTGAATATCCTTGGGGTTTGTCTTAGGAAGATACTTATTTGAGCAAGGCTTGCTTGGTCTGAGAAACAAAGTGTCTAAAATTATAACAATTCTTACATCCTACAAAAGATTAAGTGCATACGTTTTCACCGCAGGTACTTGCCTGCTTATATTTTTGTATATGAACTGCACAGTGCGCCACAACTACTCAAAAACCAGTGATGTCATTTGGTTCCTGAATCATCAACATGCTTAGTAAGTTCTTTCACCTATGTTACTGACTTCTCTGCAGTGGAAGTCTAGTTCTATAAGGAATTTCACACCTTTTCTCTTTAATAAACGAAACGCAGAAGGTACATATCTACTCACAGAGATACCTACAGTATTTTTCTTACTACCTCCTCAACTCTTACACACTTGCAGTCCTCTCAAACATAGATTCTTCTTTCTGCTTAGTCCTCCACACAATTTATTTTCTAGACACCGTCAATCATTGATTGATACACTAAACACATGCTGCTTATAAAGTGATTCAGTTTTGGTTAATGGAAAGGGAGATTAAATGATATAAACCAAAATATCTTACAGACTAAGTGCTTGAAATCAGTGAGTCACTGTTTTGGTGAACAGGGTTTATTGGATTTTTTTCCCAAGCTATTAGTACGTCAGTTAAGTCATAGCTCTACTTTTCTTAGTATAAAATCTTAGAATAATAGAATGACTTCGTTTGGAAGGGACCTTAAATACCATCTAGTTCCAAACCCCTGCTGCGGGCTGCCTGCCCCCCCAGCTCAAACTGCCCAGGGCCCACCCAGCTCAGTCTCGGGTACCTCCTGGGAGGGGAGCCCACAGCTCAGGGCAGCAGTGCCAGGACCTCACTACCCTCTGAGTAAAGATCTTCTTCCTTACCTCCAATGTAATCGCCCTTTTTAATTTAGAAATGTTCTCCCTTGCCCTGTCACTATTTGCCTACATAAAACATACTCTTCTTTCTGTTTGTAAGCTCCCCTCAAGTATTGGAAGAACGTATCAGAAATGTCTCCAGAACATCTTTGTTTCCATTTCCTTCTAAAACACAGGTGCTTTTCTCTATACACATTCTAACATCTCCTACTTTCTTTTGTTTCCTTGCAATGGCTCACTAAACTCAAAATACTTCATACAACCATTTTCATTCAAAAATCATGGAAGAGCTGACTGCTCATGACGAGCTTCAAACTATGGCAAAGTCAGACATTAATTTTAAAAAGGGAGTCTCAAAGTTAAAAAAAAAATCCACAACAATAACAACACACATACACATATAAACACAAAACAAGCAAAAAACTTTAGGTTAAGGAGCACAGATAATAGCTATTAGTGTAACTTAAGTTTCATCACTGCTGTACATACGATTTCACAGCTATACTTCGGAGACATGAGGCATCGTGGTAAGTGTACTCTCACTGTGGAGTCTGACATAAAGAGTATCAGGAACTGCACTTAAAATCAACACAGTATATCCAAAATGGAATCACCACAATATTTCCACAATAAAGTTTTCAATGTTCTGATGATTTGTGTTTATTCAGGTTGTAAACAAATCTCACACCCTCATCCCACAAGCTCATATTTTTTTTTCTTTTTGATCATTGTTTCCAAAGAAGGACATTCACACCACTGCAGCAAAGCTTCCCAAGTACTGCTAGGCAGGTGATGAGATACTTAAAAGACACACCAAGACAACAGGCTGAGCTTTCTGCAATGTGTAATTGCAGACATCTGTTGCAGATGATCACACAGTCCTTCAAGAAGCACAACCCACCAAGATGGTGTGTTTGTCTTGAAAGCAGCAGTACCCAGGAGGGGCCAAGAGGAATCTCAAAGAAAAAAAACAAACAAAAAGCCCCACACAAGTTTGAAACCAGCCATTATATCCAGTAGTCAGGCTATAACTTAGAATGCTAAAACCCCCATACTGTGCAGGATTCAGACTAGTAATTTAAATTTGAGCAGCCAATGTCCCAACCGCATGAGCCCTAATCAGGTTTTTTTGGCACTGCTTCTGAAGTCAAATTTGAATTTGAAATAAACAAAAAGTCCAAAGGAAAAGCACTCAAACTGCAGAAGGATCCAGTTTCATTCTGCTCCTGAACAGATTCAGATCTCATAGAATGGAAAAGGCCTGGGAGGTAACTCACTTCTACTTCTGTAGAGCATAAAATCCAACACTATAGTGTATTAGAATTCCATCTTAGAGCACTATTTTTAGCTAAGCCAAATATATCGGTGCTGAAACGTGTATTACCTTATTTGTTTTGTCTTGTTTGCAGAAAAGCTTTCAAAAATTTTTCTCTGGACAAGGATTTAGTATTTCTCCTACCCAAATACATCTGCAATCACATCCCCCTAACAGAGCTGACATATCTTCTTACACTGATAGCTTTATTTCCAGCCATTCTGATTTTCTGAGACTTTCAGCAGCTTGTAAAACTGACCCAGGGCAGCATAGATTTACTGCCATCATTTGCTTGAGCAGGGAGGTGTTTGCCTTTGATAGCTGAGACTAACCATTTTGATCAGCTCCTTCAGTGGATTCTTTTGATCATCCTAGTCTTCATTGGGTGTTTCTGATATTGTCATGGGTTCATCACAATCAACAGGGACAATTCCTCCAGCATTTTGTTTCTTCTCCATTTTTATCTAGTCTTTCTTTCCAGTTATTTGGGAGATGGCTGAGCTGGAAGCATGGGATGGCGGTAATTTTTCAAAATTCAAGTTTTGAAGTGTAAGAATCAGTTCAATAGCTGGGGCTCTTCTGTTCAGGTCCTTGTATCTATTGAATGTTACTACCAGTGTACTGGCACTGATAATGTACCAGTGCTGCTCTTGTGAGCTTCTGCCATATACTGGGTGCATTCCTCACTCTCTCAGGATCACAGTCCTGGCATGGATCTTTGGGAACAAACATGGGATCATACAGCATTTCCATCACAGCTGTTTCTCTCAAATACTCAATGCCTTTCTCAACAGTATTAAAATTTTTCACCTGAGGCTCCAGATCGCCTCTGAAAGAATGACATTCCTTCACAACTAATAACATTCATTCCCAGAGGATGGCAACTCTGTTCAGACATCTACTAATTCCTCCATCAATAGCTGAGTCTTGTGCAGTGTTTTGTAGTTGGTGAGCTTCGTGAGCATTTATGATGAGCATTCATCTAGAAGCACACTACTGTCCTCTCGGTCGCAATGCCAAAGCAACCAGGTGACAACAGTTTCATTCAGGTGCCAAATAAACTCCTTTCTTGAGCCTTGGATTCAGTCACTTTCAGGGGTCGCCAAATAGTAGTAACAGTGACCTCCTCATTCTCCTCTCCGTGTCTCTTACTTTTCTCAGTTGCCTTTCTCAGTGATGGTGGTTTTCAGGAGAGCCCCTCACCTGGATCTTCCTCTACTTCCTCCACTTCTTCTTTCCATTCTAGACATGAGGACACCCGTTTCCATTTCTGGCCTTCCACAGGAGCATCTGACATTCATACTGGTGCTTCCTGTGGTCTGGGGATGCTGTGGTCTTCCTGGGTTTGACTTGGAAGTTTCCCCCTTTGGTTCAGATCTCAATTTGGAAACTCTCTCTCTCCAGAACAGTATTATATTGAGCTCGGCAAACACTCCACTGTGGCAGCTAATTTGTCACAACCTTTTCAAACGTCACAGAACGTCACTGACAGCATCCCTAGTGTAGTCACCCAGCACTCAGCCACACACCATCTTGGTGTCAGCAACAGTAACATCACACAAGAAAGGAAACAGCCTACTTGCCTTGAGTTTTTAAGGTTAATTGGTGCAACTGAGTAAAAACTACATACACTGGCAGAAGAGGCAGCAGCACCTGCCTGACTCCCACCAGAGGGAAACCAAGCAGGGCAGGTCCGATGCTTACAGCCCCTCACACCTCTTCCCATGGCAGGCACATGCAAAGCATAGGGCACTGGGCCGTGGACCTCTGAAAGGAGGAAGGCCCTGAAAAGCCAGTGCAAAGACACTGTTGGCACCTGGGCAGCTCAGCCCATGAGGAACAGCAGTCACCCAGCAGGGATCAGAAAACTTGAAGGAGAAACCCAGTGCAAACTACAAGTCCAGGACACCTACAGATACACATAGACAGATCTAAATGCACCTCATTGTGCCATGGGATGTAGCTCACAGTTTTGTAAGCTAGGGTTTTAAAACAGTCCTGTCAGATCCTAGGAAAATCAAGTGAACATCAGAAGTGTAAAAGCAAAGACAAATTGAAGTCCCCCCAGATAAGCTGCTGAGGCTAACGGTAACCTGACCACAGATGAACACAGCATTAAAAAAAAAAGCACTGAGGCAGTTATCAGCGTAAAGTCTAAATACATTTTCATGCCAACAAAAAAACATTTGTTACATAAAACCATTTTCTCTTTAAAACAGAGTTGGGGAAGGGATGCTTAAAATATAACTCAAATGGCTTAAAATGTGGATCGTACATCCAGTGCTCATTACCAGAATTATGCATTTCATGTCTGGGTGTACAGTATGATAGATGGAACTTTTTCCTACTTCCTACAAAACAACATTTGCTTATTCAATTGCCTTTTAGCAATGGGTATAATCATAATCCCAAGTGACATATGCAGTGATAGCAACTGACTCCTTACTCCCTCTGCAGCACTTTATTTCCAGAAATGCTGTGTTTAATTAGCCCTGCAGTAGTCAGAGGAACAAACAGGTCACCTTTATGTCAAACCTCTAATAGTCATCTTCCTCACCACCACCCCCATCCCCTTCATTTATTTTACTGTTTTGCTTTTGTTTTGCATGGTACAAGTAAGGTCATTAGTGTCAGTTAGCATTTTCTGTGTAATGTTTCTGAATAGCTGCAGTCTGGAGAAAGAAATGAAATAAACTGTGAACTCAACTTCTATGTACACATTCTGTAGAAGGAAATAAAAATGGCATACAAAATCTATATTCAAAATGTAAATTTGAACATACTATTTTTATATTTTTAATATTTATTATTGATATGAATTTAATATTAATATTATTATTTTTAATATTACTCGAATGTAATTTTGAAAATGTACTCTGAATGGATCAGTTGCAAAACACTGAGAGTTAATAACGAGGATGAATTTTATTTCAGTCCGCATTCTAAAATCTGCAGGGTTACCCAAAGCTGTCTTTTCCTCTACCAACTCACCTTTCTTCTCCTTCTGGAGATAGACACTGTTTTTGCTATGCGCTGTGAGAATCTGTTACTGGACTAGCAGTCCTGCAGTGCCAAAAGACTATACCAAAATCTATAAAATAGACCTGTGACAGTGAGTCACAGGGAAGCGTATACAGGAGGCAATTACATGCAGAATACTGTTCTTTCATACTTCAGCTGAAACAGTAAGCAGGCAGGCAGGGGATACATTTCCAAAATAAGGTATGCATCACCTGCTTTTAGTAATCACTGATATTGTGGCAAGGCCCAAGAGGCTCAGGTCCAGCATGAATATGGCCAGGGACACGATTGCTTACTGGTGCTTCTACCAGCTGATTTTCTGATTTAGACAACATTCCTTTTGGCAGTTCTCTTGTATGCTGAGGATCTACCTGTTTCAAAACCAGTTGTTGGAAGAAATGTTTTACAATGCTTGGAGTAATCTCAATTTAACTATGTCTTTTTCCATTGCCGTTTTATTTGATCATCATTATAGATCATGACTGGCATATCCCACATTACAGCTTCATTTAATTAACCCTATATTGTTTGAAGTGAGATTGATAAATATTTATAAAAACATCTGATACATTTGTGCAAATATTTTTATTACTTTTTCAAATATGGCAATTTTGGTTTGGCAGTCCTGGCAATACACAACCTGTTTCACCTGCACTTTCAGATAGATCTCCAATTATCTCAAGGCAGCCTCACTCATTCGTGCTGACTGGTGCCCCAGCCCATATATCTCTATTTGAACTGTAACCACATAAGCCACAGCAAATGTGAAATTCTCTTGCAGAGCCCAATATGCCTCATTTAGTAGGCTGTATCTGAAACTTTTACAAAAAAACTAGGAGATATTCTATCTCAGATGATCAAATGACCCATTTTAATGCTGGTCAGTGAACCTTCTGCAAAATTTCCTGGACCTAGCTTTTTCATTTTCCCATCTTTATGCCTTATGTTAATTTATCATTTCAGTCTTTCTTTCCCAGCACTCTGAAGCTGTTTGCTTTATTCTCACCAAAATCATTCATATTTGTATTGCTCATTCTAAAACAGAAGTTATTTATCTGCATGGTATGGCAATAAGAAAAACCATACAGCTTGCTGTGAAGGTTGTATCTTGCAACATGTTTGGGGTGCTTCTTCCCTGAAAGAGAGTTAGCATATAGTATGTCTGATAAAAGCTGTACTAGACTGCCAGTGTGCACGTCATGATCAGTACACAAGAGCACTGGCTTCTTACAACACACTGACATTTATGTGTAAGATAAATTAAGGCCTCAGGAACTTCGGGACTTCTCTACGATTCAGAATATAAGGGAAAGTAGAAGGCAAGGAAAATTTAAAAGGAATTAATTCAGATAATGAGCACCCTGTGCAATAGCAATCTTGTAAGAAATAAACAACGATGTCTTTGAATGATTACGGTTGATCTTTTCAAGTCCCAAGATTGTGTCAGCTGATGTGATACGTACAGGAAGTGAACTGGCAAGTTGTCACGGTTTTATGATTTTTGTTGCTGGTATTCCACATCACAACATCTTGTAGTACAGTGGGAGTTAAAGAGTTAATGCTCCACTTTTGTGGATTGTCGATAGTTTGGAGCATACCTGTCTCAGAAGGGAAAAAGAACTACATATCCCAGAGGACTGTGCATTTCCATTCAGAGGGAAAGATAAAAGCTAAAAACTGCTCGCAGATCATGAGAACTCCCTCTTCCCTTCCTGTTTATCTCATCAGTGTGTGTGTGCTCCCTAGATGCCTCACCTTCAGCATTAGAGTAAGGCCTTCAGTTTTTGGACACTGTCTCATTTTATTTGATTCATTAGCTTTAATTCCAATTATACTGTTTTATATTTTGTTATATCTTGCATTACTGTATTTTATTTAGTAAATTAGTTTTCCTCCTAAGACTGTTGCCGCTGTTTTCTTTTCAGACCTGTCTCTCTACCCTTTCCCCTTTTCCCCTTTTCCCTTTCCTGGGACATGTGCCTGTTGGTCCCCCCATCCCATTTAGTCACAGAACTGGACTGAAACAGCCTGCAAACTGTTGACACAAGTATAAGGAAATATCCCTTTATGATGATCCACGATAGCTATAAAATGTTCCAACTCAAGCTTAGATAGCTTGATTACAGGTCAAACTCTAGAAATAAGTTCTTAGAGTTCTGGTGATTTTTCTTTTGTTAAGCAAAAGGACAGGCACTGCACACAGTCATTGTGTTTAACTATGCCAGGAAAGAAAATGTGAAACATCATCACTTTGAATGTGTCAGCATTAGCCACTAAGAACGATACAGTTCATACAGCCACAACAGAGGTTTGATGAATTAGTCAGGAGATAGTGGAGCTGTAACTTTATACTACAGTCAATAGACAAACCATTTATCTTTAAATTATTTATACAAATAGTGTAGGAAGACCCACTTTATACCATCAGTGGAATAAAGACGTACACCTATAAAAAAGGCCATTTAAAATGGAGGCTTGGGAAGTACAAGAGACATGAACAAATTATCTTAAATTACCATCTGTCTTAGTTGAAAGTTATGGTGCCACTGACTACCACGCAGTGAGAAGCCAAAAGGGTACACTCACATTGAGACACACCTTACCAAACTTTTTTAATGACATCAGTAGCAGTGACATACTTAAACAGAAAGTGCATATTGTTTACAAGTTTGATGGGTTCAAACAATTTCAGCAGTTGCTCAGTGCTTTTCAGTTGAAGCTCCAGCTACAATCAGAAACCTTCAAGACTTGAATCTTTTGAATATTCAAGATTTGAATCTTGCTGTTCCTAACATTTCAGAGATGATGCTTTGCATTTTGTGTGTTGAACTTTCTTCTCTGCAAATGATTCACCACTTGGCAGACTCATTTATAACAACTATAAAAAAGGGGGTTTAAATTCTGTTTTTTCCTGTTTTATTTAGAAACTGTCCATTAGGAAACATGTTTTCTTATTTAAGGGATGGAAATTAAAGTAAGACATAACTTTACTAAACTGAATTTCCAAGGTTCTCTTTCTTAGCCCGGTACAAAATCAAGCCAAAATTACAAAATTCTATGCATCCATACTTCCCAAACAGATTCCCAAGCCAGTAGGTTTAAAGTTAAACAAGATAAATTTATGTATTTGTATTAAAATCATACAATCATATAATCACTTCAGTTGGGAGGGACCTTTAAAGGCCATCTAGGTCAACTGCCCTGCAATGAGCTCCATCAGGTGCACAGACCTGTCTAACCTGATCTTGAATGTCTCCAGGGACAAGGTATCCACCACCTCTCTGGGCCACTTGCTTCACCATACTTATTGTAAAAAACTTTTTTTCTTATCTCCAATCTAAATCTCCTCCCATCTACTTTGAAACCATTTTGTCCTGTCCTATCACAGCAGATCCTGCTTAAGAATCCATTCCGTTCTTTCTTACAGCCCCTTTATATACTGACAGGCTGCTTCAGGTCTCCCCACAGCCTTCCCTTCTCCGTGCTGCACAGCCCAGCTCTCAGCCTGTCCTCGCAGGGAGGTGTTCCATCCCTCACATCATTTTTGTGCCCTCCTCTGGATGCGCTCCAACAGCTCCGTGTCTCTCCTGTGCTGAGCACTCCCCATCTGGACGCAGCGCTCCAGGTGAGGTCTCACAGCACGGAGCAGAAGGGCAGATCCTCTCCTCGCTCTGCTGGCTGTGCTGCTTTGGATGCTCCCAGGATCCGGTTGGCTTTCTGGGCTATAAGTGGCTCATGTTCAGCTGCCATCCATCAGTATCCCCAGGTCCTTTTCAGAAGGGCTGTGCTCCATCCTTGTCACTGATGAAGATGTTAAACAGCACTGGTGCCAGTACTGACTCCCGAGGAACAACATTGTCAATGATCTGCATGTGGACATTGAGTCACTGACCACTGCTATGTGTGCATATATATATATATATATAAATACCTCTAAATTTCAGGTACAAGGTATTTTTTTGTGTATAGGAACAACAGCTAAGTAATTTGCAGTGGTTTGTCACTGGTAGCTCTTTGCAGAGGACCAGTACAGTGCAGCAGCTAAAGGTCAAACCCAGAAGTCAGTGCTTTCCTCCTAGCCGTTTCATGATGATTTGCAAGCACAGTTACCTATCACATCTACTTTATTCCCCAGGGCAGTGTGGTAAAATCTTATCTACACAGAGATACAAGTAGTTGGGCAGAGATTGCATAAATAGTTAGGCTTAGAGGGCTTTCTCCCTGTGATCAAGATAGTTAATGAAAATATCAAATATATAAAAACTGTGGTGTGAGAAGAAAATAAGCTTGTGTTTTGGTCAGTAATTAATAGAAGGTTCGTATTAAATCTGCTCAAGATCTGGATGGCCATGCTTTCATATTCACATGAAATTGTCTGATTTACTACTTAACTTAGCATACAAAGGCACTTTTCTTGTAATCTAAGGTTCTGGCAATTATCCCTGGTTGTTCAACCACAAAACTGGCTTTAAATTATACTTTAATGAAGAGTTCATGACCTAGGGCAAGAAAGACGTGTAATGTAGCGAAGCGCTATAAGATACATAACTGTCTTTAGGGCACAGAAGTAGAAATGGATGGAGATGAAGAAGAGAGTAGTGTGATCCGCCAAGCATTCCTTCTCTACTAGAAAATGAGGTCAGGGCTTCTTTTGCTGCTCATCTATACAGTGCCTCACATAAAAGGCACTGGCCTCAGGTTAAGACTCTCAACAGGGCTGAAATTAATATGTTTCATATAACATTGCTTATAATCAGAGATGAAAGATAGTAATGATTTCATAGAATCATCTCTTACAGTAAGAGATGTTCCAAATACAGCTCCAGGTGAGATACACATCAGAAGGAGGAACAGTGCACCTCCTTTTAAAGAATCTTGTAAAGTCACACAACTTCAAAAACACGTGTGTTCATTTCACATCAATAAAAAAAGCTGAGCAGAGCTTAATAAGGATGACTGCTGAGATTTTTATGGAAAAAAAAAGTCAAAAACCAGAATGAAAACAGATTAATGTAATTACTAACTTCAACTAAATTTTCTAGATGATATTAAGAACTCATACTAAAATTTATCCAGCAATAAGTTTCTGCACTTTCTCTCACACTGCAGACATGCAGATGTTAACAAATTGATGCACTCAGCAGTTTTCTTCTCTTATCCCCACAGTAAATAACTGGAAGTGGTAGTGAGAGAATGGAGAGGATCACTATCATAACTAAATATTCACATGTAGAAAACAAAACTTGAAGTTAATTATTTTTTCATTTTAATCAGTTGCAACTTCTCATTACTTCTGTTCAGCAATACATCAGAGTTGATTTAAATAATATGTACATTAAACTGAGTTTTATTTTAAATATAAAAATAATGAGAAAATTGGTAAAATTAACATTACCGTTAGTTGTTCTACAAATAGAAAATATTGTGTTGTTTCCTACAATGTGACAGAATGCTGAGCTATCATGTTCTACATAATTAAAATGACTGCAGAAGAAGTTGTGACTTCCTTCACATAGAACGTAATTATCAATGAACGCAATCAGAGTAAGTCTGAAATCAGTGCAACATCCTCAGCTATGTTGAGAAAGCTGGAGCATAATTTGCACAGAAACCCGATCAGGACATGCAATCGGGACTCTGGTATATGGCTATAGATATAGGCATTATTGATGGAAGCAGAAATCAGCCCAGAGCATGTTTCTTATGTCCAGGGACATGGGAATACTACTCCAGGTACCAAAGCATCATAAAATTTCATTTACAAGTGAATTTGGTTCCATGCATTTCTTTTCTCAAACAACAAAAGAGATATTTGGTTGAAACATCATCTGACATAATTAATATTTCACAAGACTGGTAATATAAAGGGCTTTGTATCTTTATTGGCTCAACAAATGAAAGATTCTCTTTGAGTTTCCTGGGAGCTCTTGGTTATCAGTCCAAAGCTGAGTTAAATTAGAAGTGATTGGGAGCTGCTACCATCTGTTGAGTGTGCGGTGAAATATGCTACATGAGTTAATGTATTTTAGCAGACAGATGGGTAGAAATGTGTAGTTCTTAGTCATTCAGCACCCTTGGTAGTGATCTAAATAGAGAAATATAAGGAACATGGATGGCATAGAAGTGAATTTTTCTATTCCATGACAAAGTCCCCTCTTGTTTCTTTTTGGCCTTTTTCCAAGGATTTTTTCTAATGCTATTTACTCTGTTATATATATCATGTGGTTAAGAAAAGCATTTTTCTTTCCAGGTGCTATCATCCTGTCTCCTTTCTCTTGCTCTGACTTAAATTAGAAAATAAAAAAAAATCACCAAACCAAAATGAAACAAAAAGCAACATTTCTGTTCATGCCTTCAGGTGTAAAAACCCACACAACATTTTTTTTGTGGATTGAATGTCACAGCAATGAAATAATGATGATGTGAAACAAACACTGCCATATCAGCAGCTCTTTCTTCTTTCCTTCAACCCAACACTGCTTTCCAGGTCTAATGTTACTGATTCTCCATGACTAAAGAAGTGTGGGGTGCATTAAAAAGGACTTGACCAGCATGGCAATGGGGAATCTCCCCATCTACACTGCACTCATGAGACCTCACCTGGAGTGCTGTGTCCAGTTCTTGGCTCCCCAGTTCAAAAAAAGATACAGAACTCCTAGAGAGAGTCCAGTAGATGGTGACAAAGATGATAAAGGACCTCCCATATCATCTCACATACAATGAAAGGCTGAGATCTGGGGCTATTCAGCCTGGAGAAGGGAAGGCGGAGAGGGGATATCACCACTGTTTATAAACATCTAGAGCGCAGCAGACAAGTCAGTGGGAGTAGACTCTTTTTGGTGGTGACTAACAGTAGAAAAAGGGGCAAAGGCAAGAAACAGGAATACAAGAAGTTAAATACTAACACAAGGAAGAACTTTGTTACTGTCACAGTGATGGAGCACTGCAACAGGCTGCCCAGAGAAGTGGTGGAGACTCCATTTCTGGAGAAAAAGACCCACGTGGATGCCTACCTGTATGACCTACTGTAGGGAATCTGCTTTAGCAGGAGGAGTGATTTCCAGAGGCCATTTCCAACCCCTCCATTTCTGTAGGTGCTTTCATTAAGAATATTGAAGTCCATTGGATAAAACTCGTCTTGTACATTGTTGCTATGGAGAGTAGAAGGGGGACTTTGTACTGACTACCTGCAAAGGTAGATTGTACTGCTGCAAAGTATTTACTGAGACCAAATCCATCCTTGTTGGAGGGACCTGATACACCACAACAGGAGTACGTGTCTTTGTTTCTGCTCCAAAAACAGAGCAAAGTCTAGAAAGGTTAGTTCTGTCCTTCATTCATATCCTTAAGAACATTCAGTAGTTTTAACTAAATGATCTTTAAGGTACCTTCCAGCCTAACCCATTCTGTGAATAATTAAAGGCTTCAGCACTGCGCATAAAACTTGGACATAACTTCAATAGCTCTATGCAGTTTTCTGAAGAAGAAAGAAGGTGTGCCACAGATCTAATGTTCCAAAGCTCAGAACTGAAGACGTAGAACCATTTAACATATTTAAAGGAAAGACGTTTCTCACTGTCATTTTGAGATGAATATATCCTACTGAATCACCCATGGACAACATAAATAATGCATTAAATTTGTCTATCTGTTTAGTAAGCTAATACAAAATCATTCACAAATTTTAAAATTGACAGAAGACACTGGAATAGTTTTAAAGTTCCTCTGAAGTTTTTGGGTTTTTTTTTGCATCCTTGGAGCTGTAGAATAGAAAACAGAAAATTAAAATGAGCTTCAGTAGAACAGGGTGCAGGGGTTGGTTAACAACACTATGAGATGCATAGTTTTATTGTGAATAATAATTTTGGCTCTGGCAAGACTCAAATTTTTCACACTTTTCGAGAAAGTACGACAAAAAAACAGCACTCATGCAGATGATAAATGAGTGAACAAATGCCCCATCACAGTGCTCAGAGCTCATGAACCAGCCTCATCTCATCCCAAAACTGAAACAGAAGTGCAGACTTGCTATGCTCTTCAGAAGTTTTAGCCCATAAAGTTCAAGTCAGATTCCACTCAGAGTAATTATGTTTGCCTACAATAATTTGTTCTGCTTGTAGTTTCACATGGAACTAATGTCCATCCACTTGCTACACTGGACTATTTTACTGCTGCGTGATAGCTGTGAATGGCTAAAGAGTCGCTAGAGTGGGAGAAGTAACCTGGGGAGAGAGGCAGCTGCCAGCTGACACAGAGCCTGTACTACAGCAGGACACATTTCTGAAGGAAGGATCTTAGCCTTAGTTTGAGAAAGTTCGGTTTACCATCATCTCACTAAGTGCTATGAGATCTCATTGAAATAAAAACTGTACTAAGTGTAATGAGGTCCACAGTTAGTTACTGGTTAAATGTAGCAGCAGACTCTTGTACAGAGCAGTAAGATGTACAGCACTAAATATATAGAGAGCTCGCAAGCAAAGCTGTCCAAAAGGAGAGCGCCTTCTCTATTCTTAATGTGAGTTTCTATTTTCATTAAAGGCTTAGACCAGCAGCTATTCAGGTTAATGGATGTTTTTCCATGGACATCAGCAGTTGTCAGATCAACCTATGCACTGTCATTCTGCCTCGTGAATTT
This sequence comes from Tetrao urogallus, assembly GCF_951394365.1. Taxonomy (NCBI): domain Eukaryota; kingdom Metazoa; phylum Chordata; class Aves; order Galliformes; family Phasianidae; genus Tetrao; species Tetrao urogallus. Next base: position 617,892 of record NC_136826.1, read on the forward strand.
AGCATAGCCTGAAAAAGTCTCAGGTGAGAGAGGCACTGCATCGGCATGGAATTCAGAACATTCATTAAACATAAGCCATAGGAAAATAATAAAATTCTGCTTTGACAGTGAAAACTGAATGACAGGACAGTATGAATTAATAGAACTGTGCATGAATCGGAAGTATACCTGTGCTACACCAGGAAACCATAGTTCTTCCTGCTAGAAGAAAAAAATAGTACATGTTATGCAGACAGTTCCTGAGTAAGGAGGGTTTTAGATATCATCAAGGAATAGAAGAGACCTCTCACTCAGAAAATGAAAAGATACTTGTAATGAGGACTCCCTAAATATCTTTTTGTAAAAGGCAGCCATGACTGTCTTGCTTCAGAGCATTCTATCAGCACCTTCACTTGCTTCACTGAAAGCAGTTGGACACAAACCCTGTAGGACATCCCCATTTTAGGACATACTGAAGACATCAGCTCACTCACTATTACATCCAACTTAATAACTGTCTTCCTCCACCAAGTACTCCACAACAGATTATGTCAATGCTCTCACACATTTCTATTTTGCTTTTACATCTCTGATTATTGCTTACACTCATATCTACCTAACCACTAGATAATTGCTCACAAAATGTACTCTGATCTGTCTTTCAGTAAACACTGGATTTTTTTGGTTTATCCTTGAAAAACTGTACACAGCTTCTAAAACCATTTAAATTAATATCTTGAATTTCTTCATTCGCTGCCTTTCAAATTCTACAGGTAAAATATCTTGCTTTCTCTGTTCTTCTTGTCCATATAACTACTTGTCCTCCATTGCTATATTCTGTTTTGCTACTTCTTTTCTAGTTATAGCAGCAAGCCAATCTGATTCTGTGTGTTCATTATATCAATAGCCTGACCAGGCTTAGTGGGACCCCAGGACAGAGACATAACCCTGAGGTTTAGCATCTTCATTGCTTTCAGTGCTCTTCCTACATGTACTCAGCACATAAGCTAAAATTTCCATTAGCTTCTGTCACAGGATATTTTTGCTGCTAATGGACAATTGTCTATTGTGTTGATAGGATCCAAGAATAAAATTTAATTTTAGTAGTACAAAATGAAGAGAGACACAAACCAGCTGGAGCTGAATAAGAAGCTGAGAATATAGAAATAAAAGAGAGGTTAAAGTAAAAAGATACATTAATCAGATGTGTTTGTTATTTCAGCAGCTGTCTCCAATTTATGCCACAGTCAGTAATAAAATAATATCAGTAACTAATATCTACCAGAAAAGTTTGGATATTATTTCAGTACAATTAACAGCCATTGTAATACATTTTAAAGTTACTCGGTAGGCACTGTTGGTTTTGGCTACACAGGAGTAGCGGAATGTAAGGCATTATCTTCACAAGGGTGTGTATATGAATGCTTTGACATATATCTTGCCCATCTTCTAAAGGAAAGCACTCAGTAGGGTCCACATATGCAGCACTTCATGTCGCTGGAGTGCCCAGGCCAAATATCATGCTCCTTGCCTCTTCCCCTACAGTCACTCCTCAGCACTGGGACTGCCCCTTGATTATGCTCATTCAGTTGTGCCACACAAGTAAGGGAAATGGTCTAACCAAAACAAGCGAGGTACTTAAGGAAACTGGCTAAAAAAAACACTCCACAGGTCTTTTCTTGCATACAGTCACAATGCCAAGTGAGTCAGACTGGTTGAACTGATGATAGGCAATAAGATTTTCTTGAACCAGCTCTGCCCCCAGATGATTCACACATGGATGTTCCTCAGCTTCAACAGATCCCCTTACTGACTGCACTGTACTGCCCATCCTGTGTCTGTTGTGACACTGCATCCTGCTGAAACAATGATAGATTAAGCTGAGAAATGAGAGCCATAACACGATAATGGAGATAAGATGTGATTTCCCAGTTTTCTTTCTGAGGGTAAAGAGATTCACTGAGTTAGGAAAATCATATCAAACAAATGCAAGCCATCCTTTGGCCTGTGCCACCAAAGTCAACATCAGCTGCCCATTTATGGCAGTTCTTTACTTCTCTCATTTTCCTCATTTCAAACTTAGACAATGTCATGGTTTTGTGATTTTTGTTGTTAGTATTGCACATCATAATGTCAAGTAAAGCAGTGGGAGCTAAAGAGTTAATGTTATGGTTCTGCAGACTGCTTTTTTGGGCAATTTGGTTCTGGGAGGGAAGGGGAGGAGTAGCATTCCCCAGGTCGGAGGGCAGAGGAAAAAAGGTGGAGCTCTGCCTCTCTCTCCCCCTCTCTCTCTCACAGAACTGAGTAAGGCCTCGGTTTTGTACCCTGTCTCTCATGTTGTTTGACTTGTTGGTCTCAGTTCCAATTGTATTGTGTTGTATTGTATTATCTTGCATTCCTAAATCATAGTAAATTAATGCTCCTTCTCAGATTGTTGCCACTGCTCTGTTTATTTCGACTCATCTACCTCCCTACCCCTCCATCCCCTCTCCCAGGGTGGGCCCACGATGCCCTGCCTCATTGGTCCTGGGGCAGGCGGACAGGCAGTAAACCATTAACATCTTTTTTTTTTCTCAGGCCATGGGCTTGCTGTGCCCTGTCACAGACACAGAGCTACAGATAATACCATGACAGACATGTAAACCACCAATTGCCTCTTTCCTACTTCTGGTCTTACCTCTTTCCAAGGCTGTTAAAATTCAGAGCAGATGAATTGCTCTTCTGTCTGGACGTGGGACTTCATTATGGGCTACTGAACTGTGATGCCACCAGCCTTTTATCCTATGTGCTGCTCTGGGCAGGGAAATGATCTGTTTTCTTACTTCTTTAAATGTTTTTAAATGATGGGTTTTGTCTGCAAGTGCTAATAGCATAGGATGAACAAAATCTTCCTTATATCCAGACTGTTTCTCTCTGGACTCTGTAGCTTGAACCCCCAAGACAAGATACAGTGTCTATAAGCTGATGGGTGCTAATCTAGATCAGCTAGTAGAATTTGAAGACAGAATATACATGTATCGCTGATGCACACTGCAAATATAACCTCCATTTAAGTCTCTTACAGCTTTCAATATCTGTTATTTTCACTGACATTTCTTCCCACTGTATGTTTCACAACTAAATGCTTGAGTAGGTTATTAATATAGAAGTATAAGGGATGTATTTTAAGGCTAACTGTAAAAGGGTGATTATAGAAAGGAAAGTTATTCTGAGTTTTAAATCTGCTTATCACCCAATAAAATGTTATGATTTTCCTTACCCTAAGCATTAGCTCATCCATTTCAGTGTTAATTTCCAGACCTCAGCCATTTTTTTTCATATGAAGTGCTTCCAGGAAATATCCTGACCTTGCTGAGCAACTGAAAATATATTGCTGGCTCCAGCATGGCTGGGATTTCCAGCCTGGTCTCCGGATTATTTGTTTCGTAGTCACTAATGGGATACACCTCCTACACTTGCCACATTGGTTATGTTTGTAATCCATATTCTCAGTAGAGACATAAAGTCAATAAAAAATAAAATAAAATAAAATTCCTATTTGTGAACAAGGAGCTGAGCACACAATTCAAAATTACATCGTCTCATCAGAAGATGGTTTCTGCTGGTTAGGTACATTTAGGGAACACCACCAAGGCATATAGGTCTTCCTTTGGGACATTTTTTTGTCTCAACCTTTTTGACTGGTCCTTTAAATTCAGTAATGTCCAGAGAAAGGACTCCCTTTAAGCAGCTTTTTTGAATATATTTCTGCTTCTCTATTTCTTCTAGCACATAGGACATTTCTTCCAGTGTCTTTCCTTCATTCTTCTTCCTATGAAAGTGTTAATATTTTACCAAAAGTGTCTTTCCACACAAATGTATACTAAAGTACTTAAAATAAGTTCGATGCTTGAATTTATGGGACAAAGATAATCATTTGTTTTATGTATTAGAGCTGTAACATTTTTCACTGAAACTTCTATTATAAGAAATTTTTTCGAAATCAAGGACCATCAGCCTTGATAACAGAACAAGAAGATGTAACCTCTGAAGCAAACACTATAAATAACAGATTCTTCTTTGTGCTTTTTCCCAAAGCATTAACTCTCTGGTTCAGTCATTGAACCTACAGGCTTTTCACATTATTTCAGTTGTTTCCCAGCTCTGGAAATGCTATGGCATGCATACCTACAGAACTTGCAATTAAATTCTTTGAGCAGCAGCCATTTGAAGAGACGTAAGTTAGTTTTTGATTGCTTGTTTGTTTTTAATGGATGTAGTGCTTATTTACCTCAGGTTTACAGCAAAGAAGCAGCTGCAGCTCAGACCACAAAAGACCAAAAAAATTGATCTTATGAAACTCCACCCTTCCCTGAGCGGACTGAGGATTGCCAGAGAGAGGTTGCTTTGGGTAAGGTGCTCCTGTGGAGCAGACAGGACTGGGAGGAAGCTTGGGCTGTGCCCTCAACTTCCCACAGAGTTAAATGGAGTCCAAGTAAGAGGCACAGGAAAGAAAAGAGATTTGCCTCACTTCCATGCTAGCTTGAGCATTTTGATACTGCTTCATGATTTAGAAGCAAACAGTATCCTTTTCCTAGACACATTTGGCCACATTCCCACTATTTTTACTTACATCTCTCTAGCATTGTCCATTTATGACAGGAGTTTAGGGCTGACTTTACTGAGCAGCTGTATACAGGATTGGAGTGCTTCAAACATTTTCTGTGAGACCTGGTACATGAGTCTGCACAGCACTAAGCAGCTGACATCCTTAGCTACCTTGTGTCTCCTTAGGGATAGAAGCAATCACTACCAGTAGGAAGTGTTTTATCCTTAACAGCATCAGCAACGTATTTACAGAGGAAATGCATTGAGCCTATATCAAGTATATGCAAACTGGAGATTATAACAGAATGTTTAGGGTTACAAACATGAGTTTTTCTCTGCAACTATGGAGCTACTAAACAACCTTTAAAAATAAGTGCATAAATGTTAACAAACAGTTGAAACACAACCCTGTAGATCCAAATGCTGAGGCTTGGAGTACATCAAATATTACGAGCTTCATGACAAAAATGCAAGACTGGCAGCCCTAAAATTGTGGCAGCCCATTAAATGGAAACATTTTTTAATCAGGCATCTGGCATTGTTAAATATCCCACCCTTAGGCCCTGAACACTTAAATCCCAGCAGTATCCCTCAGAAATCAAAGGGACTCTTCCCAGCCATGGTAGCTTGCCGACACAGATCACATAAGCTGTGCATGGTAAACGCTTAGGAAATAGGCTAAATTAACTGGCTTGGACAGAGGCTGTGCCAGAACAACCACTGGAGGGACTAGTCAGCATATGTCAAAGGAAGACAATATTGGTCACTGAGCCACAAGGCCAGCTGCTCTACATTCAACACATCAAGCATTTCATGGGGATTAACAATCCTGATTACTAGAACAGCTTTTTATAGGTATGTTTTCACTAAATTGCAGCTCAGATACAATTGCTGCTAGCACTTGGCATCCCACTTCTGCATTTGTGCAATAAGTAAATAAGTAGATAAATAAATAAATAAAAATCTTTATCAGATGATTTAAAATCACAAAAAAAAAATCACAGAAAAATTCAGAGGAAGTTAAGAGATGACATCAAAATTAATCAATTGTTAGTAACAGAAACTGTTCTCTTTCTTATGAATGTTTATAAATCTTTTAAGTGCTTATTCCAAAAATGCATTTTTTTTTTCTCTCTCTTTTTCCTTGTGTAATTTTCACAGAAGAGGAATATGAGGCTCGAAACCATGCGTGCATGCGGCGATAGAGCAGCTGCTCAACCAGTACGGATTGCTGAGACAGGGGAGCTGTGCTGGTACAGCCAAGCCATGTACCCGCTCTGAGAAGTCTGCAGACCGTTCATGTGAGCAGCTAGCTTTTCACCCTCTGACCACAGATGCCCGCGTTGCCTGGTGATTGACTCCTGCCACAGTCAGCGCTCCCTGCTGCCCACTGCGCATCTGCTCAAGCCCATCTTTTAACCCCTTCAACAGTACAGCACTGCTCAGTGCTGGAGGTGGAAATTCTTTGTGATTTTAGCTGGATTAGGCTTTTTCAGAGATGCAAAAGGGGGGTGAAATTCTACTATGTGTGTGAGTTCAGCTTGCTAGTGGTCACTTGGGGTTTAAGGAACTTTTCCTCCGAACAGTTTGTTCTGTAAGATATTTTTTCCTGAGGTTTCTCTGACACGCCTGACAGTGGCAGTTTCTGTAGAGAGGACTGCAAAGTCACTAGACCTTCAAGTATGATCTAATATGACAATTCTGCTATTTCTGTCTGATATTGCATGATACAGAACATGTAATCCGTACAGCTAGCTCTCCTCTGGTCATTCATTCTTACCAGTGGATCCTGGGGATAATGAATGCTTTACTTGGTAATATATAAATGTTCTTCGGTAATGCCTCTCACTAAGAAAACACAATTTTAACCAAGCAAGAGATTAAAAATAGCTAGAGAAATACTGTGACAGATGGCACTGCTCATCCTGCCTTAACATTTGGGCATGTTCTGCTTCATGTTTCTTTCATTCTCCCAATTCAGAAAAGAAAATCCAATTAAATTAAGCACGTTGTAACATTTCTGACTTCTTTTTTCTTGGTTTGTTTCTCCTTTTGCTGATAAAACAAGTGTGAATTTAAAGCTCAGGTGAGCAATTGGAGGCCAGGGAAGCAGTGTGCTATGAGCAGACATAATTAAGGTTTTTCTGCCACATTGTGAACTACTGCAGAGAGGAAATCATGTATTGTAGGCTCTGCGTTTTTTCAGCCTTTTAACTCTTGAGAAAATGCAATGAACTGTGTTAAATTTGTGTTGAACTTTTCTCAGAAAATGTGGCTATCATTTCCCATGGAGGAAGAGCAGCACAACAGATTTTATATCATACTTTTCCATTTCCCCCACCCTTCCCCCCCAAATTTTGGGAATCTTAATCTGCCTCTTTTCAAAGCACAAGAGAGATGACAGCACATTCCCACATTTCTCATCAAGATGAGCTAAGCACAGACAAGTTGGACAGAATGGGAGACCCAAATGAACTTTCAGTAGACATATTTTGACCACATCTGTCACAAAATTCTAGCAGATGAAAGGTTTTAATTGCTTCTGTCAACCCCTAAATATTCCCTTTTCCCATTCCTTATTCCAATTCAATTTTAGCTTAATTTTGTACTGTATCATGTAACTCCATGGCAGCATGTTATAGCCTGACCCTCAGACACATGTCTGTTGCACAGGACTGACACTACTCCAGGAGAAGTGCTGTGCAGGTTGGAAGGACACAGCAGCCACTTCTGGTCTGCCTCTGGCCAGTGCTCAGGTGGGAACCAGGGTTCAGCAACTCAAGACATATGATTGCTCTTTAGAGGAACACATACTCTCTGGCATTTTACCAAATTAATTCCTATTTCAGGCTGTTTTACCTGTTCCAGAGTTGTACCTGTGTCATCCTCTAGCAGTGCTTGTCTCTCTAAAATAGAATCACAGGATCATAGAATGGCCTGGATGGAAAAGAACCACAGTGATCATCTCATTTCAACACCCCTGCTATGTGCAGGTCACCAACCACCAGACCAGGCTGCCCAGAGCCACATCCAGCCTCCAGGGATGGGGCATCCACAGCCTCCTTGGCAACCTGTTCCAGTGTATCACCTCCCTCTGTGTGAAAAACTTCCTCCTATATCCAACCTAAACCTCCCCTGCCTCAGTTTAAAACCATTCCCCTTGTTCTATCACTATTCACCTTTGCAAACAGCCATTCCCCCTCCTGTTTATACGCTCCCCTCAAGTACTGGAAGGCCACAATGAGGTCTCCCCGCAGCCTTCTCTTCTCCAAGCTAAACAAGCCCAGTTCCCTCAACCTTTCCTCACTGCAGAGCTGCTCCAGCCCTCTGCTCATCTCAGTGTCTCCTCTGGACCCAGAGCTCCACGTCCTTCCTGTACTGGGGGCCCCAGGCCTGGATGCAGCGCTGCAGATGGGGCCTCACAAGAGCCAAGCAGAGGGGGACGATCACCTCCCTCTCCCTGCTCGCCATCCCTTTTTAATGCAGCCCAGAACACAGCTGGCCTTCTGGGCTGCAGGCGCTCACTGCTGCCTCATGTCCAGCTTCTCGTCCACCAGGATCCCCAAGTCCTTCTCCGCAGGGCTGCTCTCAAGGAGATCTTCCTCCAGTTTGTATAAATACCTGGGATTGCCCTGACCGAAGTGCAGCACCCTGCACTTGGCCTAGTTGAATCTCACTAGGTTCTCATGGGCTCACTTCTCCAGTCTGTCCAGGTCCTTCTGGATGCTTCCCTTCCCTCCAATGTATCGACTGCACCACTCAGCTTGGTGTCATCTTCAAAATTGCTGAGGGTGCACTCGATTCCATCATCTGTCACTGATGAAGATGTTGAAGAGTACAGGTTCCAAGGCCTTCACCCTGACACAGAACCACTGATCACAACTATTGGCTGCATCCAGCCAATGAATTCCTAATCCATCGAACAGTCCGTCTTTTGAATCCACACCTCTCCAATTTAGAGAGAAGGATGTGATGAGGGACCATGTCAAAGGCCTTGCAGAAGTCCAGGTAGATGACATCCATTGCCCTTCCCCCGTCCACCAAAACCATCACTCCACCATAGAAGGCCACCAGATTAGTCAGGCAAGATCTGTCCTTGGTGAAGCCATGATGGCCGTTTCAGATCACTTCTTTATATCATATGTGTCTTAACAAAGCTCCTAGGAGGATCTGCTCCATGATCTTCCCAGACACAGATGTGAGGCTCACTGGCCTGTAGTTCCCCGAGTTGTCCTTTCTCCCTTTCTTAAAAATGGGAGCAATGTTTCCCTTTTTCCATCACCAGGGACTTCACCCGACAGCCATGATTTTTCAAATATGATGGAGAGTGGCTCAGCAACCACATCAGCCATCTCTTTCAGAACCCTGGAATGGATATAATCTGGCCCCAAGTTCAGTTTCACGAGGAGGTCTTGGACTTGTTCCACTGTTACAGTGGGACAGAAACCACTCCCCACACCCTCACCCAGAAGCTCATGGTCCTGGCAGACACAGGGAGCCTGACCACCCATGAAGACTGAGACAAAGCACTTACTGAGTACCTCAGCTTTTTCTGTGTCTGATGAAGCCAGCTCCCATTACCTTTTATCACAGGGGGAACACCCTCAACAAGTTTGCTGATGACACCAAGCTGAGTGCACAGTTGACATAGCAGAAGGAAGTGATGCCATTCAGAAGGATCTTAAGAGACTTGAATTGTGGGCCTGGGTGAATCTAATGAGGTTCAACACAACAAAGTGCAAGGTTTGGCACTTGGACTGGAGGAATCCCAGGCATTTATACAGATGGAAGGAGCAGTCCTTGAGAGTAGCCCTGCAGAGAAGGACCTGGGGTCCTGGTGGATGAAAAACTTAACACGAGCCAGCAGTGTGCTCTTGCAGCTTGAAAAGCAAACGGTATCCTAGGCTCCATCAGAAGACGAATGGCCAGCAGGGACAGGGAGGTGATTGTCCCCTTCTACTCTGCTCTTGTGAGGCCCCATCTGGAATGCTGTGTCCAGGTCTGGAGCCTCCAATATAAGAAGAATATATTTCTCTCCAAGAAATATAGAAATATAGAGAGCTGTTGGAGAGGGTCCAGAGGAGCAAAGATGAGCAGGGGGCTGGAGCACCTCCCCTACAAAGACAGGCTGAGGGAGCTGGGCTTGTTCAGCATGGAGAAAAGAAGGCTGCGAGGTGATCTCATTGCAGCCTTGCAATACCTAAAGAGAGCCTATAAACAGAAGGGGACTCAACTCTTCGAAAGCGGTTGGTTTTAAGTTGAACGAGGAAAGATTTAGGTTGGATATAAGGGAGAAGTTCTTTACCATGAGAGTGGTGAGGTGCTGGAATAGCTGCCCAGAGAGGTTGTGGATGCCCCATCCATCCTTGGAGGTGTTCAAAGCCAGGTTGGAAGGGGCCCTGGGCAGCCTGGTCTAGTATTAAATGGGGAGATTGGTGACCCTCCATGGCAGGGCAGTTGGAGGTTCATGATCCTTGAGGTCCCCTCCAATCAAGGCCATTCTGTGATTCTGTGATTCTTAGCCTTTCTCCTCATGCTTATGTACCTGTACAACCCTTTCTTGTTGTCTTTCACATCCCTTGCCAAGTTCAGCTCCATCTGTGCCTTGGCTTTCCTAGTCCTATTTCTACACACACGGACAACAGCCCTGTATGCCTCCCAGGCTACATAACCCTGCTTCCACTTTCTGTCCATTTCCCTCTTTTCTCTCAGTTTAAGCTGCAGGTCCTTGCACACCCACAACAGTCGCCTGCCTCCTCTGCTTGACTTCTGCTTGGGGATGGAGAGCTGTTGAACTCTCAGAAGGGTGTCCTTAAAGAGCTGCCAGCTTTGTTCTGTGCCCATGCCATTAAGGACAGTTTCCCAGGGGAACCCACTCAGCAGTTCCTTGAGCAGCTGGAAGTATGCTCTCCTAAAGCACAGGATCCTATCTCTGCTTTTTGTCAGGCCTGCATTCTTCAGGATCACAAACTGCACCAGGGCACGGTCACTACAGCCCAGGCTGCCTCCAGTCTTAATCTCTCTGATGCTCTCCTCTGCATTGGTGAGCACCAGGGTCAGTAAGGCTTCACCTCGGGTTGGTCCATCAGTTACCTGGACAGACACCAGGAATCTCTTGGATGGTCTGCCACCCACCATGCCACTCTCCCAGCATGTATCTGGGTGGCTGAAATCCCCATCAGGACAAGAGCCCACAAGCACAGCACCTCCTGCAGCTGAAGCAAGAAAGCCTCGTCAACAGGCTTCCCTGATCAGGTGGCCTGTAGCAGACCCCAGCCACTAGATGCCCTTTACTGAACTGATCCTTGATTTTAACCCACAAGCTCTCGAACTGATCATAGCTGTTCCTCAGACACAGCTCTTCACAATTTATCCACTTCCCAAATACCTCCATTTTATACTACTTCTGATATCCATAATCATGATCAGGACGAGCATAGTCAACCTGGCTGAGGTTTATAAAATAAATTGCTCCTGTTCTTCCTGTATGAGGTAGATGCTACTTTTTACGCGTTTTGCATAAAATCTTTTCCATACATTTTGAAAAGGGGAAGGGTAGGAGGAATATGAGCTCTTCCCACTCATATTCACAGGATAACGCTGGACAAGTCTGCAGGCAGGTGTGCAGGTACATGTATCACTATCGCTTCTCACTGTCATATGTCAGTTTTGCCAGACCAGCTCTTCCATGGCTATGTTCATGGCTGCTGTGCCACTAAATTCTCACCCTTTTGAAGTAAACTCTCAGGTGTCTGGAGATCTACTAAAGGGAATTAATGCTTTTGCTACCTAGTTCCTCAGTGTAGCTATGTGGAAACAATTTCTGTGCCGAAAAGGAAATTTCTAACTGATATCCAGTCTAGTTTTGTAAAGCTATTGCTTACTCTCTGCACCTTTTTCAGATAGAGAAATTAAGAAAAATCTATGCACAACAAGGCACTGTAATTAGTGCCAGTCCTAAGAGGCTCATGAACTGGCAATGTGAAACTCCTCCAGAATCAGCCTGAGGAAACAGACAATTAAAGGCTCTATGACCCAGCTGCAGTGTTCTTTGTGCAATGATCACAAATTCACCCCAAGGCAACAGCAGCAATTTCCAGTGAAGTTGCTGATGTAAAGTAACATCTGAAGGCGCTCTGATTGTCTTAGTCATTTTTAAATGTTTTGTCTCTACCACTTCTAGAGGAGAGCGAAATTTCATTCTGTCACTCGAAGAAGAGAAGAAATAGGCAATAAAACATCTCCACAGGAAGGAAATACTCTTATGTCTACAACTGTAGCTTTGTTCCCTAAATGTGTCCACCTCCCTTTTAAAGAAAATACAGTTCAGCATGAGTGAGTCATTTTCTGGTTACTATTAAAAACAAAAGCAACCAAAGGGTTGGTAAATAAAAGAAAGCATAATTCAAACTGTACTGTAACTGCATTATCTTTATCTGTTCTCCTTTTGCTAAGCATGGTTATGTAAGTAGTCCTTGATAGACCAATAGCAGCACACCTCAGAGCATTCCTTTCTTACCGCTTGCAATGGAAAAGGAGGGAAGCTAAGCTTTAAAAAACAGCTCAGTTAAGGGTTTTTCTTTCACTACTGCTGTTGGAGCAATTCTTTATTCTCCAGACTTCCAAAACAATTGTGTGACAGCTCCATACAGCAGATTCTGTTTCATCACTTAAAAGAAAAAGAAAGGGCTACGTGCAGAAATATGAAGGCACATGGTACCTTTCATGCAATATAAAATTATTTCAGGTGAGCGTGAGCTTCTTCCACTGCTTTATGCATTTTTTCACTTGACCTTTTCTCCCAACTGCTTATGGAGGAAAATATTTTTAAGATTGTTTGTGTTTAAGATTGCTTGTGTTTTTGTCTCTTTTTGCATGGATGCCTTCCCTGCTGGCTTCCATAGGTAGAGAAACTGATGCCTTGTTACAATATCCACAAAGAGAGAGTGATACATGAGCAGAGTCATAAGAGACAAGTGCAAAAGATGGTGGTAATGTGAGATGTCTCATATAAGTCCAGGGAAATGAGAATTTCTGTCTTCCTGAAGAGAAATTGCAAAGGGAAGAGGAGAAGTGACACTGCAAAGGGAAGAGAAGAAGCGACCTCTGCAGAGAGGGCTGGTCCTCTCTGTTCTTGCAGACCTCCTGCATTCCGCTATCCCACTGGCAGAGCTATGGCCAGAAGAGTTTCTGCCACTTGGTCCTGCATGTGAATTTTCGATGAATGACACATCAGAGAGAATTCCCAGCAAGGCTGCAAAGCTGGAACCACTGCTCTCAGGCAGGCTGCTGACAGCGCCCAGGGGAAATCTATGGGGCTGTGCTGCAGTCGGCACCCCCAGTGCAGAGGATGACAGCCTGCGAATTCATAATAGCCCCATGTCTCCAGAGAGTTTTCAGTTTGCTATGGGATTGACAACAGTAGGAAATATTTTCTCACTGTATGTTCCTTATCCTCTTCAATAGCTCTTATAGCAAAGCAGTGACAGTGCTACCGGTACCCCAATACGTCGTATGAATAATTAACTTTCTGGGAAGTGTGGATTTAGGGAACAGCTGGGTTTCACTCAAGTGGTCATATATTTTCCTGAAAAAGAGCTTCTGTTTGAGAGCATAGTTTTTGCAATCAGAATTAATCAGCTTGGGTCTGCTCTTCTGTTCATGGGCGGCTAAATTCCTGTCCATCTTTGTTTATGAAAGGTTAATAAAAGCAAGCACGTGATCAGAACTTCTTCAGAGAAACAAATATTGAACAGTGAATCGCTAACAATACCTCCCTGTAACTGAGCATTCCATCAACCATTATTTTCTCCAAACCAAAAAATAATCTGTTCTTTTTTCTGAGTTTTTTTACTGCTAGGAGACTACTACACCTTTCAACCATATCTCCTAATTGTCATCAGCAGCATTACTCTCCCACACATCTAGGAACTAGCTCTAGAATTCTGCACAGTGCCAAAGATTTCTGGCAACAAAACAGTCACATATGGAGGACTGGGAGGAGGAGATATTTTAACTGAACATCCCGTCAGGAACATATCCCTGCTTCCTTCTAACGAAACTTTCCTTTATAGTTCTGAGATGTTTTGAAACAAACAGCTTAATTCTTAAGGATACTTAACGCAATGCACACCTCCACAACAATTGTCAAAGTCTATAGCCAATTTACTGAACATAAGTCAACTTTCACATATCTGGGTACTTGCTTCTTTGAACAGAGTTCTTAAAAGCAGATGTCAGATTCTTGATGAATCTTATTATTTACTCTGGGCTATGATATCTGAAGTTAGATTTTGAATCTGACTCCTGTCAGAGTGATTGAAGTCAAAGCACTTTGTTTTACCTTCTGTTTATGCACGCAATCGGCTCCACAAAACTCTGCTACTTGAAACACAGCTAAAAACTACTTTATATGTTTACTCCCTGGCATTCTTTTCTTTCTCTGAGATGGACTCCACAAGTAATCATAATTGAAAAAAAGAAATCAAAGATTAAGTTTGCAAATAGTACTCAGAAGTCAGGAAAGATTTATTTTTAAAATAAAAATAAAAAGAAGGAAGGAAGCAAGGAAGCAAGGAAGGAAGGAAGGAAGGAAAGAAGGAAGGAAGGAAAATATTTTATGTGGGGATAAGGTCTGATGATCTTCACAAAATATGTTTCAAAGTGACCACATTTTCATGACGAAAATCCACTGGCCTTTCAATATAAAACTAAGAATCCAATTATAATTTGAGCTATTATTTTAAGGCATGAAGGAGTTGAGAGAGCAGTCTGCTGTTACAAAGCACAAGAAAAACTGTCAAATGAAGCTGAGATTTCTGTGCTGATATCCACTTTCTTTCAAGCTGCTTTGAAAACACTCCCTCTTGGCAGAAGCATTTTGAGGATTTGATCCTAATATGTGCTGGTCAGAATGAGATGAGGAGCAGAGCTGGTCTGATACAGTCTTCAGATCCACCAAAGGCATTAAGGCATTTTTGTTTATTTTATTTTTCTTATCTGCACCTTCTCTCTCACTTGCAGGTCACTGATATTCTTATTTCCACAGTGCCAGTAACCTAATGTCACCCTGCAGATTGGTTTTTACATGTATAGGATATAAAGAAAGAATCTGTTCTAAAATGGGGAAAACTAGGCATTCTTTTCCATCTAATTGCTTATCACTATTAGAACTGGAACTTTGTTTTCATAGAGGAGATTGCAGTATCTCTGTAACAAGCTGCATGCTTAACCACCACAGTTGCAGGGGTGAACTATGTTGCTCATGTTTCTTTTAAGTCTCCAGATACCCAGCTGTTCTACAGATTCATGGTTATTGATTTGGGAAGCACTTTATGGATAGTCATGTCAGAGTTGTATGGCAGCCTCCTATGCTCTATGTGACTTCTGACTCTGTTGCAACACAACAAGATCTGCAAGTCAATACAAATTTGTTACTCCAGTTCCCACATCTCAGAAAGTCTTACCTATCTAATATAAATTGGGGTGATATGAGAGAGACAAGCAAGGGTTAAATACATACAGTTGATCTAAATGATTATCTAGGAAAAAGGTTTGGTGCAGAGTGGCTAGCAAGCCTGTGTAGCAGAAAAGGATTTGGAGGTATTAGTTAACTGCCTGTTGAACACAATCCAGTACTGTGCCCATGTGGCTGAGAAGGCTAATGACATCCTGTCTTGCATAGAAATAGCATAGTCATCAGGAGCAGGAAAGTGATTGTTCCCTCATGCTCAGTTCTGATGAGGTCACACCTCAAGTACTGTGTTCAGTTTGTGCCCCTCACAAGAAAGACGTTGAGGTCCTGGAGTGACCTGAGCCCAGGGAAGAGAACGAAGCTGGAAAAGGGTCTGGAGCACAAGTCTTGTGGGGAGTGGCTGAGGGAAGTGGGATGGGTCAGTCTGTAGAAGAGGAGGCTCAGAGGAGACTTCATTGCTCTCTACAGATTCCTGAAAGGAGGTTGTGGTGAGGGGAGTGTTGGCTTCTCTCCCAGGTAACAGCAGTAATTTCTTCTCAAAAAGAGTGATGAGGTAATGGAATGCCAAGGGAAGTGATGGAAACACCATCCCTGGAGGTGTTCAAGAAACATGGAAATGTGGCACTTGGGCATACAGGTTAGTGGGCATGGTGGTGATGGATTGATGGTTGAACTTAGATGATCTTAGTGGTCTTTTCCAATCTTAATGATTCCGTGATTCTATGAATGTTCTTTCCAAAGAAATAACAGAGGCCATATTATCTGGGCAAGGATTGCTCTGTTATTCTTTAAAACAGGCATGGCCTACTCAGACACGCTTGTTTCAGGCAAGCAGCCCAAAATAGTCCTCACCCCGGCTGCAACTCTTCCCTGCAGAGTGGCCTGGCCCCAGACCCTCACCCGTCAATCAGCAAAAAAAACCAAAATATTATCCCAAAATAATTCCTCTTTACTCAGTGTGGCCCAGGCAAGTCAAAAGGTTGGACAGCAATTGTTTTAAAGAATAAGGTTGGAACCAGCTTTCTACTAGAATCCTTATGCTGGTCAGTAAGTGCAAGTTTTGGTGGGAAATACTGTCCTTCGTAAGTTTTGTAATTTAGGGCTGTAGCTCTTCACTGTGCCACAACAGTTAAGACATCAGAGAGCAGAGGGAAATATGTACACAGTGCTGGTAATATATTTTTTTCTCATCTCATTCTTTTTTTTCAGTTTACTGTTAGTATGAAAGCCCACTGTTAACTCATTTAGCATTTTGCCCTCACAAACAATATATGTTACTTGTCAAAATGTTTCTACATTTTCTTTCAAGTCCGATCTTTCTATTTATTGTGCTCAGCCTTCTGTGATGAGTCTGTCCTTTTCAGAACAGTGTGCAGATAGCAGTTTTAAAGTATAAAAAGCACTTCATCTAACCCTCTGAATGAATAAAATATTTGTTCTTGTGTCTAGGAACATTTTTAAAAGCTTACGTGCATGTCTAAGTGTTTCCAGTATCATAGTATTTTGGTCTTATGCAACAGTTTTAACTGGAGTAGATTTCATATTCAATTTTAAAATTATGGTTTTGGAAGATAGTGACATTGACACTGCCATTGCATTATGCAGCCTAATGTCTTAAAAATAGTTTGTATCTTTGCACTGAGTATCCTGACATCGAGTAGGCATGTTAGCCAGATTTAATAGAAGTAAACAACAAAGAAAAACAAACAGCAAAAACAGAATAAGGAACACTCACTACACTGATACATTTCTGGTATTTAAAAAGCCATTTCAATTTTGTTATTTGGTTCCTACTTCACACAGTAGATGACGACCAGTGATATTAACTGATTGATTCGTCCTAACAAGTAAATGTGTCAATTATCTAGTGTTTAGATATAATGTTATGTCTAAGACTATGAAATACAGATATGTTGAACAAAATTGCTTTATAGTTTAGGGAAAACAGATGTGAGCAAGACAACCCATAGACAGAGATATGTGAAATATAGATCTCATATGTAATATCAGTCTTTTCTTCTTACGTACTCTGCATAGAACAAAACAAAACAAAACAACCTTCAACTGTTAAAAAAGATTTACGTTGAACATCTACAGTCGTAAGAATATTAGGAACTGGATTACACTCTAAGGTTTTGGCCTTGCCATCATTTCAGGTTTTTAAGAAGAACGAATAATGACAAATTATTCTTGAAAATTCTTTAAAGTATATTTGATTCTGCCCAAGGGGCGAGAGATAGGCTGGATGACTTCTCAGGGTCCCTTCCAGAGTTATTTTGTCTGAACTTGTGATAACTGCAAGTCTTTAGAGTATTGTTTCAAATATGGAAAACATCCATGATTGTAAGCTGTTTATTGCAAAAGCTATCTAAGTTTTCTGAAAGGAAAGGATTTATCAGACCCACACAGCATCTAGAACCAGAAAACTCACACAGAAATTTTGCCTCTGCTGTACTGAAAGCATAAATAATAATGTGAAATATGATGAAAGGAATGAAGAGAACTCCATTTTACAGAATCCAACAGACTAAAAACCACACGTGATTTTGAACAGAGCAGCAAGTGCTTTGACAATTGTCTGGTCCTGAAGGAATATATTTTTGCATTCTTGCAAATTTCCAGTTAGTGTCCAACCACATACTTTAAGCTGAGATTTCATTCCCACTAGGTAAGGTTCTAGGAGGAGTGCATTTAATCTTTCAGCCATTAAATTACATTGGAAATGAAGAGCTCCTGTATGTATACTTTGTTTTTCTCTTAACTACCTGACAATTTTAGTTTAGTTGGGTTTTTGACTAAGATTTTAGGTTATAATCAGTTATAAAAGATCCTAAATAAAAACTATTTCAAGAAATACTGTGGTTAAATACACAGCTTTTAATCATGGAGCAGAAGAGCTTTCAGGACATATGACTGAGTCCTTCCTACTCAGACACTGTGCTTACCAACAGACTTAGTTATTTTTCAAAACCTACCATGCTTCTAATTTATTTCAAAAGTTTCTAGTCCATTTCTGCTGCAGAACTATTTGGTATTTCCTCTCACTGAAACATTTTCAAAACTTTTGCCAGAATAGTATTTATAAATATTATTCACTTTTCAAGAATGTATCTTAAGTCTCTCTTGTGTCTAGATGGAAAGAAGTATTTCCTTACACATTTATCTTCTGTCTTCCTTCTTCTGATAGGAAAGTAATAGCACCAGTTGGCATTTGAAGAAGTCCTGTTCTGCCTGTCAGATTTTCATTTTACTTCTGAATGGCAATATTCTGGGATTCTTGTTTTTTTATTCTTCTTTTTTTTCTTTTTGCAAAGTAGATTCTCTCTTGTGCTGTTTTTGCCCATTTTGATGGCAATTTTAATAATAATTTTGAATAATATGTGCATTATGCCTCATTTTTTTCTTCAAAGAAATGCACGCGCTGCTGGGAGTGTTTAGGGGATGGAAATTGTCACCTCATTAATGTTGCTACTGTTTAGGGATTCAAACAAAACATCTAAGCTAGCTGACTAAAAGCCCATGGGCATCTCAGACAGTAAAACCACAGATCTGCATTTGACAAGTCTTTAGAACGATTTTTCTCCACCAGTTTTGGACTGAAAGAAAAACTCTCAAAATATCTCAAAAAGGAGCAGTAATAAGTTATTTAACGATGAATGACGGAAGAATCTGTGGCTGTCAGGAAGATGATAACAATTCCATTAATGTGGAGAAGATTTATTTCCTCATCTGGAACAATGCATATGAGACCCAAAGTCAGCACGAAAAGTGATATGTGAAGGTTCCAATGTGAGAATGGTTTAGATGAGTATTTCTAACACAAAATTTAATAAATTTTAAAAATAGACCATTGGATTTGCAGTTCATATTTTGATCTCCATCAGACAATTGCCAGTGGGCACTTATTTCTTATGTTAAATGAATGCTTGCAAAAATGTTTCTGCATATACTGCCTTGGACAAAGATACACGGTTTTCCTAGCTATGCCCACTGGCTCAGATTTGGGTCACTGAATAATACCCAAACATCAGTCAGAACACCAAGCTTCTTTGTACTGAAACCTGGGTCACCACACACCCCAACACATCTCATTAAATAATACTGAGTTTCTACATTCACAGTGTATTACCATGAATTCCTGTTGGATGTTTCATGAAGTAAGAGAATGGGAACTCTCTGCTCCAATCTAGGAACATTGTGGTGAGGGAACATGTTCTTTTTTCCACTCAGTATAAAACTGTCAGTCTGAGCTAGCTATCACTGTAGACAGCGTGCTAGAAATTGGCACAGCTCAGATCAAGGAAGGAGAATGTATTTTTGTAGAAGGGTTATCGTTGACAACACAAGAGGAATAAATTAGAGTAAGAAATAAAAGAAGACGGGTCCCCATGGCATCATCTTATAGGAATTTAATATTCTGAAATATTTCACTTTCTATTGTATCTACATGCCATTCATAATACAGACATGGCAATATTCAGAAAATAAATGAGGTGTAATTTTCATGCTAATTGTGCTGGATGTACCCATACTTTTTTCATATTTATTTTTATGGCATGCTTTTAAAATATAAAAAAGGCAATAATGTTTAAACACACAAATGTGGTTTTAGCATTGTTTTGCCTTCTGCATTCTTTCTGTTTTGCATAATAATTCCCAAATAGCCTTTCATCCTGTCTTCTCACTTTAATCCCCAGGTGACACTTATTTATTCCTGGGGGTTTCTTTTCAATCCTTGCTGAACCAAACCTCAAACAAAATGTGCAGGTTTCCTTAGAAAGGGCAAGAAATAAAATGTCACTTGTAATTGTGCAAAGCAGGAGCAATATAAATGAAGTTAAGGAATTCTCTAATTTTACATCAGTGTATATGACATGAAAGAATTTAATCAGTTGGAGGCATTCACACAATGTCATGTGATGCAGATCAATTTTTTTTTCATTGCAGATGTGTATTTCAAATCAAATTATAGATTAAACCCTCCAACCAGTTCTTGAGTTAGGATATAGTTAGAGCCATTTTAATAACATGTTTCATAAAGGCACCTAAGCTGAAATCTCTGTAATTTATTTATCAATGTTCTTTAATATTTAAGGCAGTTCACTTTTATTTATTTATTCATGTGAGGATTTATTAAATATGACTGTCACCCTCTGTGGGTGAGTCTACAAAACTGACATCAGAAGACCCTTAAGCTAAACTGATGTAACTCACTACGAAATCTTCCCAGCATTCCTTTGCAGTCACAACATTCAGATGCTGTCTGGGATCAGGGAAAGCAAATTCACATACGAACTTTTTAAGGTTTGAGAAATCAGAAATCTAGTGACTCTTGAATTATTTTCCCCAGATGATCTATCTAGCAGCAGATAACGGGAGGATACGGAATTCTGTACTCTAGCTGAAACTATATATATTATCTTGGGCCTAGCAGCCTAAGAAAAGAATGGGAAATTGATCCACATCCACAATTATGCTGAAAAAGCACTGAGTGTAAGCCAGAGACCTAGTTTGTATCCTGCTTATAACTAAGAATATCCTTTGATTCATCTCACAAAGGACAAGAATAATGCAAGAGTTCATGCCAGTATATTTGCTGTTTATCCTGTTTGTGGGTTTTTTCCCCTCAAAAAATGGTATCAAATCCCAAATTTAATAACTTCCTCTTTTAGATGGACTGGTACAACTTCCCTAGCAACTGCAAGTTTTGCTACTCTTTGCCTAACTGTGATTTTTTAGAGATGTGTTGGAAAATCAGCAGTCATACACATTAGGCTAATTAGGCTAGATTTAAAATTACACTCCCAGAACTATTACTGAGCCAAAATTTGATGCAAATTTCTGTGTCTGTTTTTCATATGCCCTACTGCAGCACCATGCCAATTTTCACATCTGTTCATGTTAATACAGGAACAATTAACATATCTTTCCCTTATTCAAAAAATACCCTACTTGAGAAAGAGCTTGATCTGCAGCAGAACCAGAGCAAGGCATGATGAGGATACATAACACAGTGTCAAAGATCAGATGAGCAAGGCCCAATGATCACAGCCCTTGACATGTCCCATATTATAGTTATCCTTGAGTCTCACAGCAGTTTGAAATAGCACACGAGACAGCTGGCAGGGTTATTATTGGGACTTGCTCATCTAACCAGTGAGCTACAAACAGATGTGTATGAAATAAGAACCACAGCCATTGACACATCTCACACACCAGACAGTGGGCAAAGTGACTCAACCTGACAGGAAGAGGAAATTGTGTGTGACATGTCCTTCACTTCAATGAGTATCATGTCATTCCTGGCCCAACTTTTCACTTGAATCACCAAATGCTATTTGACAGGACATACATGTGATTTCTGGGGTGATGAAAGTCCACTTATATACCCACCAAGAAAAATTAAAACAGTGACTGTGCAGCATGAAAAAAGAATTCTTGCACTTAAACATATTAGTAAAATACCTTATCAGGAAATCAGAATTAATTTTTTAATTACGCTGTGAACTATAATTTCTTATAAATACTATCTGCAAGTATTTATCTACTATCTATCAACAACCGTATTCTAGTAGAGTAACTGCCAATGGACACCTTTCGTTCTTTCTTACAAATCATTTGTCTGCTTTCAACAGCACTATTTCTAACTGATAGGACTGAAAACATAGTTCTGCACTGACAGGAACTTATGAGATAACGAGAAACTCTGTGAGAAGGAAGGAGAGACACCAAACTGCAGGTACATGGCTGCGACAACAAACGATTCAGAAGCCAACTTAATCAGGTGTTTCTGAACAGCAGCTCTTGTTCATGTATCTGATTCCATTGTCCTGGCTTTCTTTTCCAAACTCAAGACTCCAAATCAGAGAAGAAATTGACATTTTATAGTAATGAAAGAATTACTAAGCTCACAGATACCTGTAACTATTCATAACTGTCCTTCATACTGCAATTTCTGCAGGTAAACACGTGGTCTAAATGCTATGGGCATAGTCATAATGATGTGAACAAGAATGAATTGCCTGTGCAACCACAAGTAAGTATATATATGACACTGTCCTTTCAGTTCTGACTCTGTAAGAACAGGTGATGAAACATACAGCACTGCAAAATGGACTGACTACCAGTGAGTGAGATAGAAAGCTCAGTGCACGAGAATGTAACAGCGCTGTGTGCTGCCCCACATCTACCATATTGTTTGTCGATTTGAGAGAAATTCACTTGTGAGCATTTCAAAGTGTTAAGAAGCAGACATTTTTAAAGCTGTAGACAATGTTATAAGCTCATGTAAAGAATGTAATGCTACTGACCTTGACTGCATGATAGATTTCTTCATTCCCTCAAGATCACCAGGAACTGTAATGAAACAGGAATTGCTAAGATCTCCACTCAGAATTTACTTCTGTATCACTGAAATACAAGCCCTCATCCATCAAAATATTTGATCACGTGCTGAAAATCGAATAATTAAGAGCTCAATATTGGACTCTGCCATCTTCCATAGTTTACACAAAGCTTTGTGCACTATGCTAGATTTTATATGAATAAAAATACTCTCAAAACGTGCACTTACCCTCACTTTGCAAGCCACATGATAGTAGAGAACAGAATCATAGGAGTTGGAAGGGACCTCTGGAGATCATTGAGTCTTATACCCCCACAAAAAGCAGTTTTCCTACAGTAGGTTGAGGAGGAAAGCATTCATGCAGGTCTTGCATATCCCCAGAAAAGGAGACTTCCCTACCTGATCAGCCTGGTCCAATGCTCTGCCATCTTCACAGCAAAGAAGTTCTTCTTTGCATGTTTGTGAGGAACTTCTTGTGTTTCAGTTTTAGCCCACTTCCCCTTGTTCTATCAGTGCACGCCACTGAAAAGTGCCCGGTCCCATCCACTTGACTCCTGTATTTTAGCTATTTAAAATGATTTATATTGTCTCCTCTCAGTTTTCTCCAGGCTGAACAGCCCCAGATCTCTTAGCCTTTCCTCATACAGGAGATGCTCCATACCCCTAATAATCTTTGTGGCCTTCTCTAGAAGATCCCTGTCTTTTTTGAGCTGAGGAGCCCAGAACTGGACACAGTGTTCCAGATGTGGCCTCACCACGGCAGAGTAGAGGGGAAAGATCACATTTCTCCAGCTGCTGGCCACATTCCTTTTTGATGTACTCTAGGAGATCATTGGCATTCATGGCCATAAGGGCACTCCGTTGGCTCACAGCTAACCTGTTCGCCACCAGAACCCATAAGTAAGTCCTTCTCTGTAGAATTTCTTTCCAGCAAGTCATCCCATAACTTGCAGTGATGCATGTGGTTATTCCTCCCCAAATGCAAGACTCTGCTTTTGCTCTTGTTGAATTTCATCAGATTTTTCTCCATCTGACTCTCAGCCTGTCCAGGTCTTGTTGAATGGCAGCACAGCCTTCTGGAGTGTCAGCCACCCCTCACAGCTTTGTAGTATCACTAAACTTGTAAGGGTGGACTCTATCCCTTCATCTAAGACATTGATGAAGATGCTGAACAAGACCAGACTCAGTACTAGCACCTGGGGAGCTCGGTACCACTGATCACAACCCTCTGAGCTCTGCCAATCAACCAGTTCTCAGTCCACCTCTTGGTCCACTCACCTATCCCACACTTTCTAAGCTTCATTACTAGGATGCTGTGGGATACAGTGTCAAAAGCTTTGTTGAAATCAAGGTGCACAACATCCACCATTCTCCCCTCATCTATCCATCTAGCCCGAATGATATCTGTTGGTAAAGTATATGCACAAAAGGATGTTGCAAAATTCCCACCCACCTCCTTGTTACTCACTTGTACATGTAAACAACCTCTAATAGTTTGTACTCAATAATTAACCTTTTTACTGATGCTTTGAACTATCAGATAATACCAAAGCATATGCAGTAGAGAATAAAGCAGATTTACAGTGCTAACAGGAATTATTAATGGCAACATTGGCACTATGACAGATAGGCAGTGGATGCCATAAATTATGAGTTGTTATTGTAATTGTTGAATTAGTCATGCTAGAAGGTTAATCAAGGTTTTATTTCTGGTATTTAATTCTGCAAGTCCTGTTGCAGTTGATGAGAATTAGGGTTCCAGCTCAGGTATTAGAACGGGATGGGCATTGGCTACAGTAAGCAAGAGAAGTGACAGTGAAAAAAAAACATTGCTCTATCAGCATTTTCAAAGGCTGAACTAAGTTTCCTGAGTTTCCATGTTCTTCTCTTCTGTAGTCTGCACCTGGCTGCAGTTATTGAGCTATTTCCCTGGCCAAGTGTTCGCCAAGCTCCACAGCTGCTCTAACTGTGGTTTTGTTTTTATTTTATCCTGTTACACGTCCCTAGCGTATAAACTCCATTTTAAAGGAGGTACACAGCTCCAGGACAGACAACCCAGGTGTATGGGCCAACCCTACTGCTGGCTGCTAGGATTTCTTCTACTGATGATTCCTGAATCAGACAGCTTTGCAGCCACTTGCAATAAAAATACTAGTGAAACTAGAAAGAACATAATTTTCAGTCAGAAGGTTCAAGATCCCAGAAACTCTACATCATTTTCAAATCACCAGGTGTAAGTATTTGAGAGGTTTTTTGAAGGTTTTCTGATTCATGAAGAAGTGAAAATATCAACAATGCAATCTGACACCAAATCTAATCCTGAACATTTAAATAACCAATTAGTCAGAAATCAAACTCATTAGACAGCTTTTCCACTTTTTGCTCAGTGCCAGTGACAAAATTTGGACCCGCAAGTAGTCACGTTTCTGCCTCTATATCATTTTGAAATAAAGACAGAGATGATTAAATCATATAACTGTCCCTTGATTATTTTTTCCCTGATTATTATATTTATATATTATATATATTTATATATTATATTTTTTCCTTGATTATTTTTCCCTGCTATTTATACACAAAATATAGAAATATTTGAAATAACGGGAAGTGGGCTTTATGAACATATGCTTTATCATATACTTGATTTCAGCTTCTTAGACATTAGCATTAATATTTCTTTCAAAACATTTTCATGTAATGGGAGCATTAACAGCTTATGTTATGTTGATTCTTTGGTGTCTAATAGTAATCAGCACAGACTTCTCTTTTGGGGGGCAATTTTGAGATCATCTTCTCTATTTAGCTTTCTACTTTCACAAAACCTGAAGCAATATGATTATCTGGGTGATATGTATCCCTTTGCCAAGTTCATCTGAAATTTGCTGATGCTTTAAAAATATGACTGGGAGGTAGAGAAAACACATAGATACACAGATGGCCCAATCACTTCAGTCTTCTTTCTGAAAACAATTTTAGAACTGGTGATACACCAGGCTAATGCCAACCATTTCACTGTGGAGATGGGTCTAAGTGCTTGAAGCATGATAATGTATTCCTCTAAATTTTTTCAAGTGGAATCAGTGTTCGAAAGCACTTTCCCAATTTGGAAAGTAGTCTGTGAAATATGTTCCTAATGTAGGCCCTTTGAAATTCAACTGCAGCTTTTAAAAAGAGAGTCTAGAAAACATAGTAAGATGAACAGAACAGGAGCCATTTGCCAATAAGAAATAGCACAAAGGGCCATCAGCCTATGTCCCTCTGCCTGGGTCACTGCTCCTTGCAGTTAATAGAGCAGCTATTTACATCTATTACCATTTGTAGAACATTCTAAACTACAACATAATTGAGGTAACGCATGATCATTTTCCTCCCCTGCTATCACTAACTTTGAACAGCTGTCACATAGTTATTAAAACATCCTTAAGCAACAGATTAGACATTACCCATGCACAGAAATAACTGCAAGTTGATAAATGATTTTATCTTTCTGAATTAGCAAGGAACAAAACTTCTCTGCAGTGTAGTGGTTTCAGATGGGATGGAGTTAATTTTCCTCACAGCAGCTGGTTTTGGATCTGTGTTGATAACACGCTGACATATTAGCTATAGCTGAACAGCACCAAGACCTCCGTTTCTCACACTGTCCCACCAGCCAGCAGCGTGGGGATGCACAAGAAACTGGGAGGGGTCACAGTCAGGACTGATGAACCCAATGGACAGATACTCCATATCACGTGGCATTGTGCTCTGCCATAAAATCCAGGGAAAAGAAGGATGAAAGGGAGGATGTTCACAGTTATGGTGCTTGTTTACCCGAGTAACTATTACGTGTGATGAAGTATGGCTTTCCTGGAGATGTCTGAATGTTTGCCTGCTGATAGAAAGTGGTGAAAGTGGTGAATGAATCACTTATCTTGCTTTAACTGCACTAGTCCTTCAGCACATTCGTCTTGCGGAATTGATTCAGCAGTGTCCTTTCAGCTCTCTTAGCAACAATTGTTTGTTTATACTGCAAAAAATAAATGAAAGATGGAATATGTAATCAAAGTGTGTCATGAATTACTACATGTAAGAAGGTGGACTGTTTCACTTAATTCCTGCTAGGTATTAAGCCAGCTCTATGGAATATTCCTAAACCATGCCTCAAAGTAGATTGCAGATGCTTTGTATATTTCACTTATACAAATGAAAGTATCCCAAATATTAATAAGTGGGTCTACTTAATTAAATCCACTTAGAGATGTCTTCAGGACATTTTCTGCCAAATCTCCATGTGGAAAAGTAGGTTGTGTTAATACCAGTTTTCCCAAGTGTCTCAATTACCTGTAAATGCTCCTTAGTTTAAACACTACAAGTCAAGAAACCTCTCAAATCTAAGATTAAGAAATCTCATTATATGACTTACAGACATCTTGCCCAGCCCCTGTTGCTTTATCCTAGAGAAGGAATATCTCGACACTGCGGGTGTTCATAGTGGTTACCTGTTCCCAAATTTATCACAGCCCCAAAAGCACTCACCTCAGGTGGATTGTTCAGATGAGCAATGTTGAAAACGTACGTAAGAATTTGTATAAACCAGAGGAAGCTGGTATTTAACAAGTACTTTAATTTAGCAAGTCAAACATTGGAAAAAGGAAACCTCCACTTCCCCTGGAGCATGGGTAATTTTCACTGTATGTGATCACTTGTGAGCACTATTCACAAATCTGGATCTAGTTCTTCTGGTTCAAATTTTTGCAGATGTTCAAGTCAAATTCTGTATTCAATTATTCCCAGTGCAGCCATTACAAAGCCATCACTGACCTTTCTGACGACTGCACACACTGACACAATCACTATTTCCTTGAAGAGCAATTGAGCAGCTGGTCACAGCAACAAGGATGAAGGTTGAGAAAAGTCCACATGTTAAGTTCTCGTGTCGGTATTATTCAGGTTTTAATTCACATGTGAAGTCCAAGACATAGGGTTGGCAGTGAGACATAAGACCTGTTTCCACCACGGGAAAATGCTGTAGCCAAGGGCACACTTCTATAATAATAGACTCTTGTTTTCACACACCTAAAAATGGTAAGGAGTCATACATTAGTTTATGATTTGAATTATGTGATAGGACTGCCCACAACCATGAGCAAACTGGATTTGATGACCAAATTTGCCTTTTCTACAATCTTTGCTTACTTTCCTGCTCAGCCATTATCCCATGCTCTGTTTGGTCCGAATTCCATGGGATTTCTCCACATATTCAGCTTACATAAGAAGCCATATATACTGAACGAAAGCTTCATTAAACATTGGAACTTCCCGGATTTTTTTTTTTTTCCCTTCAGCCTTTCCCTCTGACAGCTAAATGTACCACGGCTCTCAGGACACTGCCACTGTGCAAAAATCGTCTACTGAGAGAAAAAACTTAAGACATTCTCTGCTTAATTGGAGTGTGAGGACACAAGTCTTACAAATCAATGCAAACAATCTGTGTTATCCTGATCTTTCCTTTTGCAGCTTCTTTTTGCGTCCCTTAAGCGTGATTACATGTTAGCGAACACTGTGGTCTCCCATATTCTGTTTCAGACTTACTTCTTGGCTGAGGTGAATAAATGTAAAGCAGCATCTGAAGGAATGTGAATGTTGATTTCAAACTAGAACTAAAATACAAGGATAAAATTACAGTGTAACATCTTGTGCTCAGTCTCATTTAGAATGGAGCTCCCTCATATCTGATGAAGCATTTCGCTTCAGTGCTTTCCAATGAAGAAATTCTGCATCATACATGGGGAATTCATTGGCTGTGCACACAAATACACCCACACACAGAATTCTTCAGTCAATACTAAAAGCTTATTACTACTAAAACAGTTATGAAAAGTCAAAAAGCTAAAAGGTATTCAGACCAGCATCAACTAAAACTTCCTGTTTCCCCACTTCCCAGCATCTTTTCACACTGTGCTTGACAACATCATATTTTCAAACAAGCTCTGCTGTAGTTGCAACAGGACTGAAAATACTAAAATGTAATTAAAGAACTTTGGATTCTAATTATTTACTGCAACTTTTTAGTGTGCAGTTTTTTATCTGTTGCATTTTAGGAATGATTCCTTGATGCTGTTAAAGCATCTCTGTAAATTTAATGGAGCCACCATGAATTATTGAGCTTGAACATTATAATGCTTTTCATGAAGCCTACATCTAGTTGGTACTTTACTGAAGCTGAACCTGATATCTCATGTCACCTCTTCAGAAAACAATGCTTTTGTACAGTTCACACTGTCCAAGATGAATCAGTTTTACCAATCTATCTTGCAGCAGCCAAGTGGGTCTAATTGCTGCATCGGAACATTTTATGTCAATGTTGCAAGTTTGGCTATCAGTATTGCAAGTTTGTACATCAGTGTTCTGCTGCAACTTTTTGACACATCCTCTAAGTGGGGTAAACAAGTATATAACAGTAACACTGAAGGAGTGTATTCTCTGCTGTTCAAAGGTTGTGTTCTGGGCCGGATCTACCATCCAGCAATTTTCTGCACATGAGGGGCAGCCGCACAGGAGAAAGTATTCAGTCACAGATAGGAGAAGACTTCCAGATACTGCTTGAGTGGCATTGATGGCATCAGCAGAACCAGCCAGCAGAATCATCAAAACTCCCAGCTGACTCTGTCCTGCTGAGCAGTCTTGCATTGGCTGGTCCTGGAATTTCCAAAAGAGAGGAATTTGCCATCCTCTTCCTTATCTGCCTGCACAAATCTACCAACACCTCAGAATCCAGTGTGCGAATTAAACAGTATTTCAGCTGGAACAACTATAAAAAGGGAATAAGTGAAATTTCCAGTGCTAGTTTCATTTAAAAGGCTCATAAAATGTAAGCTTTTTAGTGAAACCATAAATACAGCTGTAATGTGTCTTTTCAGCTGTTTGCAACTACTGTTAAAATCCCTAGAGAACTCAGGATGCTTTCTGGTTGGAGACATGCAGGTGAGCTATCTCTGTGGGTTACAAGTTACCATGTTAAGCAGTAAAATGTCAGTGTCCTGTCAGAGCTCTGTAATCACCATATCTGGTTAGAAAAAAATGGAGCTTTTATCACTTCCTCCTTGTTTTTATAATCTCAGTCCCTCTGTTTCTTTTTAGTAGTAGTACACAATATCAAGATTTTATTCTTGTGAACAACAACAAAAAAAGTTCTTATTAGAAAGCCTGCACACACTTCCTTTTGTGTCACACTGTTCTGAAAGTTACTTCTAATTCTTCAGTTAAGTCACCAAACCAAAATGAATTATTCATAGACCATTGAAACACCTCACTGATGTGTTGGAAGACTTAATTAAATAGTACTTGTGAAGCAATCTGAGAAATACAGAAAAACTGAATAAGATTCATTTACAGTCACTTCTTTTTCTATATTCTGTTTCACTGCTACGGTATGTCTGACCCGTCACTTCCCTGGCACTAAAATGCACACTGAATAATGCTAAGGCAGCTGTCTCCTTGGTCTTCCTTGTATCTCACTGTAGTTACTAAGGTTGATGTAATGCAAAAAAAGTCCAACACAAAAACAACACAAAATTCTGTTATAGGTTGTCTTAAAATGTCACGCATTCAGGAACCATTCGTACCTTTGCTTGTTCACCTTGAAAGCTGGGACCCCAGATCCTTAGAATCATAGAATTGCTCAGACCATTAAAGACCATTGAGTCCAACCACAACGCAGCCATCCTACCCTAACTCTAACAGCCCTCTGCTAAATCATGTCCCTGAGCACCACATCCAGATGGATTTTAAACACATCCAGGGATGTGACTCAACCACCTCCCTGGGCAGCCCACTGCAGTGCTTAACAACCCTTTCTGTAAAGAACTTTGTCCTGGTATCCAACCTAAACTTAACCTGGCACAACTTAAGGCCATTTCCCCTCATCCTGTCACTTGCTGCCAGTGAGAAGACCAACCCCGCTCTCACTGTAAGCACCTTTCAGATATTAGAGGAGAGCAATCAGGTCTGCCCTCAGCCTCTTTTTCCCTAGACTGAACAACCCCAATTCCTTCAGTCCCTCCTCATAGGACACATTCTCCAAGCCCTTCCCCAGCCTTGCTGCCCTTCTCTGGACTTGCTCCAGCACCTCCATTCCTTTCTGTACTGAGCTGCCCAAAACTGAACACAGTACTGGAGGTGAGGCCTCACCAGTGCCGAGTACAGGGCAGGATGACTTCCCTGGTCCTGCTCATCACACCTGCCTGTAGCAGACTCCCACAATAATGTCAGTCTTATTGGCCTTCACTTTTATTCTGACCCATAAGCTCTCAACCCTATCATCACCATCACTGATTTCCACATATTCACATTCTTTGTTAACATAGAGTGCTCCACCACTGCCTTTCCTGCCTTGCCTATCTCTTTTGAAAAGTTGGTAGCTGTGTAAGTTATTCTACCATGTTTCTGTGATGACGACCATATCATAGCTTTCTGACCACACAATGGCCTCCAGCTTCTCCTGTTTATCACCCATGTTGTGTGCATTAGTGTAAAAGCACCTGAGCTGGGACTCCTTTTGAGTGGCAGTAGTCCTAATACCCTCATGACCCTAATCAGGTGTTTCCAGAGCCACAAACCTCTCACCAATCCTCGTGTTCTTCCTACAAAGAGGTGAGTCATTCTTCTCCTTCACCAAGACACAAGACTGTGGGATCTTACTAGAACATCCCTCTCCTACAAGCACTGGCACATTACATATAGGCTCTGCTCTAGTGCCCTCAGTTATATTCCCACCCTTCTTTGTACCTAATTTAAATCTCTATCAATGAACCTTCCCAACTCCTGTCTTAAGACCCCTTTCCACCAGAGGGAGAAGCTACTCCTATCGAGTGCCAGCAGGCCTGGTCTCGTGCAAATAGAGCAGAGGTCAAAAAACCCAAAACCCTGCCAGGCACATCAGGCTCGGAGCCAGGTATTAATCCATTCGTCCATCATATTTAGTTCCTTATTGTTCCCTATAATTGGAGGGATAGAAGCAAACACAACTTGTGCTTCTGAACCCTTTACCAGTTGCCCCATGTCTCTGAAGTCCTCTTTCATAGTCTTTAGGGAAATTCTTCCTATATCATCACTACTTATCTGAAACATCAATAGGGATTAGTAACCTGAGGGCCAAACTAGGGAAGGAAGTTTCTTCCTTATGTCTTTAATCTGGGCTTCCGGGAGGCAACAGACCTACCTGTGTAGAAGGTCTGGTCTACACAGTGACCCTTCTGCTCCCTTCAGCAAAGTCACCAATGACAATGACCCATTGTTTTTTCTTTGCCGATGAGGTTTTAATGCTAAGTGATGTCTGGTTAGACTTTGGTGACATCACCAAGTGGAGTGAACCATCATCACCACCATTGCCTCCAGAGCGCTGTACCTGTTCTGCAGGGGCAGCTGGAGAGGCAGGGGAATCTCTTGGAAAACACACCTGCATTGCCGGTCAGGGTCCTTTTGCCACTGCCCCACGCCCCTCAATTCTTCACTGCTGTTGCTAGGGGGAGGAGAGGACAGGGGGTTCACTGCAGCAGGCACACTGTCTGCCTGCTGGTTCTCCTCCGTTACCTGTTTGCAAAGCATCTGGGGGTGATGTGCTCCATGTGGAGCCTCAGCTGGCTGCCAAGATCTTGGGGCCAATAGGCTTTGACACCACCAGTCAACCTCCTTCTCAAATTCCTTTATGCTCCTCAGCCTCTCCACCTCCTCCTTCAGGTCAGATACAAGGCTGAGTAAGTCGTTCAGCTGGTCGCGTCTTACCAAGTGCTGTGTCCCTCATCTAGCACTGCAAAGGCCAGGCACTCACTACAGCCACAGAATTGCACACTACTATGTCATTTCAGACCTCAGTCTGGATCTCTGCATTTTTCTTGGCAGTAGCCTTCCACCAGGGTGCAGCCATGGCAAACCAGCAGACTCACTAACACCTAATAGCCTTAATGGGGTGTGACTGATCAGCCCTGCCCTGCTGGTAGTACTAGCACCGCCCTTGCCCCGTTACCAGGTGGTTAACAGATGCCCCCCGCACTTACCACTCTTGTCACAGTGATAACATCCCCCCTCCCCCATCCCAGAAGCTTTTTCTAGGCAGGGGGGAGTGGATGCAGAGCTGTTTCTTTCACAACACCCACATCACTTCAGCCACTCTTGTGAGAGCTGCCGGGCTGCTCTGTTATCTCGGGGATGCCTGGATGAAGGAACCAACCGAAACCCCCCTGCACTTCGTGATCAGCCACTGATGTTCTGGCTGGGACAGCTCCAAAGCAGCAAACCTCAGTGATCAAGGGATCACTTGCATATGAAAACTCTGTCTATGTAAGCTCAGTTTGTAATTTGAGCTAGCAATCTCAAACACCTTGTTGAAGGTCTCTGGCCATTGGCTAGCACTACTGTATATCTGTGTACGTGGTCATAATCACGTCATTACTTTAGACATCATCAGAACGTGGGTTTAACAAGCACTGGTATTTCTGGAGTTTACTGTACATGCACAAATATAAATGTTATCTCACACTGACTAGTTTTGGTAGATGTCTCTATGCATGTTGCATTATTCCTTCACGCTGCATTATTCCTCCATGCTGCAACCACCCTCTGAGCATCTTCCACCGCATCTTCTTTGATCTCTCTCCATTGCCACAATTCACTTGGCTGCCTTCTACTGGCAACTCATGGTACTTACTTCAGATGCTTTCCCATTCAGCTGTCAGTTACCTCTGCAATTAACAAATGGACAAAGCTTTAAAGAAGATTCTGGTGAATGTCTGTCTGGACTTTTTGATTTCCCTCCAAAACACTCACTTTGTTCTTTATAACTTTTGTTATAAAGAAATAGAGAAAACAGTTATCTAACTTCCCGCTTCAGTGGATTTACATAAATTCATCTGAATATTTACTCCCTTTCCAGACTTGATTTCATCACCTGTCTCAACATTAGAAGCTCATTTTGGAAAATTCAGCTGTAGATATAAATGAACAGGTACTACTGCCATGATTTGACTTGCTGATCACAGAGCTGCTGCTCACAGACCAGTGAGCAGCAGCTGGGAAGGCATATGGGAAAGGCAGCCGGGCAGGTCAGGCAGGATCCCACGGCCTCCAAACAAGTACAGATAAACCCTGGTAATGGTGACCTGGGTGAGCCATAGCCCTGCAATGAACAGACAAGATGTAATGACCAGAAGGTCTGCATCCAGGCCAGGAAAGCAGGTCACTTGGTCAAAGATGGGAGCAGCAAGGTACACAGCCAAACACAGGCATCACTACGGTACTGCTCAGGCACAGAAGGATGCTGGGCACAAGCAGTTCAGCCCATAGCAGGGAGAGGCAGCAGAGTCTGCTGCAGTGCTTCAAGCATTAAGTCAGTTCACTACAGCACTGTTCTAAGTGGATAATAAAACACTGTCGTGGCCTTCAGGGCACTTAGACACATAAATGGCCTCACATTTCTTGGTGAAAAAAGACTTCTAATACATGCTGTGGAAGATAAGCAGTCATAAGAAATTCCTCAGACTATTAGTTCCTAACTTCACAGTACACATAAAGCGCTGCATAATACCCACTTATCACTAAAAGTTTTCCCAAATCATGTTCTAAGAATACAGAGTTGAGCATGTGGTTCCGTCTACAAAGTGAAACGTCAATATTCCAGATTAAGCTGACAATAGGCTGTTGAACTGGAACTGGGAAACAACAAAAAAATGTATTTCATTTCTTGCCTTATCATGATCACTTTAAAATAGTTTCTGCTGAGTCTTTGGCTTGGATTGCAGAAACCAAAGATCTTGAAGATAATTTGAGAGCTAAGAGGAATTGCGTAAGATTATGTAGAAGCAAATCAAAGCAGAAACACCGGGTCATAGTAAAGTTCACAAATGGAAATAAAATTCCTACAAAAAACATATAGAAAAAATCATTAATATTAAAATTGCTAATCCGTTCTTGGCGGCAACACTTGGAACATGTTTGCAACATGTTTTCCAGGAGACCACACTCGGTTCACCAATGAAGCCTTCAAAGTGCTGAGATTATTCCTGTCCACAGAGACACATGTCAGCCTAATACTATTTCCTTGGCATGGCAGTGAGGTTAGAGTCTATGACACTTCTGCACAAGTGAAAGGTTTGCAACTGAAAGACTGAAGAGATGTTTTCCAACAACGCTTACCTGCCTGTTCCGGCCCGGGGACCAACTAGCGGATATAACCTAACACAGACACAGCACTCTTTTGTCACTACATTATTTAAAAGTTTTAAAAGTAATTTTATTTACTTCCCGCTTCTAGAGTAAAAAAAAAAAAAAATCTGTACTGGCAAAGCAACAAGTGCAATTTAGAACTTTTTGCTGCTGCTACCACTCCATTTTCATAGGGAATTCATGCTATTCTGCGATGTCACCACAGTGCACCATGGTTGCCATTGTGACATTTGAGAATTTTCCATTGGATTCTCAGTCATCAAGTGTCACTTCCTCCTAGCGGGCTGGCTGGCAGGACACAGCCCAGCTGGCATGGTAACTGCCATCAGTAGGAGAATTCAGTCGAGCAGAGGAAAATAAAAGAGCTTTCTTCATCAGAAAGTTCACTTGATTGTCTTCCAAACAAACTAGTTGATTTTGCACACTCCACTTCTTCTATTCTTCCAGAATGTGACAATAGTGCAGCTTCTGATGCTGCACTAGGAACCCCAGTTGAAGAAAAGGCTTTTCCATGTTCAAGTGATCAACACGAGACTAAAAGTATACTTCCAAGGAGTGCTTTACCAAAGCTGATGAATTTCCATCTTTTTTTTTTTTTAAGAAGCTCTGGAATATTCATTAAAATTATTAGTTTCAGGTCCTTTGATGAGATGATATTATCATAGAATCATAGAATCACAGAATCACAGAATCAGTCATAGAATCATAGGATGGCTTGGGTTGAAAAGGATCACAAAGATCCTTTAGTTTCCACCCTCCTGTTGTGGGCAGGGTCGCCGACCACCAATCCAGGCTGCCCAGAGACACATCCAGCCTGGCCTTGAATGCCTCCAAGGATGGGGCATCCACAGCCTCCTTGGGCAACCTGTTCCAGTGTGTCACTCTGAGAGGTAGATTGTGTCTTTGCAGAGGAAATTTCCAGTATTTCTGTATGTAGTGTAGGATAAGTTGTTTTTCACAAAGAAAGCTGCTGAACAGAGAAAAGTTGAGACTGGGGTGTTCCGACCTGGATAGAACTGGCACAGGCTCTATGTAAGGTGATTATAGAGGGTAGGGGAGAGTCTGGTACAGGACAGAAGAAGTGTGCTAATTGTTGAAAATATTGTCTTCCTATCACCATAAAAGGTACAGAAGGGCACCATCTTTCCCCATTTTTTAAGAATAATTTGAGAAATAGCTAGGACATTCTTTTGTTCTGAGGTCATATTATTTCCCATGCTAATACAGCCACTTACCTTCATCCAGTAAAAGGCAATCAGAGCAGTTGGGGATGATGAATCCTCAGGTTTCTGTGTTTCTCTCAGTGCACTCTGTTTCTCTCAACGCACTCCAGACTGGTCAGTCTTCAAGTCAGGTTAAGTTTCAGGTCCCTATTTGGGTGCCAGCTGTTGGCATTCAGTCGCGTCAGAGAGCTCTCTCAGTTTCTTGTAGCTTTGGAATAGATCTCTTTATTGTGTTTGACATACATCTTACATACCATCCACTTACAAACAGTAAGTTCCTGTAACAGTTAATTGGCCCTAACTTCTCCCAAACAACTGTGATAAAGGATAAAGGTTTCTCAATTGTGACAAGATTAACAGTGCATACAAAAGAACCTCCTGTTTATCCTTTGATTCTGTTTGCTCTTTGTCTTACATTCCAGTCTCCCAGGGCTTCACAGGGGTAAGGTTTATCAAGGAGTCTGTTAAGCTCTTTGATGACTTGCTCACAGTTACATCTTCCCACTGTCCATTTTATACTTAAAAAAACTTTGTATATTGTGTGGTATAAAATAACTAAGTGGCAAGGAATGGCAGCTGTGCATCAGATCCTTCCTAAGAGTCCAAATCCGGACTACTCCGTTCAGTTCTGCAAGCGCCAATTCCGTACTGTAACTTCTCTGAATATGCAAGTTACTTATTCTTTCACAAAACAGGGAAGAAGAGAAAGGATCATATCAAAGTAAGAACCCTGTATGAAAGACAATTTTAGTGGTCTGTAACTAAACAAACGCAGGTAGTCAGGATTCCAGGTAATGTGAAGTTCAAGCATGTGAAAATGCCGTAGTAGATTGAGAAAATGAACTTCAACCTAGAAACTAATATTTGCTGTTGTAACACTTACTAATGCACACCGCTACAGTCCAAAACAACATGCACTTAAAACCATAAAGGAAATGTCACACTAAAAGCAGCATCCAACAAAATTGCCTGGAGAAAACAGGGACTAGAATCTGGGGTAAAACAATATACAAAGTGTGATGCCTATGAGTGAAGATGCGTTTTGCTTATATTTGCAAATTATTTGTTCTTCCAGTGGTGTTTGTTTTTTTAATACACTTTGAGAAATCAGCTGATGCATAGTAAAAGTAGCAAACATTGTCCAGTGCGTAGGTCTTGCAGAGCACTTAATAAAACAAGGAAGTTTTCTCCCATTGAATTATATTGCAGAGAGTTGCAACAAGCACAGAAAACCCAGAAAGTTTAAAGTCTGAGGAGGCGTATGCTTAGAAGGGTATAGGTAATTCCTCCTTAAACCCAAACTGCTTTTCAACCTAAATATTTCAACTTTGATTGAATGTTTAAATCACATCTCATTTGCTGGGAAAAGAGCAAATATAATTTGTACTGTGCTGACTACCTGGGCTTCTGTTTACAGATCAGACCTGCACAGAGCAGAAATAATTGGAGGGCTCTCAGTGGGGTTGGACATGCTTTGCTGCCTCTATCAATTCACAGGTAAAGCTGTGAAACTCAAGGACTTCCTCTGGATACGCCAGGCTGCATCTCATTTCAGATATTTGTTCCACATATCCCTCAAACATTTCAAGTCCTTGCTATAACTCTTTCATAGAAGTCTCGTTTAGTATTCTTACCATTTTCCAAGTTTGATCCAGGACAGTTATGATTGCCTGTTTTTTTTCAATACCTGATTGTCAGCTTACTCTGTACCAGCTTTCAAAATTAAGCATCAAAATGTCATCTAAGCCCTTAAGCCTCAATTGGGCAGCCACACCTCCAGTGTGTGACCTCCAACTGATGACCAGTTGGGGTCATCACTCCTCCGAGAGAAAGGTCTCTTGAAACTCCCAACTGGCTAATGTGATTATTTTCTTTTCACCTCAATCAGTATGTCACTGCGCAATCACTCGCTGTGCACGCAGTCATTGCACCTGTGTCTGTTGAGAAAGATAACACCTCATTTTAGCCTGTTGGTTGTTTGTCTGTTTTCATTAAGTATGAAAGAGAAGTGAAAGTATAAGTACATGTACGCATCTCCCAGCAGTATATTGGTGGTTAGGAAACTAACAAGACTTGTCAGTATATGTGAATAACTACACATCATACACTACAAATGATAAAATCGTAGTCTACAGATACTCTATTAAGCACATCTGTTTTATTAATTCGTATTCAAAACTCAGTGGCATCAGCTATGTCGATTAATTCCAATTTTTTTCTTCACAAACAGGACATTTATTGAAATTGAACATGATCTCAGGTGTGCCTCAGTTTACTTTGCTCTCGGCAATCATGCCTGGCCCCATAACTGACCCCACCTCCAGCAAAAGGTCGGATTATGTGACTTCCAGAGATCCTTTCCAACTTACAGTACTTTGACACTATGATTCTAGGTCTTGGGGACTTTAATCTATTTAGGAATTTCGATTAAACTCAGTAAATACTTCTGCCTGAAAAATAGAGTAAAATATTTTCCAGTTTGTTGATATCACATTTTCAAAATGGTTCATTTGAAACCCTTAAATTGCTTTACTTATATTTTCCAAATGAAATCTTTCATTACAAAACAAGTGGGGTTGTTTTTTGTTTGTTTGTTTGTTTTGTATTTTCTCATTTAGAAACAAATCTAAATTAGAGGATAATATTAGGGAAAAAGTCTGGAAGAAACCCTAGATAGAACAAAAAATAAATATAATGAATTTGTATGAATGTTTGAATCTTGAAACTAATTTTGCATAATCTCATTTTTTTCCTTAGTTTGAATTCTGTAATTATACCTGCAATCAATTTTAACTGCCAGAAAGGAAGAATTAAAACTGCAAGTCATTAAAATGAGCTATAAGCAGAGGTCTTTGCCACAATTGCTGTTCCTGCAGGCATTACTGCCACCTTGTTCAGGGCTCCTTCCTGCCCCCTGTCCTTGTCCTTCAATCTGTCTGTTCCATGTTCAACAATGTTCTCTAGGAAAAAGGGCTGAACATTTACTGCAGTAAGAGCTTTAGCAGCTTAATAATTGAAGTTTTGCTTCTACTAGAGAAAGATATTTATGGCAGACAGTATTTTCAAAAATATTAATATTTCATCCTAAATAGTTTCTTGAGTGTGTTTTGAGATCCACTGATAAGGGTTTAATGTGTACAGACCTCTGAAGCAGATGCTGAGAGAAATAAAGAAGCATAAAACCTGACTTGTAGGTATACTATCTGTTCACGTGTGGCTTTTCTGCTTTAAGATGAGATGTCCTCCCAACCCGGCAGCACGATGCATTGCCTGGACTAACTGATTCAGGCAGATGGGAGTTTAGGGACTCTGTTCTGCATTAAAAGTTTTCCAGATTCCACTGGGTTCTACTTAGAATCCAACTTCAATGTTTCTTCAAGGATTCTAAAGTGTGCTTATTAATTCTGGCTGTTTGTACTTCTTGTATTTTTCATTGCCAATACACGTCTTAGCACGTCCTTGGAACTGTAGGCTTTCCTTTTTCCCTATTTGCATTTTTTCTTTTTCCCGGTGAACTTGAGGAATTTCTTCAGGTTTTTACTCTGTTGGTTTGAGTTAGTTATTTAATAGTAGCCACAGTAGTGGCTTGAAACCAGCAGACCTTGCTGAGGGAGAATGTAAAGGAATCACTAGTGACGTGATAGAAGCAAAAAAAATTGTAATTTTAGTAATCTTTTAGAAATCTCTTTAATACTATTTATACTCAAATGATTTAGAAAGACCGCTCCTTGCAGAATGTATTTCTTTCTATTTCACCCAAGGAAGTATTTCTCCTAAACACAGATTTTGTGTTTGAAGATTTCTTTGTCAGGAAGGTTAGTTGTATAGTAACTCTCAGGGTCCTGTGTGAAACAAAGGATCAGAGTATGCTGTAAGGATGAGGGGAAGGAAAAGAAATTTCAAACACGTCCCTGTATTATTCTGTTCAATCAAGGCGTTTCAGTGTAATGCAATGCAATTTATTTCAAGTGGAGTAGCACCCCCATGAGGTTCAATTTTGAACTGACAGAATTTAAAATTGCTGAGGAGACGAAGACATAGTAACAGCTACTTGCTTCTGGAATGCATTTATATAAAATCGATTTGCAACAAAAGGGAAAAACAGTGCAACCACTTGGGATGCTCTCTCCACACTTCTATGTATGTAGTCACATATATTAGGAAAAGATAACAACTCATGTAAATCCAGTACCTGTTGTACTGAATATAAGGATTCATGCTGCTTAAAAAAAGTCTTTCTGAATTCTAAGGGTGTCTGAATACTAGGCTGCTAGTGTTAGGGAGGGAAATAGGAAGGAGTTCTTCTCAATAGTAACACAACATTGAATACTGTCTTAGCAAATGATGACATCTACGTGGAAATCAGAAAGTCAGACTGTAGTTTACTTTCTGATTAAATAACCTGCCTCTTCTCAATTATTTCCACAGATACCACACTCTGCCTCACAGCCTATCGCATGCCTCCCTCTGTGAAATATTTTACATTCTAGAGCTGCAAGAGGTGATAAATGTATTTTCTATCATCTGCCTCCCTTGGCATATCGTTTCTTTCCCTCCACCCCCGCCCAGTGTCTGCTTAACTTAATGGTCTTACTCATACTAAAAGTACTTTTCAAATTATCACATAAATTTGATAAAAAACAAAAGCAGATAGCTTACATTTATTATGCTTTATACTCTTTCTCTAAAATAATTTTGCCTACCCATGTTGCTAATGATTTAAAGCAACAACAGACCTACTACTATGTAAATGTACCATGTCAAAGTAAGTTCTCAGTCTGTGAGAGGTAGATTGTGTCTTTGCAGAGGAAAATTCCAGTATTTCTGTATGAAGTGTAGGATAAGTTGTTTTTCACAAAGAAAGCTGCTGAACAGAGAAAAGTTGAGACTGGGGTGTTCCGACCTGGATAGAATTGGCGCAGGCTCTAAGTAAGGTAATTATAGAGGGTAGGGGAGAATCTGGTACAGGACAGAAGAAGTGTGCTAATTGTTGAAAATATTGTCTTCCTATCACCATAAAAGGTACAGAACATACCTAAAATCAGTGGGTTGGTGACAGACATTGTATGGAAATGTAAGGTAGCAACAGCATTGGAAGGTGGTGAGCCTGAAATGCTCAACCAATGAGTGCCGGGACAGGCTTTACCTGCATCAGATACCCAGGGTACATAACGGGATGGATTTCACTGATCAGGTATGCAATTTCTCCTTTGTCAGTAGAGGCTGTGTGCTCATGATTGCAATAATGAATAAACTGCTCTTCACAGAGATCTTTGCCTGATTAGAAATTTTTTATCCTGAACGTGTTTCTCACAATTCTTATCTCTTTCCAATGCAGTAAACACAGTAAGAGCAAACCTCAATGACAAAGTACCAGAAAGGATAGTGTGCAATACCAGTTTGTATTCATTTGTTCAGAAGTCATTTTTCAGATCACTTTTTTTTTCTTTTCAAGGAATTATTTGCATGTAATTCATAATCATTCAGCACGATTTTTTTTTCACCTGATATGGTGCAAACAAGGAAAAACAAACAAATAATTAGAGATTGAAGAGGTGCCAAGTTTTCTTCCATGTGATCATTGCAAGCCAACAGCAAAAAACATTCATGACCTTTTGTTCCTTGTCACTGTAGCAGTGGAGCAGGTAGCAGAAAGATGCTAGCAGGACAAGGCACAGGACCTACCAGCGGTTAGCACAGAGCATCTTTCACAAGAAAATGCTGAGCTTTCTTTTTAAGAAAGGTTAAAAGCACTATGAAAGGAAGGAAAGAAAGGAACCAAAAGCACTATGTGACTGTGTGATAAGTAGATGGCAATGTCACATCTGGGAGAAATGGCACAGCTGAGAGCAGAGTAGCAGTTCTTCAACTGTATAATTAGTTCCAGAAAAGGCTGTTACTGCTACTAAGGCAGTCAAAAAGCCAGGTTTAAGTGAGTGATAAAAGACCAAAGGGAGTAAAGAGATGAGGCAAAATGTTAGTTTTAATTGTCTGGAAGGTGTACTTGGGCCACACAGACTGTAGAGCTAAACTGCATGGATCCCAGCTGGAAAGTGCAATGAGCAAAGTACAATCACTAATCATGATGTATTCAACTAGGATAAGGAAGTGTGTCCCTCCTTCTTGAAGAAGGGATAGAACAGAAAGACATGTTTTCAAGGAAATGACTGAACAGTTTAATCAAATCCTACAGGTAGTTCACTTGAGGAATACTGCCCATTTCTATTTTCTGTACAGCTTCAAAGATTTTACTTGGAGTCTTGATTATGATTTCAGCATTAAGAATAAATACACTTCGAGGGAATTCTTTCATCTCTTAAATTCAGATAACACTCCTTGTTTTCTAAGCTGCTCTCTCAACCATGCTCTCAGAAAACCAATTTGCTATCTTGTGTAATAAGACAGATTTAGGCTATCAGGACAGATAAGGGACCATCACCTATGATCTGGACAGGACAGATCAATGGGCTGAGACCAGTTGTATGAACTTCGACAAGACCAAGTGTTCGATCCTGCATTTCAGTCACAACTCCATTCAACATCACAGACCTGGGGCAGCGTTGCTGGAAAGATGTGTGGCAGAAAAGGAGCTGGCGGTGCTGGTTGACAATCGACTAACACGAGCAAGCAGTGTGCCCTGGTGCCTAAGGCAGCCAGCCTCATCCTGGCTTGTACCAGAAATAGTGCTGCCAGCAGGCTGAGGGAAGTAATTGTCCTCCTGTACTCAGCTTTGGTGAAGCCACACCTCAGGTACCATGTTCAGTTTGGGGCCCCTCACAACAGGGAAATTATCGAGGCCTGGGAGCAAGTCCAGACATGGGCAATGGAGCTGTGAGGGGTCTGGAGCACAGTCCCGTGGGAAGCAGCTGAAGGAACAAGGATGGTTCAGTCTGGAGAAGAGGAGGCACAGGGGAGATCTTATCACTCTCTACAGTAACCTGAATCATAGAATCATAGAATGGCCTGGGTTGAAAAGGATTACAAAGATCATTTTGTTTCCACCCTCCTGCTGTGTGCAGGTCGCCAACCAGCAGACCAGGCTGCCCAGAGCCACATCCAGCCTGGCCTTGAATGCCTCCAAGGATGGGGCATCCACAACCTCCTTGGCAACCTGTTCCAGAGCCTCGCCACCCTCTGGGTGAAAAGCTTCCTCCTAATATCCAACCTAAACCTCCCCTGTCTCAGTTTAAAACAACTCCCCCTTGTTCTATCACCATCCACCCTCATGAACAGCCATTCCCCCTCCTATTTATACGCTCCCCTCAAGCACTGGAAGATTACAATGAGGTCTCCCTGCAGCCTTCTCTTTTCCAAGCTAAACAAGCCCAGTTCCCTCAACCTTTCCTCACTGCAGAGCTGCTCCAGCCCTCTGCTCATCTCAGTGCCCCTCTGGACCTGCTCCCAGAGCTCCACGTCCTTCCTGTGCTGGGGGCCCCAGGCCTGGATGCAGCGCTGCAGATGGGGCCTCACAAGAGCTGAGTAGAGGGGGACGATCACCTCCCTCTCCCTGCTGGCCACCCCTTTTTTAACACAGCTGGCCTTCTGGGCTGCAGGCACTCACTGCTGCCTCATGTCCAGCTTCTTGTCCACCAGGATTCCCAAGTCCTTCTCCGCAGATCTGTATAAATACCTGGGATTGCTCTAGTCCAAGTACAACACGTTGCACTTGGTGCTGTTGAACCTCATTAGGTTCCCATGAGCCTGCTTCTCCAGCTTGTCCAGGTCTCTCTGAATGGTTTCCCTTCACTACAGTGTATTGACTGTACCACTCAGCTTGGTGTTATTTGCAAAGTTGCTGAGAGTGCTCTGGATTCCACCATCTATGTCACTGTTGAAGAGCACCGGTCCCAAGACCACCCCTTGGGGGACACCGCTTGTGACCAACCTCCACCCAAACATAGAATCATTGATTCTAACCCTTTAGCTGTGACCAGCCAATGAATTCTTAATCCACTGAACAGTATATTCTTCAAATCCACACCTCTCCAATTTAGAGAGAAGGATGTGATGAGGGACCATGTCAGAGGCCTTGCAGAAGTCCAGGTAGATGACATCCATTGCCCTTCCCC
Source organism: Tetrao urogallus (assembly GCF_951394365.1). Taxonomy (NCBI): domain Eukaryota; kingdom Metazoa; phylum Chordata; class Aves; order Galliformes; family Phasianidae; genus Tetrao; species Tetrao urogallus. The sequence continues at coordinate 661,770 of NC_136826.1, forward strand.
TGTCCACCAAAGCCATCACTCCATCACAGAAGGCCACCAGGTTAGTCAGGCAAGATCTGCCCTTGGTGAAGCCATGCTGGCTGTCCCTAATCACCTCTTTGTGTCGTATTGGCCTTAACATAGCTTCTGGGAGGATCTGCTCCATGATCTTCCTAGGCACAGAGGTGAGGCTCAATGGCCTCTAGTTCCCCAGGTCTTCCTTTCTCCCTTTTTTAAAAATGGGAGTCGTGTTTCCTTTTTCCAGTCACTGGAGATGTCACCAGACAGCCATGATTTTTCAAATACAGAGGAGATCTGCTCGGCAACCACACCAGCCATCTCTCTCAGAACCCTGGGATGGATATCATCCATCCCCCTGGACTTACAGACATTCAGTTTCATGAGGAGGTCTCCGACTTGTTCCACTGTTACAGTGGGACAGAATCCATTCATCTCATTCACACCTAGAGGTTCAGGATCCTGGCAGACATGAGGAGCCTGACCATCAGTGAAGACTGAGGCAAAGCACTTACGGGAAACAAGATGTTATTGTTTCTAATGTCTAACATTTACTGAATATTATTTTCAACAAGGTAATTCAAAACACATTTCCTCTGTAGCTGTTTTATTATATTTCCTACAGATAATGATCAAGAAATGTCCCACTTATTGTTATTACTATAGCCTCTGGTTCAGGAGCCAAACTCTACTGAGAAGAAAAATTCTCTTTTATCTCTCTTAGTCCTAACAGGGACAAAATCTGCCTATGTTTAACCTCTGCTTTAAGAGCTCCCAATAGAAAATGACCAATTAATCTGACTTTAAAAAAACCCTCCAAGCATCAACCACCCACAGCCTATTAAAGGGGACAAAATATCTTCAGCACTGCTTCTGAAAAAATTGTAACTGTTTGGTTTCATGTGAATGAAAGATTAGGAGGCTCATGCCTTATTTTAGGGAAAAAGAAAATTGAATAGAATAATCACTTGATAATGACAGCCTTACAGCCTTACACAGCATGATAGAAAAAGCAGTGTTTTTGCACTACGGTTTATCTAAAACAGTGGTGTGATAAGGGGGAAAAAAAAAAAAAAAAGGATCAAACATGAGCTGTTCTGTTAAGGTACTGACCAAAAAACTCCAAGCTGACAACACCTTTCTTTTTATCTTTGTACAAGACTGGCTGGTCAAGAAAGTAGTTCTAAGAGATATCAAAAGACTGTAACAATACAAATTTCCCAGAAAACCATCTGATACTGATTACTTGTGTAGTAACTAACTAACTAACTAACTAACTCTCTCTAAAATAGAGAGTTTAGTAAGAGTACCTATTATTTTCTTACTAAGACTCTCACTAAGATCAGGAAAAAAGCTTCCTGTTTTGATAGACACATTGTTATATTTATTAAGATTCCATAAAATGTTAAATATGATTAATATGACATAGATTAAGTAAAGTAAAATTTTTAGGGCACTTATGTTTTATTAACATATACGTCACTAACAACAGCAATTGAAGAATACCATATTATTTTCCTTCTATTTATATAGATTCAGATTCTAAAAAGAAATTGGAAAACCAACCAACCAAACAAACAAAAAAACCCACTAAATTGTGGTTTGAGTATTTTCCTACATTTCCTGACATATATACATGTCGTATCCACGTCTGTTAGTCATTGAAATATTTTCCATGCTTAAATATTACTTCCACCAACTCCCAGATTGAGGTGTGTCACTGTTCCAAAAGATTTAGAGAACACTTAAAATAAATTTACACTTCATTTTCCCCATCTCTTCTGAAAATTGTTGTAAGTACAAAAGGAAAAATGATGCTTCAGCCTTCTGATCAACTTCATGGCCCTCCTCTGGACCTGCTCCAACAGTTCCATGTCATTTTTGTGTTGGAAGCCCCAGGTGCAGTCTTCCAAGAGCAGAATAGAAGGGTAGAATCGCCTCCCTCGGCCTGCTGGTCATGTTTCTCTTGATGCAACCCAGGATATGGTTGGCCTTCTGGGCTGCAAGTGCACATTGCCAGCTCATGTTGAACTTTTCATCAACCGATACCCCTAAATCCTTCCACTCAGGCCTGCTCTCAAGCCATTCTCTGTCCAACCTGCATCTGTGTTTGGGATTGCCCGACCTAGGTACAGGACCTTGCACTTGGCCTTGTTGAACTTCATAAGGTCGGCTTGGGTCCACATCTCAAGACTGTCCAGGTCCCTCTGGATGGTGCCCCTTCACTCTAGTGTGTGTCAACTGCACCACTCAGCTTGGAGTCATCTGCAAACATGCTGAGGGTGCACTTGATCCCACTGTCCATGCTGGCAGTATGACAAGTGGCTCCTAGAATTCTCACTCTGTGAACGAAAAACAGTCATACACTATATTGTGTGCGTGGCTTTAAATCTCTGTCACGTTAAGCGTAGGAATCTTGATATGTGACTAGAAGAGGAAGCCTTCCTGTCAAGTCACAAGGTTCAGAAAGGACCCCATTGCTTTCTAAACTTCTCAGAGAAGTCTGGGTGCTGCTAAACTCAAACTTAGTTAAATTGACCTGGTAAAATATACGTCTAGGGATTACTTGTACGGATACTTACCAGAATCAACATTCACCTCTTGGAGCCCTCTCAAGGACTTGCACTGAAACAGTTTCACAAAGCTAAAAATAGGTTGTTTATTGAGGTGACACATAATGGATGTGGAATTGCGACTGATAAATGCACCAACCACACCACGCTAAATATCTTAAGACTAGTCAGTAATTAATTCACAATTTGCCTACAAAATAAAAATTGTCATCCACAAAATAACTGAGGCACAATTTCTTACTGAAAAATTTCTAACCAAGAAAGCAGGATGAGTGAGATCCATCAATGCACCCAAGCCAATGGAGTGTCTCCAAACTGCACAGTGGAGGCAGAAAGGCAGATTTCTACTCTTAATTTGGGGGGACTGAGCCATGTGTCTTACGTGACAGGCATCTCAGCAGGACTCACGGCGTTGTTAATTAGAGGAGGTTGGGTTAAGGCTAACATTTGGTGCCCCCTTCTGACTTTACCGAAACAGCATCAGCCTGCCAGGCCTCTGCCTCACCTCAGGCCCCTCTCAGTCACTGCAGTCACCAGGTCTGGGCAATATTAGACTGCACATCTCCACATCTATCAGGTGCTTTGGCCAGATTAGCAATTTGCTCAACTCCTGCCTTTGTTCAAGCCTGGTACAAGATACCACAATTCATGCAGGAAACGTTTTTGGTTAAATTAAGTGTAGCAGTACTTCTGCTTCCTCTCTGTCTAGTACTTCCCATAGTACATGCATTATAATCTATTTGCACTTCCTTTTTTTTCCCTAAAAAGTAATGGGGAAATGTCCTGGTCTTATTTATCTATAAGGCAAAGGCCTTGGTTTTATACCCTTATACTCTATATTAGAGATTTACCTCTTCTGTAGTTAGTCTATTTTAGTGGGTTACTGTTTTATACGTACACTTACTCACTGAAATGTCCTGATTTCAGATTTTCTGAATAGTAAACTGACTGTTTTTCTACACTTTTTCTGTTGTTTTGTAAGGATAGAGTGCTTTTCACTTGTCATAAAAAGGTAGTTTGAATGTTTCAGATAATTTTTTATTCTCATTTCTTGTTTGATATACTTTTGTTGTTGTTGTTAAATTAGAAGGGATGCTCTTTTAGCAGACTTCCATTTAATATCATGATGGTTTTGCTGAAAATCTCATTTTATTTGGTTCAGAAATAAATTATCAGAGTTTTTTGAAGGGCGCAGCACCTATATCTTTCCTTTTGAGAATGTAGACATTCTCATTTGTAGAATGAGAACAGCTAGTTAACTTTTGGTTATAATCTAAGAGAGCACACTCTCAACTTTCAGTGCATAAGATTTTTTTTTGAAAGCCTGTGAAAATGAGTAAGAACTCTTAGCTGAAAGGGACAGGACCAATAGAGCAGGATAGATATAATCTAGTTCAAGAGTTCACAAGGGAACTTCAGGATTCAATACATACATTACGTGTTTCATAGCCCCCAGAGTAGATGAAATTAATGGAAGCACAATGTATATGATAGTTTACAGGACAGTTGTCAAAATTAAATTACATTTACAATAATAATCTTCCTTAATAATTGTTTAAATTCACTATTAATATAAATTGTAACAAAAGGCAATGTGTATTTATAATGTCTAATTAGGTTCAAATGAAGTTACTGGTCTTAAGCTAGTCTGTAGTCAATATTAAAGAAACTAAGATCACGTTTTCTTTCAAAACTTCAGTGAAATGTTCAACTCATCTCAAAACCTATCAAAACACAAAGGACATCAATATTCTGAAGACAAATTTTCATCACCTCATGTTCTCATTTCAAGACAAATTGTCTTTGGGGGACCTCTTGTGGTAAAGACTTAATTACTGCACTTTAAATCCTTTTGGTGTTTAGAAAATATTTGAGTTATGACTTCAAACATCATTTTCTGGAGCTAGTGAAGTTATAAAAAAGCAAGTTAATATTAAATTATTTATGAAAATCACATTAAATCCATATATCAGATATATCCAGAATATAAGCATACAATCACATTAAATCCATATATCAGATATATCCAGAATATAAGCATATATATGTCAAAGACTGTTCAAACTAATAAAGGTAAAAATGTCAGCTATTGAGACCCAAAATGTTACCTGCAATAGCTCAAAGCAAAACAGAAAAGAAGAAAGAAAGACCATGATTATAGTCTGATCATTTAATTTGCTTCCCCCAACTCCTCAACACCCCCTGTATTCACCTGCTTCCACAGGATAAGATTATAGCATTGTTTTATTGTAGCAACATAGTGGAAAATAGAAATCTTTTAAGATATATGCTTGTAATAGGGACTTAAATATCTCAGTCTGCAAGATTATGACACCTTTTATAGTACTTCCACAGCAGTCACCATCAAGGTCAATACAAATAATGTTAAGGCCACAGCATATGCAGCCCTTGAAATACAGATCTATTTCTGCCCAACATCACTTCTGCTATGAACTGAGAAGAGTCATGCAATACATTCAGTTTAATCAGTAGCCTGTTGCTACCAGTGAAGGGCAGCAGGGATTGTGTGAAGTGTGGGTATAAAGTATTGTATGAAGTATGTGTGAAGATTGTGTGAAGTATGAGCAGTGGATCTGCTCACTATGGTGACGAAGCACAAGGAGGAAGTGGAGCTTAAGAAGCATCAGAGAGAGCATGAGCAGGAGACGAGACTAGTGGAGTAACTTCCCATCGAACTTGATAAAAAGATACTGGGGTGATACCCCCAGACAGTGGTGGACCCCCTGTTCTGTCACAGGCAACTCCCATCCCAACCTACTTTGGATCCCTAGGTGCCCCAGCACAATAGGTTTGAGGTTCTGGAATGTAAGGGAGGGGTGACTAAGGATGTGGTAGGAGGTCCACCAAAGTGATTGCCTAGGGTGAGGAGGTTGATTCCATGCCTCAAGACTGCCTCCCCCAAGAAGGAAAGATGTGGCAAGAGAGATGTCTTGCTTTGCTGGTGCAGAACAAAGAACTAAGACCTTTATTGAAGCCAAGCACCTCGTGTGCATTTATGTCTGGCTCAAGTTACTGCTGTTCTTGTTTACTCATTAGCAAGGTAATGACTTTCTTTGTCCCCCAGAAAGAAGGGCAGTTGTGGCAGCTGAGTCCCTACAGAACAGAGGGAACAAAGGGCCATATATGTCGGTCAGATCCTACCCATGGGGAAGCATGCTGCCAACTCGGGGCTTGGGTCAGGGGTATTCCCAGAAAACTTCCTAGCCTGATTTGCCCTCTGATTATTACTCCTTACTGATAGTTCAGGCTGGCAGCGATGAAGACACTGAGAAAAGTCTAAGGACTATCAAAAGAAACTTCAGAGCATTGGGGCAGTTAGTTGATGGAGCAGGAGCGTAGGTGGTGTTTTCCTCTGTCCCCTCAGTGTCAGCAAGGGATACCTGAAGAGGAGCAAGAAAACCCATCTCATGAATACACAGCTGAAAGGCTAGTGCAATTGCAGGAATTTCATTTTTTTAACCATGGGGTGGTTTACTTGTCATCTGGCCAAATGGCTGCAGACAGGTCTCACCTAACCCTAAAGGGAGAAATGGACCCAAGCCCAGGAGTTGGCAGAGTTTGTTGAGAGGGTTTTAAACTAGGTATGAAGGGGGAAGGGGATGAAACCAGGCTTGCTAGAGATGAGCCTGAGGGAATGATGACAGGATTGGGGGCGAGGCAAGGGGCTCAGCTTAGGAGCATTTACACCAATGTACACTGCAAGGGCAACAAACAGGAAGAGCTGGAAGCCATCATATGGCAGGTAACTACAGCTTTGTTGCCATTACTGAGGCATAATGGGATCACTCCCATGACTGGCATGCTGCAATGGATATTACAAGCTCTTCAGAAGTGATAGTGAAGGAAGGAGGGACAGTGGTGTGGCTCTCTCTGTTAGAGTGTTTTGATGTTGTTGAGCTCAGGACTGTGAATGATAAGGTTGAAATTCTATGGGTAAGGATCAGAGGGAGGGCCAACAAAGCTGACATTCTGGAAGGTTTCTGTTACAGACCACCTAGCCAGTTTGAGGTGATGGATGAGGCATTTTACTAGCATCTGGCAGAAGTTGCTTTATCATCAGTTCTTGTTCTCATGGGAAACTTCAACTTCCTTAATATACAAGGGAAATATGATAAAGTGCCGAAGAAGCAGTCTAAGGAGGTTTCTAGAGAGTGTGGAAAACTAGTTCCTGATGCAGCTCATAAAAGAGCCTACCAGGAGAGATGTTCCACTAGACTTGCTGTTCACAGAAAAGGACTGGTTGAAGATGTGGAGGTCTAGAGCTGTCTTGGACAGAGCACCAAGAAACGGTAAGAGTTCTTTATTATTGGTGAAGCCAAGGGGATGGAGGGCAGCAAAACTGCTACCTTGGACTTCTGGATGGTGAACTTTTAACTATTCAGTACCCTGGAAGGGACAGTCCCTTGGGACTCAGTATTGAAGTATAAAGGGGGCCAGGAAGGCTAGTCGCTTCACAAAAAGGAAGTCCTAGAGGCACAGGAGCAAGCTGTCTTCCTATGCCATTAGATGAGGTTTAACCAGATGAGGTTTAACAAAAGCAAGTGTAGAGTCTTGCATCTGGGAAGGAATAATTGCATGCACCGGTACAGGTTGGGGGATGAGCTGCTGGAGAGGAGGTCTGCAGAGAGGGACCTGGGTGTCCTGGTGGACAAGTCGGCCATGAGCCAGCAGTGTGCCCGTGTGGCCAAACAGTCCAATGGCATCCTGGGGTGCATTAAAAAGAGCATGGCCAGCAGGTTGAGGGAGGTGATCCTCCCCCTCTGCTCTGCTCTGGTGAGGCCTCATCTGGAGTACTGCGTTCAGTTCTGGGCTCCCCAGTACAAAAAAGACAGGGACCTCTTGGAAAGAGTCCAGCGGAGGGCCATGAAGGTGGTGAAGGGCCTGGAGCATCTCTCCTATGAGGAAAGGCTGAGTGAACCAGGTCTGTTTATCCTTGAGAAAAGGAGACTGAGAGGGGAGCTGATCCAGGTCTATAAATATCTAAGGTGTGGGCGGCAGGATGGCGAGGCTGGACTGTTTTCAGTGGTGAGTGGAGACAGGACAAGGGGAAACGGCCGGAAACTGCAGCATAGAAAGTTCTGCACAAATGTGTGCAAGAACTTCTTTACAGTGAGGTGACGGAGCACTGGAACAGGCTGCCCAGGGAGGTGGTGGAGTCTCCTTCTCTGGAGATATTCAAGACCTGCCTGGACACTGACTTGTGCTACCTAGTGTAGGGAACCTGCTTTGGCAGGGCACTGGACTCGATGATCTCTGGAGGTCCCTTCCAACCCCTATGATTCTGTGAGTCTGAGATTCTGTGAACAGGCATGGAAGAAGACCAGTGTGGATGAATAGGGAACTATTTCTGAGGCTCTAGGAGAAAAAGAGTTTATTTTCTGGTGGAAGAAAGGATGGGCAACTCAGGGAGTACAAAAAAAAAGCAGTATGGATATGTAGGGAGAAAACTTGAAAGGAAAATGTCCAATTTGAACACAAGTAAGCCACTGGGGTAAAAGGAACTGAAAACATTTCTACAGTCATATAAAGAGGACATCTAAGGAGAATTTTTATATGTTGCTAGATGCAGCAGAGATGCAACATGATCACTGAGGATAAGGAAAAGGCTGAGGTTCTCAGTGCCTTTTTTACATCTGTCTTTAAAAGTCAGACCAGTTATCCTTTGGGTGCTCTACCCCTTGACATGGAAGTCTTGAATGGCGAGCAGAATAAGCCCCTCATGATTTAAGTGGAAACAGTTAAAGTCCTACTACCCACCACTTGGACTGATGCAAGTCCATGGATCCCCAGCAGTGCTAGGGGATCTGGCAGAGGTAATACTCAAGCCACTTTCCACCACCTATTAGCATTCCTGGTCACTCAGAGACGTCATGGAGAATTGGAGGCTTGCAAATGGGAGTCCCATCTAGAAGAAGGGTTGTAATGAGGATCTGGGGATCTACAGACCTGAAGTAAAGGCTGTTGACAGAGTCTACTCAGACTTCAGGCAAAGCCTTTGACACTGTCTCCCACAGTATTCTCGTAGACAAGCTGGCAGATCATGGCCTGGACAGGTATACCCATTGGTGACTAAAAATTGGCTAGAGGTCCCCAAGGGTAGTGGTGAATGGAGTCAAATCCAGATCATGAGTGGTGTTCCCCACTGGGGTACTGGGTACGTGGGTCCTGTCCTGTTCAATATCTTTACTGATGGCCTCAATGAGGACACTGAGTGTACCCTCAGTAAGTTTGCAGATGATACCAAGCTGGCAGGAAGTGTCAATTAGCCCTATGAGCAGGAAGGCCCTTCAAAGGGATCTGGATAGCTGGGCTGAGACCAGTGGGATGAAGTTCAACAAGACCAAGTGCTGCGTCCTGCACCTTGGCCACAACAACCTCAGGTGATGCTACACGTTTGGGGCAGACTGGCTGGAGGACTGTGTAGAGAGAACAGGCTTGGGGATGTTGGTTGACACTTGGCTGAACATGAGCAGCAGTGTGCCCAGGTGGCCGAGAAGGCTGACGGCATCCTGGCCTGCATTAGAAATAGCGCTGCCAGCAGGAGCAGAGAAGTGATTGTCCTCCTATACACGGCACTGGTGAGGCTGTACCTTGAGTACTGTGTTCAGTTTTCGGCTCCTCACTACAAGAACATTGAGAACAAGAGCTACAATGAGGCCCAGAGACAGGCAGTGAAGCTGTTGAAGGTGCCTGGAGAACAAATCTTACAAGGGGAGGCTGAGGAAACTGAAATTGTATAGTCTGGAGAAGAGGAGGCTCAGGGGAGACCTTATATTTCTCTACGACTGTGAGAAGGGAGGTTGTGGTGAGGTAGGGGTCAGCCTTTTCTCCTGTATAACTAGTGATAAAACTAGAGGGAATGGCCTCAAATTGTTCCAGGGGCAATTTGGGTTGCACTTTAGGAAATATTTATTCTCCAAAAGAGTAGTCACGTGCTGGAAGGAGCTGCCCAGGGAGGTGGTTGAGTCATCAACCATGGAGGGGTTCAAGAAATGTTCAAATGCCGTACTAAGTGACATGGTTTAGTGGGGAAGTGGTGGTGGTAGGTGAACAGTTGGACTGGGTGACCTCGAACGTCTTTTTCGACCTTGGTGATTCTATGATTCTATAGCGCTATGATTCTAACTTTAGCAAATTCTTGAGTACCGTATAGGGTTGTTTCAATGTAAAACTTACTGTGAAACTTGCATTGTTCATTGAGCAGGCTGTCCTACTACTGACTTGCTTGATATTGATAGAATGTCTAAGAGAACCAGAGGAGGAGAAGCTGAAAGAGGGGGAGCAAAGATACAATACTTACATATGAAATAAAACACTAGGGAGATATCATAGTGTCAGTACCATGAAAAACTTTAGGAAAAATAGACCTCTTGTCACTATTTTTCATGTTAGGAATACCTTTTTATTTAAACTCTACTCAAAGTAATTCTACTGGAGAGATCATGCACTGTCCTAAACCAAAGTTAGCTGAAGTTTTTTTGCATTCATTATTTATTCTTATTATTCTAATTTTAACAAAATGGGTTGCTGCCATGCAGGTATATTATCTTTAAGCAGACAGAATCTCAGTATATCTAATTTAGCTGCCTTTCAGTGATTACTTCACCACTTCCTCTATGCTAAACGCTGCTGTACTGTACAATCTTCCCCAATTCTTAAATTTTTCTTGCCATTACTTAAATTCAACATTCTCTATTTTGTCTTGAGTAGCAAATGTTCTTATTCTTGTCTGCTTAGACCAATTCACATATTTTGAGAGCATACTGTAAATTTTCTGCTCACTGACTCCTGACATTTCTTTGTATTTTTCAATTCGCTTACATCTTCTGCTACTTTACTTTGAACTGTCTTCAGACTGAATTGTCACTCCCTTCCGAAATGTGATGTTCACTAGTTAACTAGTTCCTATACAGCCTTAATGTAAACCAGATCCTTTTAAATGCATCTACCTGAAACACAGTGACTCTGCAAAAATAGATCTTAGTGGAGATCTAAGCACTAGAAGACTACAGTCTTTTGAAAGATAAAAGTAAAGTATTTAGTTCAAATGTTAGACTTGGTTTCTCATATGTAACACTGGTGTTAAAAGCCTACAGACTGTAGGATTATGATTTGATCAAAATACTTTGTCTCCTCCATCCCCACAGTATTTTTTCATAGTCCCCAAAAATCTCAGTTCATCTGCTCTAAGTCTTGTGTTTGGTCTTTCAGTTGCTCAGTTCTTCTTTCTCAGTTCTATGCTGCTTTGTGCTTGCAAACTGATCTGCTAATCTGGAAAGTATTTCAAACACACTGCCTATTAGAATATGTTTTCTTCATCAAAATAATAATAATAAAAGACCTTGGCTTTTATTCATGATGCATTTACTCAGAAGCTTTGTTAAACATTTGTAGAGAATATAAGAAAAATGTTTCCTCGTGATTTGTCCTTAGGAATGCTGAAGTGCAGGAAGCTAAGGTAAATGGCATGTCTCAGGGCACATCAGAGTCTTTTACCTTTTATCTTCAGTACTAGTTTAGCTAATATTATTTCCCTAGGACTTTTCTCTTAGGTGTAACTTTGCATTGTCTATTTATCTTCCTCAGAAATGGCCACAAGAAGCTGAGCATTTAAAATGCAGGCATCGACATCTGCCTTTCAGAACGACAGCAACAAGCAGAGGTTTTCCATCATTAAGAAATGGTTCTAGATTTCTGAAAAAACATTCATATAACACTATGATATGAACAGTGGAAAGAACTGAGTATTTGCATACCTGGTGCTATTTACCTTAAGGCTTAGTCAGGCACAATGAAGAAACATTATTTTTAAAAGATGGTTATTTCGTAACTGTTAAAGTCTCTTAACAGAATTTTATCAAATTCTTATTTACACAACCTTTTTGCACTTCTGTGTTTCTGAGATTCATAGAGATTTTAATTTATCTTTCAAATTACTATCTGCTGATTGTACGCAAACATCATTTCAGACAGGAGCCTATCCTTGATGACTTATTTTCCCCTGCACAGTGGTTTTCAGGATGTCATAGAAGTGATATTCAGGCTTCTGTACTTCCTTCTTGTCAGTGGTTCACGGGCTGGTTTGGCCAGTTCCATGACTAGCATGGTGGAGGGATTTGCAAATCCGTGCTTCCGGAAATGGGAAACGGGATCCCAAATAATTAAAAACAGCGGCAATGATTTGAGGAGAAACAAACTAATTTTCTAAATATGGTATCAGAATGCAAGATAACACACTATAATGTAATATAATTAGAATTGAAGCTAATAAATCAAATATAATGAGAGAAAGAGCGCCTGAGAACTGAAGGTCTCACCATATGCTGAGGTGAGATGTGCAGTTGGATGAGCAGCAGTGAGGAGAGCCAAAGGAAAAAGGGCATCAGCTGGCCTTGCCAGGGGTTGTATCTCCTGCCTGAACGCAAAGCCCCCTGGGGTATGTAGTTCTTCTCTTCCAGACAGGTGCCCAGAACTGGAGCATTAACTCTTTAACTCCCAGTGCACTACATGATGTTATGATGTGGAATAACGATACCCAAAAATCACAAAACCATGACATTTCACCCCTTATTCCACATCACTACATCATGCTTAATATATACAAAAAAACCACCGTAATTACCAAACATCAAACACATACAGACACATATCTAAATATATGTATGGAATTACTGACTGCACTCCCCCAACATCAAATTCCCTTGTGATACACATCCTCTTTTTCTGCATCACCCACCAAGTGGACCAAGGTCCCCAGGCAAAAACAGTTCCACGAAGAGGTTTGCCCTTCCCAGAAACTGAAAAGACCCAAACCACTTTTCCCAACATGTTCTTTACATGTACTACAGAGACCTTATCTCCCTTGACAGCATGTAGGGAGCTAGCAGGACCATCACCACTGATAGATCTTCAGTGTTGACCACCCTGGTGGCTTCTACCAAATCCTTCTCCCAGTGCTTAAATATTCCACCATCCATTGCTTTCAATGTGGTTTTTAACACCCCATTGCAGCGTTCGATTTTACCAGAAGCTGGTGCATGACAGGGGATGTGATAAATCCACTCAATGCCATGATCTTTGGCCCAAATATTTACAAGAGAATTTTTGAAACGAGTCCCATTATCTGACTCAATTCTTTCTGGAGTACCACATTGCCATAGGACTTGTTTCTTGTGACCTAATACGGTATTTTGTGTGGTAGCATGGTTTACTGCATATATTTCAAGCCACCCAGTGGTTGCCTCCACCATGCTTACCATTGCGAGATTGTGGAAAGGTGATATAATCAACCTGCCACACTTCCGCATGTTTAAACTGTTACCATCACCCTTCTCCCCAGAGAGATTTCATCCTCTTGGCTTGTGTAATTTTGGCACGTGTCACAGTCATCAATAACCCGTGCCATAGCATTCACAGGTAAGTCCATCCCTTGGTCTCTAGTCCATTTATGTGTTGCAACTCTTCCTTGATGGCACGATGTCTCATGGGCCCACCGAGCTAGAAATAATTCACACTTGTGTTGCCACTCCAAATCTATTTCGAGCCACTTTAATTTTGGCAGCTCGGTCTAGCTGATGGTTATACTGCTGTGCTAGAGTAGCCCAACTCTTGGGCACATGAGCATCTACATGATGCACCTTTACAACCATATTCTTTGTTCAGGTAGCAGTGTCTTTCCATAGTTCAGCAGCCCAAATAGGTTTACCCCTTCTTTGCCAGTTGTTTTGTTCCCACTGTTGTAACCACCCCAGTAAGGCATTTGCCACCATTCCTGAGTCAGTGTAAAGATAAAGCACTGGCCACTTCTCCCGTTCAGCAACATCTAAGGCCAACTAGACAGCCTTTACCTCTGCAAATTGCCTTGATTTTACCTTTACCTTCAGTGGACTCCGCAGCTTGGCATGTGGGGCTCCACACAGCAGCTTTCCATCTGCAATGCTTCCCCACAGTACGACATGATCTATCAGTGAACAGGGCATATTTCTTTTCATTTTCTGGTAGTTCATTGTATGGTGGGGCCTCTTTAGCTCGCAGTACCTCTTCCGCTGGTAATGTTCATAGAATCATAAAAAGCCTGGGTTGAAAAGGACCACAGTGATCATCGAGTTTCCCCCCTGCTATGTGTAGGGTTGCTAACCACTAGACCAGGCTGCCCAGAGCCAATGTTCCAAACTTTTTGCCTTCAGGCCAGTCAATGATCACCTCTAAGATTCCTGGACAATTGAGGCTCCCCATCCGAGCTCGCTGCGTAATCAACGCAATCAACTTACTCCAAGTGGCATCAGTAGCATGATGGATGGAGGGAATCTTTCTCTTGAACATTCAGTTCAGCAGTGGCAGTCGAGGTGCTAGAAGGAGCTACGTTTCAGTACAGATTACTTTGGAAGCAGCCCAAACCCCCTCAAATATAACTAAGATCTCCTTTTCAGTTGGAGTGTAGCACTCTTCATACCCTTTGTACACCCAACTCCAGAATCACAGGGCTTGGCCTTGGGTCTCTCCCAAGGCTCTTTGCCACAAACTCCAAGTGGGACCTTTCTCTCCAGCAGCAGTGTGTAGAGGGTGTTCTTTACATCCTGATCTGTCCATACTGGCCCCAGGGCCACAGCACGGGCTATCTCCTGCTTAATCTGCTCAAATGCCTGCTGCTGCTCAGGACTCCACACAAAATTATTCTTCTTCCGTGTCACCTGATAGAACTGGCTTACAATGAGGCTGTAGTGTGGAACATGCATTCTCCAAAAGCCCATTATGTCCAGAAAATATTTTGTCTCTTTCTTATTAGTGGGTGGAGACATGGCAGTGATTTTGTTGACCACATTTGGTGGGATCTGACGACATCCATCTTGCCACTTTATCCCTAGGAACTGAATTTCTTCTGCAGGTCCTTTCACTTTGCTTCACTTAATAGTGAAACCAGCATGCAGAAGGATCTGGATTATTTGCTCTCCTTTCTTAAAAACTTCCCCTGCTGTGTTGTCCCACGCAATAGTGTCATCAGTGTACTGTAAGTGCTCTGGAGCACCACCCTGTTCCAGTGCACCTTGGATCAACCCATGGCAAATGGTTGGGCTATGTTTCCACCCCTGGGGCAAAAGATTCCAGGTATACTGAATGCCCCTCCAGGTGAAAGCAAACTGTGGCCTACATTCTGTGGCCGACGGAATGGAGAAAAAGGCATTAGCAATGTCAGTGGTGGCATACCATTTGGCTGCTTTTGACTCCAGTTCAAACTGGAGATCTAACATGTCTGGCATAGCAGCGCTCAGTGACTTACGTCAGGCCATGGGAGTCTACTGTCAGCCTCCATTCTCCACTGGCTTTACACACTGGCCATATGGGCCTGTTAAAAGGTCAGTGAGTTGCTGATCACTCCCTGACTCTCTAGTTGATGAATCTACTTATGAATGGGGAGCAAGGCATCCCTGTTGCTGCGGTACTGCCATCTGTGCCGTCTATTATATCTTCTTGATTGCTCTCCATTCTGTCCAGTTTTTCAGATACTTTTGTGATGGCCGAAACATAAGCTCGTAGAGGAGTTAAATGCAACTCAAAGTCTTGAAGTTTATTAATCAGTTCATTTGTAAGGGGTCTTCTTTCCCCTCTGCCATACATTGCTGCAAATGTGCTGGTATACCTTTCTGGTGCAGTCTTTGTGAGTATATGCCACATATTTGGTGTACACCTGACTCTCTCAGGATCGTGCTCTTGGTCTGGCTTGTCAGCAATGAAAATGGGGCTATGTAACATTTCCACCACAGCATATTCTCTCAAATAACAGATGCCTTTTCCCATATTAGTCCATTTCTTTTTCTCAAGCATCAGATCATCTTTGAAGGGGCATTTTTCTTTCACGGCTAGCAGCATCCGCTTCCAAAGGGTGAAGGACCCACTCTGTCAGTGGCTGAGTCCCTAGCAATGCCACTCAGTTGGTAAGCTTCTTTACTATCTGTTGGCCCCATTGTCCCACCATTGAAGTAACTAAGCGAGAACAGGTTCATTTGGGTGGCATGAAAAGTCTTTTCTCGGATCTCAAATTTCATTCATTTTCAGAGATCAATCAGTAATGGTAACAATGTCTTGCTCACCTCCTGCTCTTTCAGGACTTCTTGTCACCCTCCTGGGCATTGGTGACCCCGGTCTTATTGAGGGCCCCTCCCCTGGACTCAGGGGCACTTCCCCTAAATCTCAGAGCCACTCCTGTGGACCTCTTTCCTCCTCTTCTTCTGCAGTGTCTGCTTCCTCTAGTTTCCCTTCCTCCTCTTTCTTCTGTTCGAAGTGAGTCGAGATTCGTTTCATTTTCTGTCCTCTTGCAGGAGCAACTGACATTGATTTTGGTGCCTCCTGTAGTCAATTAGGTTGGTCAGTTTTGATGCTCTCACTCTCCAGCTCAGCTCAGAGTCTGTCTCGTTCAATTATTACGGTAGTTAGTTCGGATTCAAGAATGACTTGATGAGACTGAATTCTGCTTAGTTCAATTTGGAGACTGAATTTTGCATGCTGGAAAGCATCTCACTCAGTTCGGAGTACATCCCGTTTGGACTTGAGGATGTCCCTCGTGGACCAGGGGGCGTCTCGCTTGGACTGGAGGGTGTCTTGTTGAAACTGAAAGTTGTTGAGTTTGGATTGAAGGGAGTCTCTCTCAGTTCAGAGGGTATCTCTCTCAGATTTGAAGGTGTCCCACTTGGACTGGAAGGCGTCTTGCTCACCCCAGGGTGTGTCTCGTTCGGACTGGAGGCCTTTTCTCTCAGATTGGAGATTCTCTTTCTCAGATTGGAGACTCTCTCGCTCAGCCAGGAGATTCTGTTTCTCAAGAAGAAGAATCCTTTTCTGAACATGGAGATTCTCCCTATCAGCTCTGAGACATTCTCTTTCAGCACAGAGACTCTCTCAATTTCAGAAACTCTCTCCCTCTCTGGGATAGTATTTAATAAGGCTTATTAAATACTTATTTACTACTTACAGTATTAAAAAAAAGTATTTAATAAGCAGTAGCCAGGCCTCAAATCATTTGTGCATCCTCAGATCTGCCTGAGCCACAACGTTCCTGTCTCAAATATCTGTTTCGACTCTCAGGGTTTTTCAGGTGCTCAGGAGTAAAGTTCCATGACAAAGAAGATGTCCATATCTTCTGAAGTCCCTCTCGAACATCTCCACACTCCTTGCCACTCAGGATTCTCTGGTTTTGGGGAATACTTCTTCAAAATATGATGAAAACAAACACTGAGTGAAATGATGAGTATTATATTCAGGGAGATTAACATGATCAGATGAGCATCCAAAAAATGCATGAAGGATTCAAGGATGAGACTGGGAGCCTGTTTAAAAACCACATGTTCTGTAGAATTAGCAGCTTCCTCTGGAGTTGTATGCCACATTGTATGCAGATACCAGATAGTTATTTCCATCAGTGTTTTCAATCAATTATGTATACCTATTACTCCATAGAGCAAAGTGGCAAACTTAATTAAGACCCAGCATGTTTTGAGCATTAAATAAGAAAAAACGATGGCATGCAGTCCCTTGAAAAGCAGTTTCTCAAGAGAAAGCACTTTTTTTTTTCTCTTTACAGAAGCAAGATAGCAGTGTTCAAAGTTTACAAATATCCCAAAATACTGGCAGTCCTCCTGGACTTCCAAGGTCAAGTTTTTCAGCACAGAAACCTGAAGTGCTGATAAAGTTCCCTAACGAAGGTCTCCAGGAGCAGAGAGAGATTAGTTCTAAAAGCTAAAAAGCAGCTCTTGCCAGCATTCTCGACCAAGAATGTCAATGGCTTACGGGCTGGTTTGGCCAGTTCCATGACTAGCATGGTGGAGGGATCCGAAGATCCGAGCCTCCGGAAAAGGGAAACGGGATCCCAAATAATTAAAAACAGCGGCAATGATTTGAGGAGAAACAAACTAATTTTCTAAATATGGTATCAGAATGCAAGATAACACACTATAATGTAATATAATTAGAATTGAAGCTAATAAATCAAATATAATGAGAGAAAGAGCGCCTGAGAACTGAAGGTCTCACCATATGCTGAGGTGAGATGTGCAGTTGGATGAGCAGCAGTGAGGAGAGCCAAAGGAAAAAGGGCATCAGCTGGCCTTGCCAGGGGTTGTATCTCCTGCCTGAACGCAAAGCCCCCTGGGGTATGTAGTTCTTCTCTTCCAGACAGGTGCCCAGAACTGGAGCATTAACTCTCTAACTCCCAGTGCACTACATGATGTTATGATGTGGAATAACGATAACCAAAAATCATAAAACCATGACACTTCTAAGCCTGGTAGTCACAGTGTAGATATCTTGCTTCTGAAGCCTTATTTGCATTTTTCATGTCTAGGTAGAGACTGGGGGAGTAAATCCCTCCCCCCCACACACACACTGTAAGGGCAGAGCAGGTCTGAGACTGCCTCGTGAGTCTGAATGCATACATGACATGCATCCCAGGGTTCTGAAGGAGCTGACTGAGGTGGTTGCTGAGCTGCTCTCCACGATATCCGATCGATAACCGATCGATAACCGATCCACGATATTTGAAAAGTTGAGGCTGTCAGGAGAGGTCCCAGGTTACTGGAAAAAGGGCCATGTCATTCCTGTTTTTAAAAAAGGCAGCAAGGAGGACCCAAGGAACTACAGGCTGGTGAGTCTCACCTCTGTGCCTGGGAAGATCATGGAACAGATCCTCCTGAACGACATGATTGTTCACATGGGGAGTGAGTGTGAGATCTGAGACAGCCAGCACAGCTTCACCAAGGGAGGGTCATGACTAACTAATCTGGTGGTCTTCTATGATGGAGTGATGGTGGACAAAGTGAAGGCGACCAATGTCATTTATCTGGTGTTGAGCAAGGCCTTTGACACAGTCCCCCAGTACATCCTTATCTCCAAATTGGAGGGATGTGGATTTGATGGGTGGGCCACCCGATGGATAAGGAATTGGTGGAAAGGCCGCAGAGGGTGGTGATCAATGGCTCTGTGTCCTGGTGGAGGCCGGTAATGAGCAGCACCCCCCAGGGGTCTGCCTTGGGATCAGTGCTCTGTAACATCTTTATCAGTGACATCAATGATACTGTGGGAGACTGTCAAATACATAACGAGTGCACCACACACTCAGAGAAATCACAGCTATGGTCATATATCGCAACTGTGATTTTTGAAGGTAACAACAGAATCATTTTGTCTTGTCTTATTCCCTGCAGTTAGTGGAAAAGCACACTGGAAGATCCTGCTGGTGCTTGTGCAGCTCTGATGACAGGCTGTACAGGCAGTGTTTGTTCCACTGCACACCTACCTGCAAAAGCTTTGCCACAGCCACATTTCTTCACAGAGACCATCACCAAGCTGTAGTGAACTGCATGCAGGCTGCTCCAATTTCTTGCCAGAACCCTTACAAGGGTTGGAATTCACACAGTAAGTGACCACGCACACTAAGTTCTCAAGTACAGTTATAATAACAGACAAACTATTTTTTTCCATACACAGAGCTGGTTGAAGGATGCCCCACTCTCACGTGAAGGCACCAGCACACCGGCTCTCCAGATCTGCAGTTGCTGGTGTCCCATTATGCTTCTCATGCGCTGTTTAGGCCACAGCCGTCAGAGCATCAGTCAGAGCAAAGCTCATTAAGAACCACCACAGCGAGGACATCGCTCTGCCCTCTTGGCCGTAATCACCGCCGCGGCACGCGGACTGCCGGCACTGCCTACACACCGCCCCGCCGCCCACCCCGCCCCGCGCCCCCGCGCCCCCTCGGCCTCTGAGCCCCGCCCCCGCTCGCGGGGCAGCTTCGAAGAAACGCCCACCCCGCTCTGCCCTCCTCTGATTGGTCAAAACGCCAGGGACAGACTGCAACGCGATTGGCCAGCGGCGCCGTCACTCAGCGGCACGACGGCAGGCTCGCGTCGGCTCGGCTCGGTAGCGGTTTGACGCCGCCGTTGCGGATGTATACGAGTGCGCGCGGGTACGCGCTCGCGGGAGGGGGGCGGGGCGGCGCGCGGCCAGGCCGTTAGGCGGTCGGCGAGCGGCGCATGCCGGCTGGGGCCGGCTCCCCGCCCCGCCGCGGCCCGTCACGTGACGGCATTCAGTGGTTACGGCCGAAGCGGGCGCCTTCTCGCCGCCGCCGCACCTCGCGCGCCGCCCGGCGGCGGCCGTTTCGCTTTCATTTCCCGGAGGCCGAGGCCGAGCGGCTGCGGCGGCGGCGCGGAGCGAAGCGGCCTGCAGTGCCGCCCCCATCCCCCCGCCCCGCCCCGCGCGGCCCCACCCCCGCGGGCTCGCGGTGAACTGAGATTCCCCTTCCCCTCCCCCGCCCGGCACACGCACACCGCACACACACACACCTTGGCCTCCTCTTCCTCCGGCTCCGGGAGAGAGAGAGAAAGAGAAAAGCAGAGGGCGAGGCGCTGGGCCTGGGCCTCCCGCACCGCGCCGCCGCGCACAACATGGAGGAGCTGGTGGTGGAGGTGCGCGGCTCCAACGGGGCCTTTTACAAGGTACCGCGCGCTCGGGCCGGGCCTCGGGGGAGGGAGCGGGGCCCGGGACGGGAGGAGGAGGAGGAGGCGACGGCGGCGGCGGCGGCTCCTCCCCGCGTAGAGGGAGAGCGGGGCCCCGGGGCGGGAGGGAGGAGTGGAGGCCGCGGCCGGGCCGTCGCCGTGCCCGGGAGATGCGGGCCCGGAGCCGGGAGCTGTGCGGGCGGCGGAGGGAGGGAAGGCCCCGCCGAGGAGGAGGCCTCGGGCCTTCGCCCATTGTGGGAAGGGGAGGCCCCGGGGCTGCTGGGGCGGGAGAGGAGGGCCGGGGCCTCAGTCTGACGGCGCCGGAGCGAGGATCGGGGCCGGGGATGGGGCGTTAATTGTTAAATCCTTGGCTTTTGTCGCTGCTTAAGGAAAGTCTTTCTCGCTGTCCAGGTTCCCGGCGGAGCTGCACGGCGTTTAAGGCGGGGGAGGAGAGGGGTGTTTGTTCCATGCACGTTCACGATGAGAGCTGTTGTCAATTATTTTTCTTAATGCCGCGGCTGGGGACGTTGCATATTAACATTAAAGAGAGCGTTGCTTGACCAAAACTGTTTGCTGAGCTGCTAAGTGCATCTTATCATCAATTGTACCCTTTCCTGAAACTACTGAACAGCGTTCCGTGTTCGTTTCCAAGTCTGTGTGCTGAATAAAGCCATCACTGATTCTTCAATGCACGTATTGAGTTCTTAATATTTCTGTTAATACCGTGTAGTATTGGCATGGCTTTGCTTGTGTTGGGATGCATTAATCAGTGCATTATTAGGGTGCAAGGCATGGTTCTGCCCTGTTCCCTGAAAACCCAAGTTTGAGCACGGTGAATTTGGGCCTACTGTCATTGTCACGTACACCTGTTACAAACATACCAGGAGCACTCCTCAGTCGTTTTCTGCAAGTTTACCGTTATTTAAATGTTGTAGTATTTTAAAATTTGGACGTTGTTATTGTGCAACATCAAATATTTATGTTAGTAAGGAAAGAAGAGGTAGAATTTCACGCTCTGATGTTAATGTGGTAGGGCAGGCTGGTGTCCGAATGATGCAGGTCCAACACCCTTGACTTGAGGTTTTTCCATGGAGACAATTTGAAAACTTATTTCTAAAATGCATCTTCATTCTGGAGAAGTTTAAAATAAAGAAAAAAGGAAAGTATGGAAGAAGTCTGAAAGCTTGGTGCACGTATGTATGGTGTGGGTTTGTGATGTTGAAGTCGAAGTCCTGGATGTGCATATCACTTCCTGTAATTAAGTTATTTAGTGCTTTGAAAAATCAGCTTTAAGGTTTTTAAAGGTACAGTATTTGCATAGGAAAAAACACGGGCATAAATGTATTACTTAAGAGAGAAGTTCTGATGGGGCTTTCATCAAATTATATAACAATATTTACAAAATAAATGATACTGAAAATGATATTGTACATTCTTTAGTAACCAATGTTGTTAAACCAGGGAGAATATAAAAGTTCTGTCAGTTTTTTTTTTTTTTTAAGTCACATGTAGTTCTAATGTCATTATGTTCTTTTTCCCTTTCCTCCAAAATGTATGCACACTTCTGATTGTAGTTAAGGTAATAATTACAGATAGACATATACTCACAGCAATTTATTCTTTACTGTAGTTCAGTGTATCTAAGTTCTGACATGGGCGTTGCCTCCAAATTGGGTATTATGTTTGCCTTTTAACTTTTAGAAATTCAAAAAGAGGAATTGTATTTTCCCTACCCTCCTTAGTCTCTAAGGATTGGTTGGGAGGGATTGGTTGAATTATCTAAGGGAACTTAAATAGGACATATAGGTTTATTACACTTCACATGTATTGACTGTCTAGGTGGAGCATTACACTTAAGATAAATGGTGCAACAGATTAATTTTTTTTTTATTTTTTTTTAAAAGCAATCTCACACAGTTATAATCAGTGTAGATCAGCAATTTTCCTCCAGCCTAAATTGCTGGAGTTTTAGTTACAGATCTTTCATGTATCGTAATGACAAGTGTCACGCTTCTATTAAGTAATTTATCTGAATGTTCTCTTTCTTTTGAGTTTTATGCTTGTCTTGCAGATCTGGGATTTGATTATAAAATGGATTGATTAATCCAAGATAACAAGAAGTGTGGTGATGTTAAATGTGGACGTAATTGCAAGACTCGTTTTTTTGTTTTGTTTAAAAAGTTTCCTTAGAAATGTTTTACAGCAATAACACAAAACATATCTAAAGCAAAATTTCTTAATTCCATTTCATGGTTTACTGATGCTTAGTGGTAGTTTCTTCGGCTTCAAATCATTTTTGTGGTCTTCATTATTACATGCAAATGTTTTGGCAAACAAAACCTGCTGCTATGAGGATGTAGAGGGGAAGCACATGAGGCTGCTAGAGTCGTGAACGTGTGGAGTGGTACAAGTGAGTACCTCATTTCCCCTTGAGGCTTTCATAGAGTCTCTAAAGACCATATGAATTCAAGTCCATAAGCATGTTCTGATTTTGAGCGTTCCCAGGAACATCTTGATCTTGAAAGTAGGAAACATGCCTAATTGTCACCTTGAAACTACTGAGAGTCATTAATTAGGCTTTTTTCTACTTATGTTGCCTGTGGGACTTGATCCAGAATGCGTGCTGAGGTGCATCTAGAGGGATGGCGTTCCACGCGTAACACAGGAGATGATTTTGGTACTTCAGTAGGTGGAGTATGCATTCAGAGCATGGAAAATTTTAACTCGGCTTTCGTACTAGTCAGGTACATTGTTCCACAAGAGTTCTTGAATGCATCATTTTGATAGCTGGATATTCATTTTTTCATGGAGTAATGATTTAATTATGTTAAGAATGCTTCACAATTCCATGAACTTTTTCTCCTTTCCCATACAAATTGTTCCATGGGAAGTACAGTACAGTGCAGTGAATAAGCATGATTTAGGAATAATCACTAATTTAGTGCCTAAAAATGCTTTGTCATGACCATATTGCTTGGCCCACAATCTCTGTAAAAGATTAAATACCTTTTTTTTTTTTTTTTTTTTTTTTTTTTTTTTTTTTTTTTTTTTACTTTGAAGGCTATTCCAGCAGCCAGGGCTGTGTATCTTAAGGGGAGGGAACTGCCCTTCAGCAGCTCTCAGCTAAGTAGCTAGATTGTGGAGCTGCGTGCTGTTAGGTGCATCTCTTAACATCTGTTGGTTCACGTAGGTACAGTAATCGAAGTTTCCATGTTCTTATTCTCAGACAGTCTGTTGTCCGATCTTTCCAGCCTTAGCTCTAGATATCATTTCCTTCGAAAAGGAAATGTGGTGGATATCTTTCCAGCATGGGATTTATGTTTTTTGTTTGTTTTTTTTTTTCCTTTCCCCAGTTTGGGAATAATTACTGCTTGTAATCTCTGCTGGAGATAGGAAGCATCCTGTTGAAGGCAGTATACGCTTAGGAAGCATCATCATTCTCTTTCTTCATTCACAGTCCTTCTGAGGATGATAGCCTGTGCTATTTTTTCTGATTCAGTTTTTGTTTCTGTTACTTTTCTTCTTTTCCTGGCCTTCTTTTTTGTATGGTGTGCCTTTTCTCAGATTTGGTTTGCTGTTCCTTACGACTCTTTCCTTGCAGCAGGAATAAAATGTTACAGAACTGTTGGGCAGATGTAGATACTGGTTTGTATAAATGTAACAGCCTTATTATTTTTGCCTGTTCTCTCTTCTTAAATTTAGTAGAACCATTTTAATAATGGAGGATATCTGATGTAAGGGTTAGGGAGGACAACAACTGCAAAAACACTTAATGGCAGCTGGAGCCTGTGTTGTTCCTTTGACGTGTCCGTTATGCCGTTTAGCACATAAATAAGTATATAGGTGTCTCCAGTAAGTCTTTCTTTCTGTTTAGTCATTCATAAAACTTAGACCATATCTTTATCATTCGGCTCTTCCTAGAATGTCAGTGTTCATATGTGACAAAGACACTGTCGCTGTTTGATTGTAATCTTTTTTGTTTATGTCTGAAGCATGGAGAAAAATGCTAATCGTTAATGTGACTAAAAGTCAAATCCAGTGTAGGAAACGTGCCACAGTTTGATTCTTCATCTCAGGGAAGAACAAGCAGTCCTAGCCTCTGTAATACTCCTATTTACAGAATTAAAAGCACAACTTCCAGTGATTTGAATTTCTTCTTATGTACTCTAATTTGATGTCACTGCAGTTGTGATATCATAGCATGCTGTAGTCAAATGAGACAGCGTCTCATTTCCTTATTTTAGTTCCATCTAGTTTCGCTGTTTTTAGTGCTTCTTGCATGTGTTCATATTTCTCGTAGCCAGTGTTCTGTCCCTTTTTGAGTGTGCGTTTCAAATCCACACATATGAACCTTTAGGTTTGAATTTCCATGCCCAATTTGAACTTGTTATTTCCAGAAGGACTGAGGATTGCTTACTGTGCTTTTGGTAGCAATTTGTGTGAAATCAGTGCCTATCCTCTGCCTTCAGTGACATCTGGGACTGCCCTGTCCTGTTATTGTGAATTTGACTTGTGATGCTAATGATCTGTTTCTTCTTTTCAGCATTATGTGTAGTTTTCTGTGGTATGTGTAATAAAAAACACAGTTGTGTTGAACGTTGCTTTCAGCTTTCCAAGTGCTTTAATGATTAAGTTGAATTTTTTTATAGCTACTTACGAAACTTGATGTTTCAGAACATTATGGTTTGTACTTAGAAATGCACAGATGCTTAGGTGTACAAACTTAGTGTTTAATTTTTCCTTAATACAGGTCTGTTTAACTTCTTATACTTGTGGAGAATAGATATAATGCTGTAATATAGGCTATAAAAACTGATCTGATCAAGGCATTGGATTTTTTTGTCACAAGATTGGAACAAGGGAAGCCAGCTTTCTCTGATTAGGTAGAATTAGGGGACTGTATGTTTAGGCTATTAATATATTTTGCCTGATTGTTTTCTAAGCATAAAGCTTATTACAGAAGTAGACTGAGGTGTTGTATATGCTGTATTTTTGAATTGGGGTATTTTGCTAGGAATTTTATGTTTGCAAGATCAGCAAGGCTAGAAATTAAAGGGCAAATAAGTAACATCAGTGTTTTTGGCCCAGCTGGTGGAAAAAGCAGATATTCTGTCTGTTCCTGTGGCTGATTCTTCTGGAGTCAGTGAAACATCTGTACCAATGCTACTTATTGACAGTCAAAGATATTTGATTCAGGCATGTTCAGATTTCTGGGTTGAGGCCAAGGCAATGTTGAAGATCTCCTTAAGAGGAGCCTGCATAGTAGCTGGAAAGTGAGAGAACACTATTATAACTAACTTATAACTCTTTGCACATTATTGAGATCATCTTCAGCCTAATGAAGCACACCTTTTATTGTGGGACAGACAGTAACTGACAAAATCTCTACAACTGCTGTACTAGCTCTTGAGTCTTTAAACGAGGATGTGATGTTAAATTGAAAACAATTATTACCCTTAGTTAAAAATTCTTTTAATTAACTATTTGCTTTACATTTTTTTAGATTTTATAAGTGCTAGATCAGTCTTCGGCTTGATAACTTGCATTTGTGTCACTATCTAGTTTGTTTATTGATGGCAGATTGCAGAATGAGTACCACTAGTTGCTTATGTTGCTGTGGTGAGGAGCTTCTACTCAGCATGGCTTGGATGTTAGGAGCTGTCAGGCCTGAATGAGAATGTTTTTTAACTACAGCACTCATGTATTTCTGTCATAACCCATACTCTTCAACAGAATGGTAATTGGAGCATCTTCTGGTGTTTCATTGACTAGAGAGGGGATGACTTCTCCAAAAGGATTATTAGTTTTCTTTAGCAGAAACAATTTTTGCTGTTTTGTGAATGTGATAATCAAGTATTAAGAAGTTACTTCTCAGAATGCTGTATTATGTTACTCTTAACTGTTTTTTTCAAGGCTATTCTTGTTCTTGGTAGCATTTCTGTTAGATTTCCTTTATAAAATAGCTTGTACTTTTTGTGTACTCGAATGTTACTAATAATAAGTCCCATCTTTTCCATTCTGTGGTGTGAAGGAGTCGTAGCAAACGCTCGCTGGTGATTGCAGGGTTATTTCAAGTATTAAAGGCATCAATTTCTGTTCCATCTGTAAGAATAGGTGATTCAGAGCTGCGCATGGCAAACGTTTCGGACAAAATATGGAAAGAATCTTTGATATGTATAGTGTTGCAAATCAAATCAGGTCTAGCATAGTACCTGTGAAATACATGTTTTTCTGGAGTTCTCTTGCAGAAGAGACAGCAATATGAAACAGTACATAAGTGTTCAACTGGGAATTCTTTTGCCTTTTTATGTAAATAGTTTCTTGTTCTACTGTCAACTTGATGCAGAGATACGGTTCTAGATCTACTCTGTTTTATATTATTAAAACATAAACTATGTTTGCCACTCCCTTGGAAAGAATATCTTGGAATTTCAAAATAAGTATCTAAATACTATTAGAGCCTGAGAGCATCCTTTGGGTGCTAGCCATAATAAACTTCTCAGAAACTTTATTCTTATGGTATTGTGAGAGATGAGCAAGATGTAAATAGTCTTTTGCTCTTGTTGTAGCTTTGCTTTGACTTCTGTTAGAGATGGCATTGATTTCAGATTATTAACTAGCATTCTACTTTATTGTGGAGAATGTCTCTACTGAGAGTTGTGAATACGTACTACTTACTTTAATCATAATCAGTTATTGGAGCTCCATATTGGTCATCAGGTACTGCTTTTGTTTGGGTCTGAGATGTCCCTGCAATTTAGCATGTGCTTGAGAATACTTAATGAAAGAAGTGGTGGTGGAGTTCTTTTAAAACTCTTAAGTGCTATACCTAACAGAGTCTTAACACTCTTAAGATGTGCTATTCTTTTCTTGGAAACTTGAAAAGCGGAGAGAAAGATATGTGCTACAGTTCATTAATTACAATTTACAAGAAAGCTGCTGCTAAGTTACTTTCAGTTTACTGAGAATTTGTTCAACTACTGCAATGCACTGCCTTTGACAGAATTAACTTCTGTAATTTCTCTTGTTCTTGGACTTTCATCCACCCCTACCTTGCAAGTGCGTGAAAAGCATGGACAAGTGCTAGTGTAATACTCAGCACATTGCTAATGCCTATTTCAGTAATTTTAAAGGTATTTTTGAAAGGAAAGAAACGACGCAATATTTGCAATTCTCATTGCTATGCACCCTCTGTTTGAGGCTATGAAAAATATCTTCCCTAGTGAATCCCAAAGCTTTTTAAGTAGAATATCATCTTGGAATTCGGTGGATGGGGAAGCTTGAGCATAAAGCTGAGAAATATCAAGGATCATTGACTTCAGTAGCATAAATGGAAAAAAGCACCCTCTAGGCTTAGATTTAACTCTGTACTCTGCTTCGTGGTTGTGTGGAGACTCAGCACAACTGCTATTCATTGCCCAGAAGAAAACAAGGAAGGCTGCAGGGCATTTTGCTTAAGTTTGTGTGCTAGGGCTGCTGACTGTGTGAATGAGAATTGTATCAGAATGGAAATGTGTGATTTCTGGTGGATCAGTATTCAGGCTTACCTTGTGGTGAAAAAGGTGGGATTTTTTTAAAGAGTAGTCGTGTTTAATTTCTAAACTATAGTTTTCTTGTCAGAAAGTACAAAGTGATAGCTATAACTCAAGTTTAATATATTGGATTTCACATCTCATAATTCAGAATGATTTTGTCATTTGTTAGTGACCTCTTCCATTATTTCTGAAAAGCAGAAAGGCTGTGTGTGTTGCTCGGGCATTCTGTCTATCTGCATGTTGACAGTCATGAATTCTGGGTTATCAGCTTTCAGTATGTGTCTTATATTTGTCTACTGCAAATTGCAGGAGGTTGACTCAAGAACATATTTACATGCTGAATAATACTAATTTCTGTGGAAGGAAAGCATTGTTTGAGGCTTGTTCTTTAAAAGCATCTGTAGGCATACTGTAATTGTACCTTTATTTTCACAGGCATTTGTAAAGGATGTACATGAAGATTCGATAACAGTTGCATTTGAAAACAAGTAAGTATATTCCTGCTATATCTACAAATATGGAGTTAAGAGTTTCTATCTTGAATCTGATGAAGCTAAATAGAACTTATGATGGTGGAGAGTGGCATCCTTAAGATAGTGTATGCTTCTGCTGGCATGTTAAGAATTAAGAGATTAACTACTATCAACGTTTTGTCTGTGCTTTCAATTGTTTAAATATTTTAAGGAATGAAACTAGGAAAAGGTGAATGTTCTAGAAAATATTTTACTGGACTTCGATAATAGCAACCATGTTTAAGTAAGCGGTGATACTATGACAGCTTCTATCTGATGAGAATATTTTAATATACATTTTCCTGATTGCATTATTACAGAACTTGTTTTATAGATGGTGATGAATGCCAGTTTCCCAAGCTTAAATTTTTTACCATCACTTGGTGGCACAGCAAGTTAGCCTTCTGTTACATTGCTTAGCTCAGGTTTTGTTTCCTGCAGGAATTAAAAACCAAGATGGTGTGTGTATGTGTGTGTGTATATGTGTATGTGTGTATACATATATAATTTTATCTGGTGTGTCTTTGTTATGCAGTCGTGTATTTTTAGGAATTGTTTTGCGGTTACTGTTGAAAAAAATCTTGTCACGTTAATTATATTGAATCTTAAAGAATCTTAAAATTCAAACTGAATTCAGACATAATCTGGATTACTTGTAAGGTATAGACGAAAGGAAAAGACTGATTTTTTTGAAGTAAAAGTTCAAAAGTGTTAAGAAATTTTTTAACCTGCATTTTGATGTTGGGGGTAAAACCTGTAGCTATGAATTGTAAAAACAACTGGAAGGTTTCAAAACAGTACAGATAAGAGCAAGATTTTGATGTATGTGCACAAAAGCTCTGCAAAACTGTGAAAATGTGAAGTGAATGAATTTTCAACGCAGTTCTGACTTCTGTATTTCTTAAAAAGAAAGTGAAAGTGTTTAGGTCATTCCCTGCATTTTTGTTTGCAGCTGGCAACCAGAGAGACAAATACCATTCCACGATGTGAGGTTTCCACCACCTGCAGGCTACAATAAAGACATAAATGAAAGTGATGAAGTCGAGGTATGTATACACCGTTAGCCAAGTTTGTTCTTGAGAAGTGAGAGAATTTGGGGTGAAAATGTCAGCCGAGCCAGGGAAGGCTTGTCTCTATTGTATGTTGTAACTCTTTTGATTCCAAATACTGAATAGAAAATGATGTCAAACATGCCATCAAAAGGTATTTTGACAGTATGACAATATCATTATGTGCATGCTGATTTACGGATGAGATCAGATTTTCTTTGATTATGGGTTCTTTCTTTGTCAGAACTCAGTGATTTGGAAATATGTGCTATGTTAGTTTGGACAATAGTTCTTTAACTACATTTAGACTTTATAATAACTTTTATCTACATAGGCAAATAATAATGTCATTTGTTACCAAAGCTTAAAACTGAATGAAAAAATGAAAATTCTGTATGTGTATATAGTTGCTCCAAAGGTAATGCCTTCTGTTTACTTCCGTGGAAGCTACAGCAGTTATAAAGAGCACAATGTCAGAATCACAGAATAGTAGGGGGTGGAAGGGACCTCTAGAGATCATAAAGTCCAACCCCCCCTGCCAGAGCAGGCTCCCAGACCGGGTTTCACAGGTGGGCATCCAGGGGGGTCTTGAAATTCTTGAATGTCCCCAGAGGAGGAGGCTCCACAACCTCTTTGTTCCAGAGCTCCATCACCCTTACTGTGAAGAAGTTCTGCATGTTTGTGCAGAACTTCATGTACTTCAGACTGTGGCCATTTCCCTTTGTCCATGCACCACTTAGAAGAGTCTGGCCTCATCCCTTTGCCTCCTGCACCTTAGATATTTATTTATTGATCAGATCCTCTCTGAGTATTCTTTTCTGAAGGCTGGACAGACCCAAGTTGCTCAGCCTTACCTCATAAGAGAGATTCTCCAGGCCCTTTATCATCTTTTTGGCCCTCTGCTGGACACTATTTGACAGAGCAAATTCACAGCTGTGAAACACAGTTTTTCAACATAGCCACCATTAGCATTTTTGCCAGCAATGAGCAAAGGCTGAGCTCATAAAAATCTGCACGAGCAGATGTCACCTGATAAACATCAATGGGTGGTGTTTTTTCTGCGTGGAGGAGTTCATTTCCATACCTTTGCTTCATACGCACTTCTCTGTCGGGCACCATTCTGTCAGACTGCCTCTCAGCTGTGGTCTGTCACACGATAACAATCTGTAACAGAATATGGACAGGAAGGCTCACCCTCTGCTGTCATACCACCAGCTTGCACCTCTGATGTCAAAGTAGCAGGCATTACTTTTGGAGCAGTCTTTATATGTGTTCCTGCAAAATACAAGTCAATATAAAGATATATCCGTAAATACCTCTGTAAAGCTAGCAGCAGCCTGCATTTTAGTATTACATGTTCCTGAAACTTCAACTTTCTATAAAGCAATAATATTTAATTTTTTAATTCTTATAAAAAATAAGAGAGCTTTGAGTACTTAATAGCATGCAAGCAAAACTTCTGATTTGAAAAATAAGAAAATGTCAAAAAATTAATGTAGTTACAGCCAATATCATATATGTACTGAAGTAGTAAAGATGTGTCCTCCTGTCATCCCCCCACTACTTAGATCTGCATACAGGTAAGAAGCGTTGTATAACATACAAAAGGCTGAATTTTCTCTTTTTTGACTGCACGCAAGACTGAAGCAACAATTGCTGGTAGATCTCTATGATCTTTTATAAGTAGTCTTATATTCTACTTATATTTGCAATAGCTATTTCAGCTGTCTGTGTGCATGCTATTTAGTTCTTAGATTGGAGACTGTAAATACTGATATGTTGTGCTGGTCTTCACGTCTTTTGCAGAGCTGATGCTAATACTAATCTGTATCAGCTTTTGGGCTACAGCTGTATAACGTGTGTATTTTGTTCAGGTTTATTCCAGGGCAAATGAAAAAGAACCCTGCTGCTGGTGGTTGGCTAAAGTGAGAATGATAAAGGGTGAGGTAGGAATATGCATATAAATATATACTTATTTTTTCTTGTGTTGCTTTCGTTTATTTTGATGCAAAGTGACTTTAGTATTTCTCTCTTTGATTTCAAAAAACTACTTGGCTAGGACAGTTGCAATTACCATTAACTTTGATCTAGAAAAGTTCAGATTTCATTTCTGAGTTAGCAAAAGTGCCTCTAACTTGGTAGTGTAGTTCTTACTCTTGTAATGAAACGTGTCTTGGATGATTTTATTATTTTTATATCAGTTTTATGTAATAGAATATGCAGCCTGTGATGCTACGTACAATGAAATTGTCACAATCGAGCGTTTGAGATCTGTGAACCCTAACAAACCTGCAACGAAAGATACTTTCCATAAAATCAAACTGGAAGTACCAGAGGATTTAAGGCAAATGTAAGTGCAAGTATTTCTTTACAAATTGTTTCAGAACACAGGTAACTTCTTGAGCTTGAGGAAAGAAGGAATAAAAATGCTTCTTATTGCTCTAAAGTAATTTTTAAAATATTCATTTAAAAATATAGCAGGTACAAATGTGAACATGATCATAGCTCAAAAATATAAAAGATTATCTTTAAAATGTAATTTAGTTCTGCTGGATTTAAGGGTTGTGTGCAGAACAGATGTAAGATTTTTATTTATTGCCATTTGCTTTCTTACAGCTGTTCTGTTATGTTTAAATTACTGTAAATCCATTCCCTGTCATCTTCATTGATAATCTGTAAATGTTCGGTACTTCGTTGATGGAGTATTTGACAATGTCAAAGCTGGTATTTAATGGCAATAAAAAACATACTGTAGGGCGTAAGATTTTCTGCTGATGGCTCTGCAAGTAATTGTGCAATGATTAAAACTTCCCATAGTGCAGTACATAAACAACCAGTTTTCTCCCAGAACACTGACATTATTTTTTTCTGAATGTAATTCTAAAATGCAGAATAATAGTGATTCCCCTCTTTTAGCTTCAGAATGAATTATTTTTAGAGACCTGTGTTATTGCCCCAATATGAAAGAAGTTAAACATTCAGATTAGACTTGGAACTGTGAAAGCTTGCGTTACAGCAAACAAATTCACTAAGTAATGAGTAGATAGTAGAAGTCTGGAGAAGCCAAGTATTGTGTGAGATGAGCAGGAAGTTGTTACAGTTGCTGCAGTAGTTACAGTGAAATCACTTGTCATACTGGTGCATAGTGCGTTTGAAATTTTAGACTTGCTGCGTGTAATGATTTTAGCTTTTTTGTTAACGTGAAGCTTAAAAACTGCGTTCTACTCATGAAGAGAAACAAAAGTAAGCAAGTAAAGTAGATTATGTCCAAATGAAATGATACCTTCATTGCAAGGGGAAACTGGATATAGGTAGATAAATGAGTTTAAGATTCTTTGTATTAGGAAAGGAATCTTTTAAGCTGTAAATGCAGCAGTTTATTATTTTAACTTCTTAGCATTTTATTTTTAGGTGTGCCAAAGAGTCTGCACATAAGGACTTCAAAAAGGCAGTTGGAGCTTTTTCTGTAATATATGATTCCGAAAACCATCAGCTTATTATTTTAGTAAGTAAGAACATCTAACCATGCCAAATGCAATAGTTTCTTTGAAAATTTCATATATAAAACATTCTTTTATTTATTAATAATTTAGTCAATCAACGATGTAACAACGAAGCGGGCAAATATGCTGATTGATATGCACTTTCGAAGTCTTCGCACTAAGTTATCCCTGATTTTGAGAAATGAAGAAGCTAGCAAACAACTGGAGGTATGGATTTTTATTCTCTGAAGTAATTTTGGATTTAAAAATAATTCTCAAACAGTTGATAGCTGATAGGACTTGAATGGGAGATGAAAATAATTATTTACTGATACAGTAGGTAATAAGTTTATAGTTAGGAGGCTTGTTCTTACAAATACTCATTTTTATACAATCTCTACAATCTCACACCCAGTCCTTCCCATCACAGAGGATTTTGTGTTACTAAATAAGAATCAATACATGTATATGTGTATATGCACGCACTTCATAGTATGAACCATAAAATAATCAGTCATTATTGCACAGATAGTGCCACATTTGATAGGTCTGGTTTAATGTTTTTGAAAATCGATGGAGTGTGGCTTGATACTAAGATAGACTAGAGCAGGATCTTGCAAAAGAAATGTAGTGGCAGTGGAATCGGGACAGATAACATGGAAGGAGTATAGGGATGCTGCTGTGCGGTGTAGGAGTGGGGTCAGGGAGGCCAACTGGGACTGGGCTTGGCAAGGGGTGCAAAGAAGAATAAGAAAGGCTTCTATGGGTACTTTGGCTGGAAAAAGAAAGCCCGGAAGGGCGTACTCTTCCTAGTGAGCAGCTCAGACAGGCTAGTAACAACAAACGGGGAGTGCTGAGGTATTGAACTTCTTTGCCTCAATTTTCAGTAGTGACTGCTCTAGCACAGCCCTTGAGTGGATAGCCCAAAGGGTGTAAACAAAGCCAAGTGCAAGGTCTCGCACATGTCATGGCAGCCCCACTGCTAGCACAAGCTGGGGGATATAAGGATAAAGCACAGTCTCACCGAAAAGGACCTGGAGTGCTGGGGGATGGCAGCTGGACGTGGACCAGCACTGTGCCCTCACAGTGCAGAAAACCAATAGGATCCTGGGTGCATCCAAAGCAGCACAGCCAGCAGGGCGAGGGAGGGGATTTGCACCTATGCTCTGTGCTCTGAGACCTCACCCATCCTGATGGGGCATGCTCAGTACACCAGAGATGCGGACTGTTGGAGCATGTCCAGAGTGAATCCACAAAAACGACCCGAGGGATGGAATACCTCTCTGCCATGACATTCTAAAGGATCTGGGGCTGTTCAGCCTGGAGAAGAGAAGGCTCCAGGGAAACCTGAGAGCAGCCTGTCAGTATCTAAAGAGAAGCAATAAGAAGGGAGGGGCAGACTCTTGAGCAGGGTCTTATGTGATAGAACAAGAGGAAATTGTTTCGAACTGAAAGAGGGAAGATTTAGATTGACTATAAGGAAGAAATTTTTTAAAATAAGAGTGGTGGGGCACTGGAAGAGGTTACCCAGAGAGGTGATGGAAGCCCCATCAGGCTCTGAGCACCTGATGTATCTATCTGAGTCTTTTTTAAAAGCAGGGGAGTTGGACTAGATAGCCTTTAAAGGTCTCTTCCAACTCAAAAGATTCTCTGATTCTATGAAAATGAGAGGTGAATCTATAGGAGGGGGTGAGACTGTTGTCAGTATGTACAAAGGGATTGGTTTGTCTCTAGATAAAATTATCTTAGAGCAGATAAAACTTCTGATATTTCTGTAACTGGAGAGTGGGTGTTGACTGGCAAGAAGTTTGACTCATACTTGTCCATGGGGGGGGGGGGGGGGGGGGTAAAGGAAGGAGTAGACTAGAAAATTAGAGAATCTTCAGAATTTACCTATCTTTGTATTTTTTTTCTCATGTCTACAAATCAGAAAAACATAGCAGCATTTTCAAAAACTTCTTGTTGATTAATGTAAAAAGAAGGGTGATAAAACTTTGAACGATAGGTTTTACATGGATGTATACCAACTCTGTCATTTTTGAGCCAGATTTCATTATTCCCCACCCTGTTCCCCAGAAAGGATTAGATCTACTGGGGTTTTAGCTTTAAGTGGGAAGTAGTGTGGTAGTTGGAACTTCTTATATCCAGTAGGTGTGCTCACCACTGCTTACAGGAAGTGTTCCTGTTACTCTTGGTAGTCTCTTGATTTCTGTATCTGAGAGCTGTAATCCAAGATAGTTTGGGTCTGAATATTCTCAAGACCCAGAAGGAACCAGTTTCTTCTCACTGATTTTCCTTCTTGAGCACTCCCACTGTCATTTTTCAGTAATCCTTTTTTGTTGTCTTCAAGAGCTGACAATCATATGAGTTAAGTTGCTCACGAAATGTGAAGTATTATTTCAGAGGTGAGAAGAACAACAGCCTTTTCAGAGCTCACCCTGATGTGTGCACCAGAAGCCGCTGTCATTAATTCCTGTCCCTAACTAATCTGGGATTCTTGCTTTCATTCAAAGTGTGAACCTTTTTTCTGCCATGAAAAGTTGAAGAATTTTGTTCAACTCTGCTTGGAAAGCCTTTGTTCTACCTGAGACATACTTTAGTGAAGTTATTGTGAGATAAATGTATATATGATTATAATTAGTGTGATAGAAGTTGGCTGATCCTTTTTGTGTTTCCATTAAGAACTATAAAGACAATTTTGGCCAAACTCAAAAACTACAGATAGCAAAAATTGTATTCATTATTTCTGTTGAAAAGCTAATTGGTGTACAAATATATTGCACGTATCCATGTGCAGAACAAATATTTAGTGAAAGCAGGCTTTACTGCAATATTAATAGTTCATTATTTTGATCAAATAAACTCCTTTCTGTGCCATAGACCTTTGAATGTCTGCTACTGTTTTTTCTTCTGTAGCTCAGAGTAGGAAAGGTAAAACTGCTATGATGACTAGACCTAGGCTCTCTTTCTTTTCCCTTTCTCTTTGTTGTGTCTTATACCTTCTTTCATTTCTGCATATTAGCTTCTTGCGTGGCTTTCCTTCTTAAACGTGACTTTTAGAGAATGAAGTAAAATAACCGAACAAATGAGTTTTTGTTTGCTTCCCTTACCTATTGGGTGTGGCTTAATTATTTTGAGATTTTAAAAAACAAACGTGGAAATCTACTTTTAATATTCTGGGTTGTATTTTATTATCTATGAATGCAGTTTGGACATGACCTCTAAGAATTGACATCTGTTTCTCACTAATCTATTCAAAGAGAATAGTTAGATTTTTGCAGTGTTTTGATACAATACATCTTGTAATATATAGTTTCTGGAGAAACTAATGATACTTTAGTAGATGCAATATAAATGCTTATTAACTATCATAGCTGAAGACACCAGTGATGTAATTTCATCTTTTCTACACACATAGGTAGTTGTGTTAACCACTGATTGATTTTTGTCATCCTATTTTCTGTTTTTTCTGTCATCTGTTGGTCTTTAACACATCAGCTAGTAAAACAGCTATTGGATTAACTGTTGGAATGTAGATGTGCAAACATTCAAGATAATACTTGCTGCCTTGGTCTCCTTTAAGACAGTTAAAGAAATTTTAGATAGAGATTCCTGAGTATTTCATGATGTTTGGATATTTTCCCAATATTTGTTGTGGCCAATTTTCCCTGACAGTGATGTTTTAATAGTTTTAACCTGACCAGGTCAGGTAACAGAAGCAGTTCAGTTAGGACATTTCCTTGATAGATACATATATTTTTTTTTTAACCTCTGTAGAGTTTCATGTTGCAAGAGGTTGAACAGCTGTTATCACCCAAACAATTTTCAAGTGTGGCTTTGTGTCTTCACCACTTCAGTGCACTGCAGGAAAATTATATGTATAGAATTATTTCTTGATTCTGGAATGATAATAGAACTTTATTTTTCTTTCAGAACGCTGTTTCCATTTTACTTAATACTTTCTGTCTGTGATGATAAATCTTCTGTAGATGCATTAAGTTATTGTTACCTTGCTATGGTAAACAGAGACTTTTTACATGTTTTATATTTGTTCTTCTCTGTAGATCTAAGTACTGTAACTTTATTTAAATGTGTGACAACTTAATTGTCATAAACAATGTTTGTTTTGTTTTGTATATTTATACTGATTTGTTTCCATATGCTAGTTAACTTAGTGATTGCCTGGGTTTCATATAACACAGGCATCCTATAAGAAAACTTAATCTCTTTCTTTGAAAAGATGAAGATGATGTAGCAGAAATTTATCAATCATTGTTTTAGTGTTCATAAACAAAATATTTTTATGGGGTTGGTATTTTTTTTTTAATGAAATGTCCACCTATCTTTAACAGCTTCCCCATTTGTTTAACAGGTTGTGAAGTTCATGCAGTTCAGTATTTACCGAGCTTTTTTTTTTTTTTTTTTTTTTTTTTCCACCTTTAAGATCTGGTCATGCTAGTAACCTGAGGCACGCGGTGTTGACAGGTTGTTCTTATCAAGACAGTGGTGTCGAAATCTGTCTTTCCTGCCTATCTGATGTTTTCCATGCCATCCAACTCCACAGCGTGCTGCAAGATAGTTCTCAAAAGTTGTCCTCAGTTCCCATTTCTTCCTGCCTGCTGTGTGATGAATGCTATAATAGTACAATTACAGAAACACTGAAACTGCTTCATGTGTACTTCTATAAGTTGAAGTTTGCTGATGTGGTTTCCTTGGAAGCTCGGGACTGCTTCAAAAAATTGTTTACTGTAGTCATTAGTGTTACTTTTAACCTCTTTGTTTTTTGGGTTTTTTGTGTGTGTTTTATCTGTCTTTCTAGCAATGTTTTGTTTTGTTTTGTTTTTTCAAAACTATTTTTAATTACTTTTTCCTTGGTGTCTTCTTTCACATAGGAAGCCTTCGTTAAGATGTAAGTCATTCTGTACTGCTTAGTTGTACCATAGCAGTTTAACGAAAAAGTGATAGGAGTTGTGAAGCAATTACCAGGTGTTTAATTTGAGGTCACCTGAGCCTCAAACACATGATTGAGAGTTCATTTAATAGCTTAGTTACTGCTATCCCCATGCTGAAATAGGACTTTGTCTTGATAGTATGAATCTGAAGTTCTCAGATTAATGGTTAGAATTGTTTCCTGGGTGAGTATTTTAATGCCTTCTCTGAATCTAAGCAATATATTGGAGTTTCACCTTAATTTTGTTGCCATCTGTAGACACCAGTTTCTGTTTTTTTTTTTTTCTTTTATACACAGAGGATATCTATCTACAGGGTGTTACCTCTGTAGCTTTGGGGCTGAATTTTAATTGAGCAACTCTTGTTTCCCGCTAACTTGAAATGGTGCAGTTTTCTACACAGATCATAGGGTTTTCCTTAATCATTATTGTATGGTAGCTGTTAAGTCACCCCTGAAACACCGATTGAGCACCTGGGGAAAGGACCCAGTCAGCTGTGGGAGCACAGGTGTAGGCAGTTCACCTGTAAGACAGGAAGGGATGGAGCCTGGTTCCACCTCTCTTATATGTCATTTAAGGGCTGACTGCCCCTGGGGAAGGATCTCTTCCTGGAGATCCCTTCTTGGTGAAGCTTTGCCCTGTGAACCTAAAATCTTCTGATACAGGTGAGCAATCTTCTTCCCTTCTTTTATAGCACCTCTCTATTGTGCCAGCCCTTTTGTCATCATGTTTTTGTTGTAATAGTTTTCCAGTTGCATTGATCTAATTGCTACAACTACAGATATCTGGATTCCTTTCAGAGTTCTAGACAACTTGCATCACGATTTCATGAACAGTTTGTTGTTCGTGAAGACTTAATGGGTTTGGCTATTGGCACTCATGGTGCCAATATTCAGCAAGCCAGAAAAGTCCCTGGAGTGACTGCCATTGATCTTGATGAAGATACCTGCACATTCCATATTTACGGAGAGGTAAGATCCCTTCTTTAACCTTTCAGATAATAATAATTTAAAAAAAACAATAAATGTTTTGGGAAAACCCATCTCATTTCTCTTATATACCCTATGTGTTTTAGGATCAAGATGCAGTGAAGAAGGCCAGAAGTTATCTTGAGTTTGCTGAAGATGTCATACAAGTCCCAAGAAATTTAGTAGGTATGTTAGTACTAGAGACTAGTGTTAAAGAAAAACGCGTTCTGAGGTTTTTAATTTTAGAACTGAGGCAGAGTAAGAAAAAGTTGGAAAAGTTATTTGTGAGCAGTTGTTAGGTGATAAAAAGCCTTGGAGTTTGAGGTGCTTTTCTTGATGTTTTTTTTTTTTTGTTGCCCATCCTCCCCTCCCCCCCATTCTGTGTAGAATTTTTCAGTCCTTTGTAAGGAATTACCTGCTGGTTTGTAGTTCAAAGATGCCCTTAATACAAAGCAGAATAGTTTCTTGATTGAGCCTAAGAATTGAATGACTTCCTTCAAAGATGCTGTGATTTATTTTTTTTTTTTTTCAGCTCTACAACAGAGAGGTACTTCTTGCACTGTCTTGTATTTTTCTGGCGTGCTTTTGTTTGTTAGAAGCAGCACTGTAGGATAAACTGAAGCCTGGTTAAGGCACTCAGCTCTGGAGTTGTAGAACAGTAGTTTTAGGGTAGGTTCTTCATCCCATTCCCCCTTGTTACCTCTAGGGGGCAAGTGAAATGGTAGGCTGCTATTGTTACTTTAACTTGAAATTTGTTTTACTTTGTGTATTTTCTGTTTACAACTTCTGGTTTTGGCAGCATTTTACTTTTAGTCTGCTTCTTGGCCTAGATTCCTTAAAATAAATAATTGGACCAACCATATCTCATATCCAAAATAGTGCTTGTTCACTTACTGATTTCTAGTAATTTGCCAGAAAACAAATGAGTTTGGATTGATTATGAAGTCAAAACCCTTTTACTACATTACTGGAATCTTTATATTTTCCATAGATAAAACAAAAGCTTGACATCTGCTTTTTCTAGCTAATAATCCTTTAAAAAATTTCAAACAGAACTAAAAAAAAAAGTTTTTGTTGTCTTTTTAAAGGTTTCATAGAAGTCAATAACCTGAAATGTAGGTTACAAAATGGACTGTATGTATGCATACATAATTTTTAATGAATTTCATGTATGCTGCTGAATTCTACTTAATATTTGTTTTTAAGAAATACATTTTTTATAACTTAATGTTCATTTTTGTGTTTTGGTTTGACTTTTTTTTTTTTTTTTTTTAATTTGCCACCAAGGTTTTTTTTTTTGCTGTTTTGTTTGTTAGGGAACTGTTATACCAAAGAGGTATAATGGAGTAAGTTACTCAAAAGAAGCTTTTGACTTGTGGTCAAGAAGATCTTAGCAGCTGTTTTTGTCATATTTTCTACAAATATTTAGGGTTTAAAATTTCATGGTTTTAAAACAAAAAAAGAAACAGAAGTGAAAATTTAGTTCTTATTTGAATAATAAGAACGATGTCCTGTGTGATTAAAAGAAAAGTTTAATTTGCTCTCCAGGGATTAATTGTTTCAGCTGTTATGCACTCAATATTTACCGCCTTCATTTCAGTGATGTCCTGTAAAAAAAGGTTAAGTTGTAGGCTTTTCAGCAGTCATAAGATTCTTTGTTCCTGTTAAATGTGTCACGGAGTATCAAGCTGTTTTGATAAGTTCTTTCACTGTTAACTAAATGATTTTGTTTTACAGAATAATAATATTCTCAATCCTTAGGGAAAAGCCCTGAGAATTGAATGTTTTGTGTGTCCTTTTTGTAGGGAAAGTAATTGGAAAAAACGGAAAACTGATTCAGGAGATAGTGGACAAATCTGGTGTTGTAAGAGTGAGAATTGAGGCTGAGAATGATAAAAATATTCCACAAGAAGAGGTATGTTTTCATTTAATGTGATTGCTTTGTTATCTGATGGTTGTGTTCTGCCCAGTGATAACATAGATTCTTCCTTCTATCTTCATAATGGTAAGGTGAAGTTCTGACTGTAATGTGGGTATTTCTTTCTCCTCAGGTCAAAGCATGGCAGAGAAGAGTTGGTCTTTGTAAACTTATTTTTATGTCATATTAGAAAAGAATGTATACTAGTCTTCCAGGATGCAGAGACAAATGTTGCAGGCTTGCTTTTTGTGCAGAACTGTAGTCTGGTTTTGAATCTGAATACAGCATTGGGTTCTTGTCTCTTAAGACTGAAGTGGATCAGGATCTTACCATGGATTTTTGTCTGCGGTTTCGTAACTTGCTTAATTTTATATCAGGATTGTCAGATTTAACTTTTTTTTTTTTTTTTTTAGTGAAATTTTTTAAGTGAAATGTTTGTTGTGGTGCTATATTATTTGTCTCTAAATTTTTTATGCCCATAAGTTGCTCCGAATTCACTTCAGAAACTAGGTGGAAGACTCTGGTTTTGCTTTGAAGCTAGAAATAAGGTCTGATGAAGAAGCACTTTGAATTCTTTGTAGGGCTGAAATTGCTTGACATTATTACTAGCTCGAATTGTTATGAGTTGTCGTTTGTACACACAGGCCCCTTGGCTAAAAGTGACAGTGTGCGTCTGCTTTTTTCTTAAGTTGTTTTTGAGTCAATTGTCTTTTACTTAAGCTTATACTATGAAGTGGTTAATGCCCATTCTGTTGTTTTTTTATATTTAAAAAAAAACTTAATTATTAAATACTCATATTATCTGGCGTACTTTAAGTTTTATATTTCAGTTGAACATGCCAGTGGCTAAAGGATTTCTAATCCTTGTTAAATCTAGTGTTAGTATTGAGGCTTCCTAGAATAAAAGAATTGTATGCATTTTTTTCCTTGCAGTATATTTAGTGCAGATGTATAAAATCTAATGGGTCATTTGCCCATTTAAAAAAAATAGAAATATTATAGTTCTGTCACTGTCATTTCAGGGAGCTTCAGCAAGCTATGAATGTACTTACTGTTTTGCTTTTTAAGAGCATCTTCGGTCACTCTCAGCTGAAGCTGTATGGGGGCAAAAGCAAATCTGTTTCAAATGCAGTTGTTTAACAACTGTATGTATGGTGGAAGTTAAGTACATGCTTAAAGGTTGTGATGAGGTAACCTAGTGATTATTTATTTATTCAATTATAGGTAAGTTCAGTTAGGGTGATCAAGTTCTGTCTGCACTGACATAGGTTTCAGTGTCTTGAGTCTTTAGAAGACTTAGTTTGACTTTTTCAGTTCTCAGTAAAGCTTTTACTGCTCTGAGGCTGCCACTGGTAGTCTCGAGTAGTTTAAATCTAGCTCGTATTTGTGTGGGCAGTAGTGCTAAAGTTTAGCTGTTTTTAGTGCTCGGTGCCCCGTTAGGCACTATTTCTTGGACTAGTTAATCACCTAAGTTGATCTTCAGGTACTTTATCTGAAAAGGTTGTAATTCCAGGCATTACAACTTCAACTCTAGCTCTACTTTCTTTCAGTTACCTAATGAATGACTTAAAATGCTTCAAAGGTAACAGCGCATATGTTAGTAATTCTTGCTTGATGTGTTGGTTTGCCTTTTACCAATTGAGAAATCCTTAAGAAAGATAAGTTGGGGCTGTTTGACAGTGTTAATTTTTTAAAAGCTGAAAGTTTTCTTTAATGACCTGCAGTTTAAAAGTAGCTGTGTGAGAGCAAACATGATCAACAAAGGTGATGCTAGTTATGAAAGAAGGGAAGAAATATGGTATGTTTTATTATTTCATTTGATATGGAAAAAAATGTGGACGTTGTCAAAGTTTTTTTAAGCAATGTTAGCTTTTAGCATCAGGAGAATTTGGTCTAGGTGATCTAGTCAGCATAAAATTTAAATATACTGTTGTCTTATTTTGAATTTATGTTTATCCA
This sequence comes from Tetrao urogallus, assembly GCF_951394365.1. Taxonomy (NCBI): domain Eukaryota; kingdom Metazoa; phylum Chordata; class Aves; order Galliformes; family Phasianidae; genus Tetrao; species Tetrao urogallus. The sequence continues at coordinate 704,213 of NC_136826.1, forward strand.
TATTGTAAAAATTTTTTTCTGGTTTATAAAAACATTAGGTTCTCTTTGATACTTCATGGTTAATCAGTAACCATTGGATTAATGTTACTATGCTGCTGTGTTTTAGGGAATGGTACCATTTGTATTTGTTGGAACCAAGGATAGCATCACTAACGCAACTGTTCTTCTGGATTATCATCTTAATTATTTAAAGGTGAGGATAAAACTGCTTTTCTGCTACTGTAATTTTTCTAATACTTAAGGTAAGAGGAGGATGATAAACAAAATCTGTTCGGGCCCCAAAGGCTTTTGAAAAATTGATATTCTATCCAGTCAATCTAAAAAGGTTTATTGTAAAAGCCACAGTGGTTTTTTGGTCTTGGTTCTTGGTTTGGTTTTTGGCTTGTTTATTTTTTGAAAGAATTGACTGTCAAAAGGGTGGAATAAAAATACATGTTTTTTTAGAATGCACAAGCAATGGAGTAAGAAACAGAAGAAAAATCAATCTCAAATACAAGGAAGAAAGAAATCCCATTTCTCTAAGTATTGAAGGGGCTTGACAGTGTCCTAATTGGAGTAGGTGAGCCTCAAAGATGCCTTCCAACCTCAGTTGTTCTCTGGTGGAGGTGAAACTTTTTTGGGTTTTATAAATAGATTTCTCAATTTAGAAGGAAAAAAGGAGAGAGAGAGAGAGAAAAAAAAAAAAAAAAAGGAAAAAAAAAAAAAAGAACAAAAAGAAAAAAAACAAATGAGAGAGAATAAAGGTTGCTACCAGCTGTTGATATTAACTAGGCAACTTCTCAATGTATAACAGAAGTGCATTCTAAGCGTGTTGCTGTCAATAGCTCCTGTTTGTGTATCTTTTCTAGTTGTTACATGTGTTCAGAAGTTCCATGTGCCAACTTGTCTTTCTGTGTCTGAGTTACAGCACTTTGTGTTCTATGCTTTGATGCTTCTTTATGTCCCTGATACTGTTATAGTTAGCTAGAATTTAACAACAATATAACGTCCAGGCATTTATATGAAACCATGCTATTACATCATAATTGTTTAATTTTCGTGTTTCTGTATGCAAGAATAGGAAGCTTGTGGTGAAATCTTACCTGAAGTTTACACCATGCTGTTGTTGGGACAGTATGAATGGATATTACTGTATTAAAAAATAAAAGATGTGAATTTCACTGTGTATTTAACATTTTCATAACTATACAACAGATTATTCTCGAAGAATGAAATAGATTATCATCAGAAACACTTCTGGTTTTGTCCTGATAAATACAGTTGGATCATCACATATGGTTACATCTGACTTTGTTATGCTTGTGTTTCCATAGGAGGTGGACCAGCTACGTTTGGAAAGATTGCAGATTGATGAGCAGCTTCGACAGATCGGAGCTACTTCTAGGCCGCCACCAAATCGTACAGATAAAGAAAAAGGATACATGACTGATGAAGGTCCAGGGCTCGGAAGAGGTAGTCGACCTTACAGAAACAGAGGGCATAGCAGACGTGGTCCAGGCTACGCTTCGGGTAGGTAACTAGAAACATGCTTACAGTTTTCATAGTAGCCAATTAGATATTGCTTTCTTGAATCCTGTTTTATTAGTAGTTAATTCTTTGGAAATGTGAGTGTTCTATGAGAAATTCAATTCATATTAAGTAATGAAATTTGAAGACTATTTAATGGCTTTTTTGCTGTAGAAAATACGCTGAAATGAAATTTACTACTAATATTTTCACATAGCTTCTGTCTCTAAGAGCACGTGTATGTATAAACTGTTCAGGGCAGAGATTGTTATTTTATCTGTATTTTAACCAGTTTTTAGTGGTGCCTTGGTTTTCCATTTCCCTCTAAGAGGATATCTTTGTATAAATAAAAATAAAATCAGAAAAGATATTGTATGCAGTTCAATTTACAGGAGTGCTTACCTCATATTAAGTTCAATTTGTGTTTTTTTTTACTAGAAGAGCATAGTCAAGAAAATAAGGTTGTTCTTTTAAACTTTAAGTTATTAATGGATAGTTTTGGGATCTTAACTTCAGAGCTGTTTGTAACCTCAGTATCCGGAATAAAGGCCTGCTGATGTTTGTCCTGACTGAAAGGCCTGTATGAGCTTGGTAAGACAATTCAGGAATACATTCAGTGTAGCAGAAGACCAGTGTTTTTCTGTAGAAGCCCCTTTATGATTTTTTCAAAAAGATAAAGGCTGACATGGCTAAGAAGTGTTATATGAAAGTAAGATTGGGATAAAGAATGAAACTATCAGAAAAGTGATCTATTAGCTACAAAAATTACAGAGTTGACAGTATTTTCAGTCTGATACATTTCTAGCCTTTTTTTCCCCATTTTAATAAAGGAGTATTGGGTGTGGGCTGAGACAGGACAAGTTAAATTCAGGAATTCAGTCTCTTTTAAATCTGACTAGACTTACTACATTTGCACAACAGACCTAATAATTGATAAGACTATTAAAACCAAGTAACCATGAAAGTGTGGTGCACAACTTAAAGTGATGTGTACTTCTGATTTATTGAACGTACCTGTATTGACTTTCTGGAGAAGTACATCTGTGTTAGAGATTGGGAAACAAGAATTCCAAAATTGTTGAAAACTAAAATTTTCAAGTGCATGTATGTATTTTTTGTTCTGTTATAATAGTGAGCTACAGTGGCACACTTTGGATTTTTTTTGTATCCTTTTGATAGGAACTAATTCTGAAGCATCGAATGCTTCTGAAACAGAATCTGATCACAGAGATGAACTTAGTGATTGGTCATTAGCCCAAGCAGAAGAGGAACGAGACAACTACCTTCGCAGAGGAGATGGACGAAGACGTGGAGGTGGTGCAAGAGGGCAAGGAGGGAGGGGTCGTGGAGGATTCAAAGGTAAATCTAGACTTAATTCTGGAGAAGGTCAGTGTTGGTATTCTTAAGCAAAGTTCTCTCAGCCTCTTGTTTCACGTAATGTACTTCAACACCCTAGCCTTCCCAGAAGCCCTCTTTTGAATTCTCTGCACTTTGTCAGTCTCTTTAAACTAAACACTTAGTATGTGTACTGAATGTTGAGCAGAAGGGAAATCCCTTCTTTTGACTTGCTGACTACACGTAGTAACACAAGTCATTATTCAGCTGGCTGTCACTGCTGTGATAGCATGCTTATGTCTATTCGAGTTGTTGTCCAGCAGACTACCGTAGCTCCTCCTCTGGAGCTGCTGTATAGGCAGTCTGTCTACAACAGACACTGTTGGATGGAGTTACTCAGAAGCTGTGGGACTTTAAGTTCCTCTTTAATGTTAATGAGTTTCCAGTCAGCCAATTCCTTCAGCTCATGGAGGTCCTTATAATTGGCAGCCCTAAACTCCAAGTACATAAGCCACTGCCCAGAGTTTGATGTCGTAAGGAGACTTGCTGAGAAGGCATTCTGAGGTCCTTTCATGCATTCTATAACAAGTTTCTTCCCTATGTGAGTTAGTTGTGATTGTTTCATGTAATTTGCTCTCCTAACATGCGTCTTGACTTACGCTTGTGGGTTATGTCACTACTTACAGAGGTCAAGGAATCAAATTCTGTTTTGGCAGTGTATGTAAAATGTCTTAGAATCTTACACATTCCTATCATTTATATTCCCATCTTCTTGTATTTGGTTTCCATGCAATAGGGTTATATAAATTTGGAATTTACATGTCGAATGGAAAAGGCGAAACAAAAGTAAAATGGGTGAACTCATTGGAGTTAAATTTTCTTTACTGATGTGATTTTTTTCATTGAATACACTTAAAATAATTATTCTACAACTTTGCATATTTTTTGAAATTCTTTTTCAAGTTATGGATATTGCTTGGTTCAACAAGATTTTTTTCCAGAAAAAAAGGAATGCAGTATTAGAGAGTCATTACAGAGACTGTGATATGTTAAATTGTACTTAAGTTGATTGTGTCTTTCTGTCCTGTGGCTGATCATGTGGTAAGACATCTTCAGTTGCCTTCAGGTAGTGGTCTTTCTTAAACTCTACTGTTTTAAGTGCTATGGTTTTTGTCTACTGTGATTCACCACCTGAGAAGATCTTCTGTGGTGATTCTTCAGTCATACTTAAAGAATTGTTGCTGTTCTATCGAGGGTATTTTTTAATGTTCTTTAGGATGGAAACTTTGGAGTAATTACCTGTTACTGTATTTTTTTAAATAAAGTTCTACATCCTTATTGAGAAACATAGTTAATTCTTTTTGCAGGAAGTGATGAGCAGTCAAGAACAGATAACCGTCAGCGTAATTCAAGAGATGCGAAAGGGAGAACAGCAGATGGATCTCTACTGGTAATTTTTATCTTCTTAGAACTATGCAGTGGTTAAAATTTCGTGATCGTTATATGCTAACAGTCGATTCTTCAGAACAGCAGCCGACATGGGAGCCTTGTGGTTCCTCATTTTCTAATCGTGTTTACGAGAATAGCCGTGTTCTGTATTTTTTAGCATTCATGCTGCCTGATACATCAAGATGCAGCTACCTAATGCGGAGGCTGCTTTGGAGGTCTTTGTTTTGCTATCAGTCTCTGAAAGTACTAAGTGGCATTGTTTGATTTTTATTTTTTTTAGCTCAAACTGACCACGAATTGACTGATAGTTTAGAGCTTATTTCCTGAGCTTAGTTTTCCCTTGGATTAAAACTCTGCTCCTGAGCCCTGAGGTTTTACTAGGCAGCTTTATTGTATTCTTTATGATCATTAGCCTATAATTCTTTTTTTCTTTTGAGATGTTGTCTACTCTTGTTTTTATCTTTTCAACACAAGCACTGTAACTGAGGAAAAAGAATGCTTAAGCAGAAAGGTATGTGTATTGCAGCCATAATCTCCAGAGAAATTAAGTATGCAAATGAAGAAACAGTTCAAGTCACATATTGGAAGTACTTAGATTTTTATAAGGATACTGGTACAGTTTTTCAAGTGCATTTCACCGGGCAAAGTTAGATATATACTTGAAGTTTCCCTAAACGGAAACTGTTCTCGCTTTGTGTGCAACGTGCAGACCTTCAACCATCTCTTACTGCATAGGATGAGTTACACTGGGAGGAGAAAATGAGTAGTTGCCACCTTTTGCATGGTGTTACAGGGAGTTCTGATGAGATTCAGATGAATCTTTTTGGCTAATCAGCAATTGACTTTATTGTTAATAAGCTGTTACCTACTTTAAGTAGGTAAAGGAGAACGAAGTAAATGAAGGCAAATGTTGATACTAGGGAAAAAGAAAGAAAGAAAATCATCAGTCATAATTTTTTTTCTGTTGCTCTGAGATTTAGAGGTAATTTGTTTTAAGTTAGTACTGAAATATGACAAATCAAATCATAAAACCTTCTTGTAGTATTTTAAGTAATAAGCTAGAAGTAGTACTAAGGGATTACCTCCTACAAGTTAGAAACATTTAATGCTTATTTGAGTGTTTATAAAATGTGGCTATTTATAACAGTCATGTCAGTCTTTTTGGTGGATTCAGTGACTTTTTTTTCAGGTTCAAAAGGTGCGTGGGTAGGTGACTTTTTATTGTTGATACCATTTCATGATTTTTCTAGAACTCTTTTTTTCAAAATGCTTCTATACAACTCGAACCTTGAATTTTTAAAAATGAAATGATGTTTCAGAGTTACATGTACTGAAAGTTCTTCAACTTCTTCTTGCACATACACTTTTTTTCTTCCACTCTCAGGAGGGTGTGAGTGCAGGGAACGCCTTTCAAAGGCTAGGTAGTCTAGAGTGTGAGGTGGCTTTTTTTGTGTGTGTGTTTCAAGGAACATGGCTTTTTCAAACAGAAACATAATCATTTGGTGCCTGTTTTCAGCTAGTTGTCTTTAACAAAGTCTTAAGGATCTGGCACTACTTTTCTGACTTTAATAAAAAGCTCTCCTTCCTGGCTGCAAAGGTTGCAAGTACGTAAGGGGTAGGCAAAAGGAGGAGAATGCTTTATATAACTCTGACTTGTTCCAGATCAGAATTGACTGCAATAATGAAAGGAGTGTTCACACTAAAACATTACAGAATACCTCCAGTGAAGGCAGCCGGCTGCGCACAGGTAAAGAACGTAATCAGAAGAAAGAGAAAGCGGACAACGCAGATGGCCAACAGCCGCTGGTGAACGGAGTACCCTAAACTGCATAAGTCTGAAGTCATATTTCCTATACTGTTCAGTAATTCCTATTCCACGTTAGAGAAACTTGTTAGGCCAAAGACAAATAGTAGGCAAGATGGCGCAGGGCATGAAATGAACATATGTTCTCTGTTAGCCTTTTTTTAACATCAACAGTATGCAGTTGTTTTCAGAATAAAAAGTTATTAAAATATTTGCATAAAAAATACCTGAATTTCCGAAAATCGCTTTCAAGTACATATTGCACTTCAAACAATTAAAGAACCTTTTTTGTTTGTTTTAAAAATACTGAGCTGTGCATTGGTAAACTTTCTGTTCAGTTGTACCATTTTAACGCACTGGGTCAAAATCACTGCTCAATTTCAATTCTCAGAATAAATAGTGTTTGCAGTAATCAAATTGGCTTCTGTTTTCAATCTAACTTACAAGTTCTTCATGAAATGCTATGTCGTTTTATGTCCTGTGTCACGTTCTGGTCCACCTTTTTCAGTATTTTAGTGGACCCTGAAATATGTGTGATGTAACAGTTGTCATTTTCATTAGCAAAAAAAGTTGTATGATCTGTGCCTTTTTTATATCTTGGCAGGTAGGAATACTATATTTGGATGCAGAATTCAGGGAAGATGAGTTGGTAACACTAAATGTAAAATATATGTAGCAATCTTTGTCAGATGTTAGTACTTTATAGACAAGTGCATGCTTTCCATAATTTTTTCCTTACATAAACATTGGGTTAGGCAGTTATAAGAATAGGAAATTTATTTTGCACTGAAGATTTGGCGAATAGTGTTACTGAAAAAGGGGTTGTAACTTTTTCTTTGTAGGCAGTATAGATTTTTAAAAAAAAAAAACTAAAAAAAAACTTTACGTTGTGGAGAACTTAAAGGAAAAAAAAATGAGAAAAAGAAGCAACAACAAAAAAATACAACTCATTGTTACTGAGGGAACAAAAGTAATTTGTTCACATCTAGTAATGTGTGCCTGCTGTTTGGCCAGATGACCAGTTTAAAGCGCTAATGTTTTTCATCCTCCCAAAAAGTTCTGCATTGTTATTTTAATTTGGGGACTGTCTCAGGAGAGGTAGAAAGAAAATCACCGTCCTGAAAAGTCCTGGTGTAGTAACTGGAGATGCTGTGGTTGGAACAAATCCATCATACTTTGAGGTACAAGGTCTGAATTACCAGCCCATTGGAATGAGATGCAGAATTTGATCCAAAGTATAGTGGTACACTAGGGAAGGGTGGGAAGTAGTGGGAGGAGCTGTGCTTTCTTTTATTTTTCATCACACGTTAAGCTTAATGGGCACAGCTATATAAGTACCTCCGTTTTAATCCTTTTTTTTTATTCAAATTACTCCAGAATGAGAGCCACTCATTATGTACAGAATTGTACAAACTTGACCTTGCCTCTGATGTATTTTGTGAGTTTTGTTTCTCTGCTTCCTACATTCACTGTTTTCCTTGCATACAGGTGAGAATACTAAAAATGGCAACAAACTGCACATGATTTAACAAATATAAAAATGTCTTAAAAAGTATTGCCAAACATTAATGTTGATTTCTAGTTATTTATTTTGGGAATGTATAGTATTTGAAAACAGAAATTGGTACCTTGCACACATCATCTGTAAGCTGTTTGGTTTAAAATACTGTAGATAATTAACCGAGGTAGACTGACCTTGTAATGTAACTGCTCTTGGGCAATATTCTCTGTACATATTAGCTACAACAGATTGGATTTTATGTTGACATTTGTTTGGTTATAGTGCAATATATTTTGTATGCAAGCAGTTTCAATAAAGTTTGATCTTCCTCTGCTAACTGATGTTGATGCAATCCTTATAAATGATTGCTTTAAAAAATCTCAAGGCAGGTAGAGAATATATTTCTGTTTAGACCTTAGCTGTAGCCTTTGGTACTTCCACATTCTAGAAGAATTCTGAAGTATTACCAGTTTTCAAAAATATGGCGCATAATGCTCAAGAAAACTTTCTCATTATGAAATGGTACATCATCTGTTGATTTGTCACACTATGTGCACTATATCTCTTAAATTAGTGGTGAGTTTACTAAGGTGTTAACTAGGTTAAATGTGAGGTTAAAATACATTTCTGACTAATTAGTCACATTCCATTTTCAAGTGCATTTTGGAATTATGACCTTTCAGTATTTGTGTACTTAACATGTATCCCTTTCAATTCAAATTCTAGTGTTTTTAAATGTTATTAAATTTCAACAAATTAAACTGTGAATCTAAATGTTTAGTTTTATTTTGAAAAATCATGTGATGGTTTAAAAAAAAAAAAAACAACTTGAAAGTGCGACAAATGTCTGATCCTTGAGTGCAGGTCTGTCGTATTGGTAACTTATAAAGTATGATCGAAGGAATTAAAATTATTTTGAAAATAAAGTTCTTTAAACAGAGTGGGGGTATTTGTGAATGATGGCAGTTTAAATTCAATAGGGTTAACCTCAAAGCCTTATAAATGAACAAATGTTAATGAAAGTAGAAAGTCAGTGTTTACTTTCTGTATTGAATGCGTTTTTGCTAATATTGTTGGGTAGTCAAGATTCTCAGAATTTGCTTAAAATACTGTCAGGAATCAATTTTCTCAGGAAAAGACCCTTTCTATCTTGATGGTAGATCTACTCGATGAGTAATTGTGAGTTCAAGAAGCAAATCAATGAACTTGAGTATGGAAACTTTTTAGATGACCTATTTGTGGGTTGGCTTTTTCTACCGTTTTGTGTCACTAAAATGTTCTTTGCTTGTCCATTTCAGCAGGCCAAAAACAAGTAAAGTGCTGCAAGTAAGTTGAGTGAGTAGACTCTGTTCTTTGTAGGAACGCTTACTGTGAAAGGTAACTTATTTTTCTGAGCTGCAGCATATCTTCTTCAAAACTCATACATCGAATATTAAAGGGGAATAGATTGAGTAGTTGGCAGTGTACTCACAGTGTATTCCACAGTTGCTTCAGAAGCCCTGATGTGTGGTTGTGGTAAGTGGTGTTCTGTATTAAACAACAAAAGGAAAGGTGAGTCTCAGGGTTTCTTAACTATGTGTATTGTTGAAGACTTTCTTGAAACAGTAGCAGCTGTAATAGTAGAACTGAGTGTTTTGATGCTGATAATGTTATTTAATGTAGTTTTTTCAGTTGCATGATGAGTTTACCATCAACTTGAACATAACAGTTACATTTTCATCTTAAAAAAATGCTAGTCAGAAGCTTCTCCAGCTGTGTTCGCATCCATTAAATCACAGTGGCTAGAAGAAATGTAATATCTGAATGTATAGGGCATCTTTATGTATGTTATGAAAATTGATGCTAGTTCTTCAGAGTTAAGTGTTCTGAACTGAGTCCGGTTTAGTCTACAGGGTTGTGCTGTCATGAGTTTCACTGAAATCAAGTCAGTTTCATGTGATGTTTTCATACTTACTTACAGTAGAAGGGCTTGTCTTCACTGCAGTAGCTCTCCACTCTCTGGAAGTATGAGTTTTTCACAGCAGCCTGTGGATCTTATGCCCTGTAATGAATCTTTCTATTCCTAACAGTCGTTCTCAGCTGTACCTTACGTTTTGCCACTTCTGCTTGCATGATACATGGATCACTGATCTTGAGCAATTCCTGATGGAGATAAATAACGCTAAATTGAGTATGGACTGGTTGCTACTGTGTTGGGGTTTTTTTTATTATTTGAAGCCTGTTTTAAAGAAATGCTTAAAGTAATTTCTAAGTGCCCTATGAAACTGGATCATAAACAAAAAAAAAAAAAAAATAAAAGCAACAATTATAGATGAATTTTTTAAGTTTCTAGTGGGGGTTCAATAAGACAAGATTCTTTCTCATGTTTTTGTTCTGAATAAAAGAAACCGATTTCCAATAAATGCAGGTAATTTAAACAAAACTAGCATCTCATAGATGTAGTCTCTAAATGATGAGGAACTATTGTAGAAGTGCTAATAGTGAAAATTTGTTTGAGGTCATATTGGGGGGTATTAAATGACTTTTTTTTTTTTTTTTTGCTGATGGATTTAGTCTATACTCAAGGCTCAAGTTAGATTTAATAAAATCAATTGTCTGTTTTGAGGAGTGTATTTTAATGGTATGAGGTATCCTTTACCTGGTCTGCATATGTGTCTATTAGATGGTATCCCTGTATTGTATGTTAGTGGCACAAATGTAATCTTAACTTAGTGAGTTAAAAGACTGAGTCTTCTAGCAGTCTGCTCCTTGGGAGGCTAACTTTTTCAAACCACATATGCAGCTTCTTTTTCTGGTCTGTCAAACATTAGCTTCAGTTCCACATCTACACTGTTTGTTCTGAGCTACATCATAAGGAACATGTAGTCCATTGTGACGAGGAGGTTTGATTCTGTGTGGAGTTGCAGAGGATAGCCGTGATCTTACTGATCCAATTGTAGAAGAAAGCATAAGGAAAGTATGTTGGGGAGAAACTATAATGGGTGTCCTGAGAATTAGATTCCTATTTTCTTTAAAAAAAAAAAAAAAAAAAAAAAAAAAAAAAAAAAAAAAAACAAAAAAAAAAACCCTGCCAGATGTAAAGTTTCACCTTGGGACAACAAATGTGTGTTAGTGTACAGGTTAGGTATGTTCAGAGTGCGAGGAAGTGTTCCTCATTTAGCAGCAGCAGCTCAGACAGCAGACCCTTCAAAGGACAATACCTGCGTAAAACACGACTGTTCTGTTCTCTGTACAGCACTTAAGAAAATAGGGTTCTGTTCCCTTACCAATGCTAACCAAATCCCTGGTTTAAGCTGTCTTAATACATGTTATAGTGATTGAAAAAGATCGTTTAGTGTTTCAGAACAGGAGCAGCAAGCAGTGAAACATAGCATCTGGCACAGCAATCTTCTGGGGGTGGTTGGAGGTGTAAAACCCAACTTGAGTTAAATTGATACAAATGACTTCAGGATTTTAAAAGTATTTTTATCCATTATATCTCTTTTTTTTGTCACCTTTTTTAAAATGTTTTTATTTAAAGCATTTCATATTCTCTGATGTTGGGAAAACTGAAGAACTCTGTAAGCTAAACTAGAATTCTGTTGTAAGCTTCCAACAATTTTGAATTCTTCAGTGCTCGTTCTGTTCACTAAATACAAATTAGAATACTTGGCTACAAGTGATCTTTCAAGGTGTTATTATCTAGCTCTGAGATACTTTGAAGAGATGTATTTCCCTGTCCTCCCCACAGTCCCGATTTAACAAGCTGCCTCCCTGTAAGCTCAAAAATGAGTAATTTATTCAGAATCACTTCTTATCACCAAATATTTTGTTGAATTTAGCCTCCTTATTTGGGAGGAGGGTAGCAGACATTCTGCTCTGTGCAGCAATCTGTCGTGTTTGTTGTAGTGCATAAGTACAAAGCTAAAAGATCAGAAGTTTCTGTGTGTAACCACATGCCTTATTGCGTTTGGTTTATTACAGTAATGCTGCAAGAAGGAATTGGCACTCATCTGGCATGGAACTATGTCATATTGATACTGCTTCATAGCATCAGTTCATGTGAGTTTTCACGGTGAAAAGTGATTTCATAGAAGCAAGTAACATGCCTATAAAGCTACAGTCTTGTTGTCTTGGCATCGATTGGAAAACACTGAAGAGCGTGACAAAGTTAGGCACTCAGATGGGATTGGTCAGAGTCCTGTCACTTGAATACAGCAAATGTTTTTTCAAGAACTCTAGTTCCCACTGATGTTTGTGCCTGTGAGAAATGTGCTGCTTGTTGCATCCTTGGTAATACACCTGTCTTGCTTTAATTTGTTTGTTGATTTTTTTTCCCACTTACACTACATTTTACAAGATACAGTTGTTGTTCCTAAAACCTGCTGAGATCTGATATTTGCTTACTGCAGCAGGTGGCTCAAAATAGTTAATGATTATTTTTGTTAAGCTGTTAACTTGCATTCAAATGAAGTTAAATGTCATCTGAAATGCGCTTAAAGTATCAGCCCACACATTAAGCTTGCTGTTAATCCTTCATGCTTTGAGAATCCACATCTGAGGCATCTTCTTGTTGAAGAGCTATCAATTTGCTGCAAACTCATTGTAAAATGCTTTTGCAGTACCTAGATCAGTAAGTGATTCTGTTCACAAATAAGCAAAAACATCTTTAATAGGTATGCATGTATGAAATCTAATATAGATACAAATGTGATTGGCAGTGTCTATTACATGGTTTGTCCCTTTAAGCCAAGTTTGATATGGTTTAATAAGGTGAGGGAGTAGTAAGAAAGACAATTGTGGTCATCTTTTCAGGTGTTACTTATCCAACTGATTGCCAGATACATCATTGCATGAACTTCCTAGGAAATTATTACAAAACTTATTTCAAACTTTGTTTGAGACCTGAATTCCTTTAAAATTTCTAACTTGATCATCAAGGCTGGTGGAGAAACAGTGATGTATCTGCTAATGTGAAGTTTGTTGGTCAGTTTCCTGTTAAACATTCATCTCAGTCCCTTTTTTTGATGTGAATTCAATTATGCCTATGATGCTTCTTTTTCCTAAGACTGTCACATGGCACTGAAAAAGTAAATTGTGCCCCAAGACAAATAGAGCATTTATGTACTTGGAACTAATGGTGTTCCTTGCTTGAGAATAACTCCAAAAAACCAGCAAACAAAAAACCCTTAGGTTATTTGAATACATTAGGTTTTGGTTAGACACTGTAGAACTGTGAAATGCCTTTCAATAAATTGTCACTGAAAGCTCTTACAGTTCTGATTATGTAAGTTTTTCGTGGGGGGTGGAGTGGGGGGGAAGGCAAGCAAATAGTAATTCTGAGTTCTTCCACACTGTAAAATAGTTGATTTCTAGTGGAGTGCCCCTGTGACTTTTACTTCTGCTTTGATGAAAAAAAGGTAGAGTGAGACAACAAGGCTTACTGATTATACTTTCCTCAAAGCAGTATAGTTGTAAGGTGATTGAGAAGTCTTGAAATCTTTCGATGATGAGCTGGGAACCAGAGGTAACAGGAGAAGGCAGCAGGGAACTAGGTGAAAATACTTAAAAGTAATTAAGGAGTTATCCTCTAAGAAGGTGGCAGGACCAGCTTCCCAGTTGAAGTGCTCTACAGCAACACATATAGCTTGGGAAACAAAGAGAAAGCCACCATACTACCAAAAAAACATGGCATAGTTGCTGCCCCGAATCCTGGTAGGGTGATTCCCATGACTGTGGTGTGGTTATCAATATCTACAAGCTGTTGAGAAGAGACAGGGAAGGAAGGGGGAGGGAGGCATTGCCCCCTACATCAAGGAGGGAATGGAGTGTGAAGAGTTGTCCTTGAAGAACGGCCATGAGCAAGTCAAAAGCCTATGGGTGTGAATTAGAGACTTAGGCAACAAAGGGAGCTTTGTGGTTGGGGTCTGCTTCAGGCCACCTCGTGCACCAGAGCCTGTGGAAGCCTTACACCTCCAGCTACAGGAGTTGTTGCAATTACAGGCTCTTGTCCTGCTGGGGGGGCTTCAACTACAGTTGATGATGTGGATGGAAAACACTTGTAGGAGAAAAGCTAGATTATTTTTATTGATTATAATACGGATACAGTATAGTGATTTAATGAAGCATAATTGTAACCAAGGCAGCAACTTAGCAAGATTTAAGATGGTTGTATGCACTTGGTTACTTACTGCAGAGAGAGTAGGGTTAAAAATGCACATACAGGAAGCCCTCTCACTGAGTCGGAGGCTCAGAGTTGATCCCCTTCTTTTCTGAACTCCTTGAACCGCAGAGATGAAGAGCCACAGTGCAGCTGAATCCCCACCCAGTCCCGACTTGGTCAGCAGTTTGTGTTGGGCTTGTATGCGTACAAGCAGTCTAAGATACAATCTTTGTGAGGCTAACAAAGCTTACAGTCAATCAAAGATGTAATCTTCGTGAGGCTAACGCAGTCTTAAACAATTGGTCACTTACCAAAGATCTGTATCCTTAAGGTGTCTTGATGTCAGGGTGTAAGGGATCTCTGCATAAGGTGACCTCAAGAGGTGTCCCTGCTCCAGCAGCCCACAGCCATGCAGGGGAGCTCGAAGGGGCTCTTGTACTTCTCTCTGTTTATGGGGTAAGATGTTTGACTCATAGGTTGCTTTTTAGGCATGTGCTCTATTGGTCCTCAGCTGTTGTACCAGGGGTCTGCTATCAGTTCTTTCAGTCTCTAGTTTGAGACAGAATGATGGTTGTTGGTCTGTTTCAGCAAGAGTATTACGAGTACTGCTGTTCATTTTCTTCCTGTACAGGGTCTTGTGAGCAAAGTCAGGTTGAAGAATGGAACTGAGGGACAAAGATGGGCAGGGAAGTGGTGAGCAGGCGGAGCCCACTGTCACAGTGATGGAGTTCATGCTCCTGAGGGATATGAGACAGACAAAATCAGGACACTACACTTTAGGAATGCCAGTTGCTTGCTCTTCGGGGGGTGAGTCAAGAGCTCCCTGGGCATCTGTCACCAAAGACAAGGGAGCAGAACATAAGTGGTGGATCTCTAAGGAAGTTTTCCTTACAAGAGCTCTCCTTCTGTGTAAGAATTCTGGAAAGGCAAGAGACCAGCACAGCTTAACTGGGACTGGTTGGTCAGACTGAAGAGAAAGATTTTTCTCAGGTAGTGGAAGAAGGGACAGGTACCCTGGAAAGAGTGTAGGGTTCTATGGGTCCTGGTGAGATGCATCCCACAGTCCTGAGAGAATTGGCTGACATAGTCGCAAAGCCATTCGCTATGATATTTCAGAAGTCATGACAGTCCTGAGGAGGCCTTGGTTACTGGAAAAAAGGCAATGTCATATCCTTTTTTAAGAAGAGTAGAAAGGATGATCTGAGAACTACCAACCTGTCAGCATCACCCCAGTGCTGGGGAAGTTCACGGAGCAGATCCTCCTGGAAGCTATACTGAGGCACGTGGGGATGTCTTCATGGAGGGCAGGTCCTGCCTGACCAACCTTTTGGCTTCTGCAATGGTGTAACTGTGTCAGCGGGTAAGGGAACAGCCACTGGTGTCATCTATCTGGACTTCAGTAAGGCCTTTGACACAGTCCCCCACATCCTTCTCTCCAAATCAGAAACATAGGGATCAAACAGGTGGATTGTTTGATGGGTGAGGAACTATTTATGAGATCCTACCTAGAGGGTGGTGGTCAGTGGTTCAATATCCAGATGAAGACTAGTGAAGTGGTATCCCTAAAGAGTCAGTGTTGGGACCAGTGCTCTTTAATGTCTTCGTCAGTGACATTGATGGTGAGATCAAGCTCACCCTCAGCAAGTTAGCGGATGACTCCAAGCTGTGTGGTGCTGTCAGCATGCCTGAGGGATGGGATGTTGTCCTGAGGGACTTAGGCTGAGCGGTCCAGAAGAACTCATGAGGTTCAACAAAGCCAAGTGCAAAGTCTGTCACCTGGGTTGTCGTTACCAGGACAAGCTGGGGAATGTAAGGATAGAGGACAGCCTTGCTGAAAAGGACTTTGGGGTACTGGTGCATGGCAGCTGGACATGAACCAGCACTGTGCTCTCGCAGTCCAGAAAGCCAACTGGATACTGGATGATTCCAAAGCAGCACAGCCAGCAGGGCGAGGAGGGGATCTGCCCTTCTGCTCCGTGCTGTAAGACCTCACCTGGAGCGCTGCGTCCAGATGGGGAGTGCTCAGCACAGGAGAGACACGGAGCTGTTGGAGCACATCCAGAGGAGGGCACAAAAACGATGTGAGGGATGGAACACCTCCCTGCGAGGACAGGCTGAGTGCTGGGCTGTGCAGCACGGAGAAGGGAAGGCTGTGGGGAGAGCTGAGAGCGGCCTGTTGGTATCTAAAGGGCAGTTTACAGAAAAGGAGGGACAGACTTCTGAGCATGGTCTGCGGTGAAAGAAGAAGGGGAAATTGTTTCTAACTAAAAGGGGAAATTTAGATTGGGTATAAGCAGAAGTTCTGCTTGCATGTATAAGAAAATACAACTGTAGTATAGAATTTTCATGTAACCTGCACGCTTTATGTGAACAGTAGTGCTTTTTTTCTTTTCAATTTCCACGTGAGTTGACTCCTTTATTTAAATTTCATAGTTGTAATTCTTTACTCATTGTGGTTCATGAAGCAGTTTGACGTGATATAATTGAATGCAATGGAAAGACATCTGCGCTTAACCTCAGTAGCCATCAGCAGTCACAATTCATAATGAGTATAAATGCCTTTATAATGAAAAATAATCAGTATGAAAATGTCATTCAATTTAATTAATTACAGATATTTTGATGGTAATGAGCTAATCATTATGAGCTTTCAGGTTTTACATCACCAACTCTTCATGCTTTGGAAAAAAATGAAGTGACAGCCAGCAAACTTATCACGAAACTGAAAGATGCATCTGAAGCTCTTTTAAACTTCTTCAGGCCAGTGAGTAAGTGCCATTTCATCACTGCAGCACTATTTCTTTCCTCTTCTTCCACCTTACTTTTAGTACAGTTTTTCACTCCTTAACTGTTGGCACTCAGTCTATTTAAAACCCCTCAGTCTGATACTGTAAAATTCACTAGTTCTTATCAAAAATATACTGTTAAATGTGCTGTTTGAACCATCACAAATTTGCTTCAATTGCATTGCTTCTGTCTTATAAAACTATCTGTCATCAACAAGCTGACCTAGAAGTGCTGGACAATTTGATGTAGAACTCACCTTCCCATATTTTCTTGCATCCGTTTTGAGTTAGTTTTGTAGTCTGCTTGTGTAAGCATATTTTACTCAGTAGTAGTCACTCCCATTTCTACTAGCTAAGGAAGGATTCAGGGCCATTAGATAAGACTCTTGAACTGCTGAAATTAATTGATGAGGTGTGCATTAGTTTCAGAAAACTATTGAGAAAGAAATCAAAATAGAATGTATTTGCTAATAGCAGTAAGAAAGATAAAATCCATGAAATGTGGAAAAAATGCACAGCATGTACAAAATTGGCAAGCCTGGTTCCAGAATGGTTTCATTGACAAATATCACTCATCACTGAATACATAACTGCTTAGTAATAACAATGAAGGTCTTGGTGATTTTCTGCCTAGCTCTAAATAAACACTGAGGTCTTGTGAAGTGCCTGACCTCACATTTAATATAACTGAATTTGACTACCAGTAATGAATGCGATAAAGGTGAAGCTGGCAGTGCAGCCTATCTTGGGAGTAGTAGAACCAAATGATGTTTTGCAGCTTCTGTGGAAGTTTCACATGAAGGATACTAAGTTTTATAGGAATTAAATCACAGACTGTATGTCAGATCTCTACAGTTTATAAGCCATTTATACGTAACAACACTTCCCAGGGAAGATCTTATGATTATCCATAAATCTATTTTTAAATAGCAAATTTTAAATTTTACATGTTGTGTTCATTAACTGACTGGGTATCTTAGGTCTTTGCTCATATCAGCTGCTTGTAGAATCATGCAATTAGTGCTGAATGGAGAGATGGTTTGTTGCAATACACTGTATAATCAACCCTTCAAAAATCTAAGACATTTTAATGTTTCTATTTGTTTGAATGGTTTTTTCTTAATTAGAAACAGTGCAGTCAGGAAACTTAGTGTCTTTCAGCTTTAGAAACATGAATAACAAATGTTTTTTAATTCAGTTTTTTAAATGTTTCTTACAGAGAAAAAAAGCCAATTATTTAAGATCTCGTATGACATGATTGTAGGTTTTCTCTTGACTTTAAAATAAAGACTGATTAGTTTTGGTGGAAGAATTCTACATGAAAGTCAATGACACTGCTTCTAAACAGACTTCTTCAAAACATGCTAGAAGCGTGAAAATAATAGCCTCTCTTTATCTAGGTATTGCTTCTAGAACAGAAATCTTACATTTCACTACTTTTTTTTAAAGCTTGCCGATACAAAGAAAAGCACTCCTTAGTCCCTTGTCATGTAGGAGGGAATACTAATGCAACAGAGTGCTTGGAAAACAGATGTTGTCCTTCCAAAGGCAGACATGAACTGGAATGTTATATCCCATTTAAAGACAGTAAGTATTCTGTAAATTTTTGCTTCATAGTCAAGTACTTTTCCTGGTAAGACAATGTGATTTTTCATTTCTTTTCTCTCCTTTAGTTTCTTGGGTCACCATTCTCTTTGAAGCAAGCTTAAGTGGGCATTTATTTCTGCATAGAAATACAGAAAACAATTCATCGTCTGGGTAGCTTGTAAACCTCAGCACAAAGAACATGTGATGAAATACAAATAGAAGTAGCTATGTCAGCTAGTACAAAGAATAGAGGGAAGGCTTTCTTTGTGGAAATGGAAGGGTGATGAGTTTAATACAAAGAAGTGAATCTGTGAAAGTGCTATAAAGAAAAGTTGAAGAAATTGGGTGTATTTGTTGAGAAGGAGGTTAAATGGTTATTAAATAGCCATAGAAATCGGTTTGAAGGGTGGTTATTATGACAAGGAAGCCAAACTGTTTGGTAGGACCAGATGATATGACAGGAAATTGCAACTCGTTGAGGCTTGAGAAATTCAGCTTGGATATTAGGAAATAAAACTTCATTAGAACAGTAGTGAACCTCTTGAACAAGTGTCACAGAGTTATCTCTAGATCTGTCTGCGTCTGGTGGGGGACAGCAGGCCCACTGGCCCGAAAAGAGGGGGGTGTCAACAATTTACAGGCTGGTTCTGTGAGTAATGGGGCAGGGGACCCACAGACCCAGGCCCTGGGAAGAGGGGGAGAGTAGGGAGATGGGAGATGACCCTAAAAACAGAACAGCAGCAACCATCAGAGGAGGAAAGTTAATTTACTGTGTATGATATCAGAATGCAAGATTGCATAATGTAATACAATATATAACTAGAATTGAGGCTGTTAAATGAAATAGATTGAGAGAGAGTGTCCAAAACTGAAGACCTCACTCTGAACTGAAGGCAAAACAGCTGGGAAGCACACCTACACAGTGCCAGGCAGTGAGAAAGAGAGAGTCTCGTGACTTGTCAGGAGCTTTATCTTTCTTTCTGAACTCAAAGTCCTCTGGGGTATGTAGTTCTTCTCTACAGATATTCAGAAAATCAGCGGTCCACAGAAGTGGGGCATTAACTCTTCAGCTACCCATGCTTTACGTGATGCTATGATGTGGAATACCGACAACAAAAACCATAGAACCAAGACAAGAAGTCATGAGAAAAGAGATGGCATCACCTTTATTGAGAGTTTTATGACATGGCCACACAAAGACACAGGTTACTTCACCTAATGGCGATAGTAATATTGCTTCAGGCTGAAGACTGGGCTTCAGAAATTCCTTCCAACGAAAACTTTTGATAATTGTCTTCTCAAATTCTACCTTTAACATAACAAATATAATGTTTTACCTTTTTTATTTTCTTTAAGCATAGACTTGGAGTGGATGATATTTTTTCCTCTTATGAGAGAATTCAGCAATCTTGTTTTATATCCCATGGTTGCACAGCACTGTATGGTAAACGCAGCTTCACTAAAAGCATTGAAACAAATCTTAATTTTTATCTTTTTGTTTCCCTTTTTTTATATAGCATTTAGAAAATGGTGTTGCTTTTTGTTGTGAATTTCCTTCAACAAACTGAAAGATGTACAAAGTTGAAGGCTCTTCTTAGACTCCGTCAGTGAGTTTGGAACAGATCCATCGAGGTCATGTAATCCCATCACTCCCTGCTCAAGTGGGGTCAGCTAGAGGAGCAGGTTTCCTAGGACTCTATCTAGTCAAGTTTTGAATACATGTCCAAGGATAGAGACAGCACAACCCCTCTGGGCAAACCATTCCAGTCTGTAGCATTAGAATGCAGTTACCTGTTAAGAACAATGTCAAATGTTGGAATGGTATTTGAAGACTTGTCATAGACTTGAATAGAAACAGAGCCAAGTGTTATCTTGATTTTTCCAACATAGTATTTCCTTTTATATTGTATTTTTATGCACTGACAATTTAACTGGAAGACTTCTCAGACAGAGGCAATCTTGCCAAATAAGTTAGTATGTTAGTACAAGTTTACTAAAAAGGAAACCAGAACATAGAGATTAATGGCTTAGGTATTCTTGATAGAATTTGTCATGCATTGATTTCAGAGATTATACTCAGTTTTCTGGAGCTGACTTAATATGTTTATGAAACCTGAGAAAATATCTGTAAGCTAACAAGAAGATTGATGTACTTGCTCAAAAGCAAACAGGGGTCAGAACCAAACTTGGAATATTTTCCTGTAGTTGAGCAACACCATGTTCCAGTGCTATGGCAGCCATAAATATGGTGCTACTTTTGATAGAAAAAAAAAAAAGGTACCGTTGAACGCAAGGTCACCAGACTCTTAGGTGCACACTGCAGAAATCAAGTGTCTTAAGAATATTGTTCCCTAGTCGTGCTTCCTTAATACACACGAAGACACACGACTACAGTGAGAAGAAAAGCTATATAGTGAAAACTCTAGTTGTTTTGCTCATGTTTAGGACATATACTTAATAAGTATATCTAATTTTAATATGTTCTTAAACCCTGACTGCTTGATTCCTTTTATGGTTTGGAAGTAAATTTCAAAGATGGACTATTTTATCAAATTATTTGTAGCTAGCTACTTGAATGTTCCAGGATATACAACATATGTCCAAAGAAAACATCAGCGCTTACTGCCTGGGAGCACATGCTGTTTGCCTTGTAGCAATTGTTGACAGAAGAAGCACTTAACAGACATTAAACTCGTGCCACTTGCGTTTCTGTTTTATGGGCATTAGGCTGCACACTTGAATGCTTCTCATCTGGGAGTTTTGTCTTTAACTTCAGTAGGAATAAAATAAAGCTTAAAGAAGACACTGCAAAAGTTTTGATCTGAAGTAGATAAATTGCATTAATTATCATGATTTTGCTCTATAGGACTGTATATACATCTGTGTAAGACTCGTTTGATAAAGGACTACAATTTTTCACATGTTGAGATTACTCGTGATTATTTCTGAAACTAACCAAACGTTTGGGAGTGTTTGAAATCCAGTGGTCAAATTTGACTTGATCTTTCTAATCTGCATGCTTTTTTAGGATTTGCCCCTTTCCTGTTGTGTTGATGATTGAAATACAGGCATGTCTGTCTTCAAGGCTAATCTCTGTCACCTGTACCTCAACATATGTTTTGGACTTGTTTGTAACTAATACAAACTTCCACTGGTCCTACAGGTCTGCAACTGACATTTCGACTGTTTCTGGTTGGGGCGGTAGGATTTTTAATTTTGGGTTGTGTACCATTATATTGCTGTGCCTGCTTCCAGAGGAGGTAAGAATTAGTACACAAACAACTACTTTTACAGTATACTGCTACTAAATGTCAAGGGTATGGACAGCTGACATACCTAAAGCCAGTGAGCAGAGAAAAGACTGGGGGAAAATAAGCTGAAAAAGTCATATGACATCATGAAAAATAAATCCTTCTATTTTGGAGCTGCATAGTCAATTTGACTTCAGAGCAAAAATAAAATAGCATGTTAATGCTCCAGCAGCCATTCTAAAGACTTAGTTATAAAGAATTGGTCTTAGTCCTACTTCCCTTAACTGTGAAGCTGCATGTCGATCATATGGGCTCACAGGCTGCAGGTTAGCAGAGAAATCTCTGCATAAAGGCCTGAATGGAACTTGAACAGTAGTGACTGAATTTGAGTTCAGCTCTGTGGGAACTGGATCCTGTCTTGGGCACATTTGCTGGCATATGGAAGACCAGACTTCTGTTCCCTCACTTCTCCCATTTTCTTTCCATTGCCACCATCACCTCCTTTCCACACCTGCTTCCTACCACAGGCCTGACCTGCCTTCATGTTTATATATATATATATATATATGTATATATATATATACATATATATATATATATATGTATGTATGTATCCATATATATTAAAACAATTTGGTTCTACTCTTAAGCAGGAAGGGAAAATCAAAAACTGCCAGTTGGGAGCGAAAAAGGTAGTGAAGGAGACTCTGAGAGCAAACAAATCTTTAGGGCATGATGCTACATACCATCCTGTTCTATCCAAAATAAGATTTTATGACACAGCGATCTCTGCACGGGAAACCAAGAACATCAGTTAAAAAAAATAATAATAATTTTAAAGAAATAAAAAAAGAAAAAAAAGAAAAAAAAGAAAAAAGGAAGATTTGAGAAAAGCTTGTCTCACTTCATAAGCTTAAAACAAACAAATGTGAATATATATTTTTTTGCCACTTCCTTTCTCTCTAAGCCGTGGGAAAATTGGAGAAAAAATTGTTCTCTTACCATTACCTTCAAATTATTTCTACAAGCATGACATTGCTTATGAGAACTAATCGACTGCTACACAGGAAATGGCATGTGCAAGTGGGAATTAATTATCTGAAAGATGATATGGAAGAAATGAATGAGCAAAGGCAAGTTGAAAGGATCAAGAAGTAGAAATGAGTTTCTGTAAGGCATAAACATATAGAATTATATTAGCAGTAAGATGGAAGAACATGATGGAAGAACAAAGTAGTAGGCCTTAGGAGAGCAGAAGAGAAGGAGAAGGAGATACTTCAGAGAGAAGGAAATAAATTATTTCAATGCTGCTAACTTATAACAATTTTTTTGTTGTTTTGGATCTTTTTTTTATGGTGGCTCTTTTTAGTGGGTTTTTCCCACTGAATGTATGGAACACATTACAGCCCACGTGTGCTTTGCAAGCAGTTTAGTGTTTGATATTGCAAAGAGTTTTGGCATGAGTGTGCATTCTTATGATAATTGGGAAAATGTAAGCTCTACAGTATTGAAATGGTTAAACTAAGATGGAGCATACTGACATAATTGGACTTTATTTTTTTAAGGTGCTGTTTCACATAGCATGATTAATACTAGAGCTTAGTTAATGTAACACAATTGTCTTTGTGTAGATTTTTCTGAAGTTTTTAGTTTTTCCTTTAGTAAGATATTAGTAGACTGAGATTATATACATGCATATGCACACACATAGACTTCATAAATGTGGCTGTTTAGCAGATGGCTATTTGCTATGGTGTGCCACATTTAGACAAAACCTGCTGTGAAAATCTCCACATTACATCTTACTCTGTGCTCAACAGCTGATGTTGAGCACACAGATAGCTACACTGAGTCACCAGTGACATGGAAAACAGGAGGCAAAGCATTAACATGAAATTATCATATATTTTCTGGAAAATGAATTAATATGTATTCATTGTGAGATAATTCACATTAATGTTTAAATGATCTTTTTTGTGTTTTTTTTCATAGCCAGTGAAACTGAAATTGCTGTTCTGCTGTGACTTGTTTGTTGTTTTTTTCTTTTTTTCATGTAGTGATTAACCAGATGCTAAATGGTTTTAATTTCCAACATCACACATTTCAGTTCTAAGAAGAAAGCAATCCTGTAATATATTAACTTTGATCAGATTTTACTAGTTCTAGAAACTGTTGCTAGACGATATGTCTTCAAAACACATTCCTTTAAAAAGTCTGAAACCTTCTATTTAGTTGGAAATCCCTGTTCTCATTAACAGTGCTGTGTGGTCAGTGTTGAGAGCTCCCACACACAGTACAAAAGGACATGCACAGAAGTAAAGTGTTCTCTAGACTGACCGAAAAGTAAGAGAGCTTTCTCTGATGAAATTTGGGATAATTGATTAATTCCATTATGCTTCTTGTAGAGCAAAATCTAAGCTTTCCCATAGGATCCTGTATTTATTTATTTTAAGAGGGAGTCCAAACATGAGTAGCTCTCTGTGGCAGTTTTGCAGGCATTTGTGCTGCTGTGTGGAGGTGGCTGTTTCCCTATAGATGCTCAGGTCAAGACATGACCAGGCTGAGAGAACCTGTATGTAGGAGCATGGAATTTCTGTAAAATTTATTAAGGAAGCTGCTAGTTTTCAGAGGTTGAGTTATAGCAGTCAAGTTATGTTGCTCAGGTTAGTCTCAATACTCCTCCACAGCACAAGTAAGTTCTGAAATCAGCAAAGCTGGGTTACCACGTCTGACTGGTGACCTCTGTGTTTTGCCTTCTTTGTAGGATATTTTTTAGGCAGGAAGCAATACCTGAATGAGTTGATGCTGCCTGCTCCCTTGCAGTTTCTTATGTGTCTTATTAGCACAATGTCTCTTTTCTTGAAGTGTTCTCTGATGATTTTGTAATCCCCATACCTGTCTTATCCTATCTTCTTTCTCTCCTCTTTGTTTTTTTTTTTTTTTGTCTTTTTTTCACTAACAGCCAAAGCCATGATGGGCAGAGTAAGACTCTAAAGAATAGAGTCACTTACTCTCATCACTTACTGATGCCATATTTGAACAATGTTGTGTAGGTTTTAAATAAAAATTAGTAAAATCTCAGTTTTCTTCTGCTGAATTTTTAGTGCAGCTGTGGGAAGGAGGCCTTCAATTTCAGTTGACCCATTACTGGGAATTCTCTGGTAATGGCTGCAATTTGACGAATCAGCTGGTCAACTGAAATTCATGAAGAAAAGGTAAGAGATGGGAAAACTTATCGAAGTGCTTTGTCAGTCTGTGTTCTGTTGATGAAATGTTGTAGCCCCTGAAGCCAGTAGTATCTTTGACTTCTCTGGAGCTAGGCTTTTGCAGCTAAAACCTTGGTGATCTGGTCTTAATTCCTTTTGTTGTTTCATTTTGTTGTAGTCAGTGTGTCAATCCTTTACGAAGAGCAAACAAAAAAATAGAACAAATTGTGCAGAACAAGAGAGCAAGTAGTGAAGAAATGCGTAACTTGTTACCAGATTGACTTAAAGGCTTTGAGGATCATAAAAATGAGAGAAAGGTAAACTAAATTCAGAATGTTCTTTTGTTCTTTCAGTTTAGCATTATCTTACTGTTGATTTTATATAGAGTACTAGACGTATGCAATATTAAATTCCTGTCGGCTTCCCAGTCCAGTAGATTTTGTCACAAAAGCACTTTTTGTCACAAGCCACCCTCAGTTTCTGCTGTGGGATAAATAATGAATCTGCCAGAATTTGATTCCTGTCCTGGGATGCTAAATGAGAGCCCTGGTGAGGCTCTGGTAGTGCTGCCCAGAGCTGTGGGTCTCCATCTCTTCAGATGCCCAAGGCTGGGCTGTTGTGCCCTGGGCAGCCAGCACACGGTGGGGCTGGGGGACTGTGATGTCCTTTCCAACCCAAATCATTCGGTGATTCAATGAATATTGCAGTCATAGGCTTAAATCCTCTGCCATTTTTGTGTCCCTTATCCCATGTGTAAATTGGGTTACGTGGGAGAACAAAGAAGAAAAATAAGGTTTTTGCTGCTTGTAGGAAACAAGGAGATGCTTTCAATCACTGAGAAATCTTTTCAGTTCTATGGAAAGGGGTGTTGTATACTGGTATTTTCACATAGCTTCAAATCCTACCATTCTTCCTGAACGCTGAAATGCGTGTAATCTGGGCATTAAATGCTATTTACATTGTCAAACTGCAGCATTCTAAAGGTGACAATGGCATAATAACCTCACTGATGTATTTATTTATATGTATTTATTTATGTATATATTAGACAACAAGGAAGTACTTCCGTGAGAGTATTGATATACCGAATTTGCGAAGATGTCCCTTAATCAAGTTGTACTGACGTGTAGGTGTTCTCCTTTTTTCTTCTCTTTTGGTGCAGAGGACCATCCATGTAATATTAATGAACTCAAGCAGGAGGAAGACACCAGGATAGTGCACTAACCATGAGTATGCTCTAGAAAATGAGATGATTTGTTTTAGCATCAAAGTAATACACTGTTGTCAGCCCTTATTAATTCTATTGATTTGGCATTATAAATTGTTCATTTCTGTTTCTCTGCACTCATTCCATATCTCCTTTATGGGGAAAAAAAAAAAAAGGTAATGCTGAAAGGGAAAATCTGCTCATTCCAGCTCCTGAATGCTAAAACCACTTCAGGTACTGATAAAGCATCTTCACAGTTCAGAAAGAGGTCAGCCTTAGAGTGCTATCTGGATTAAGAAGTGATAAAAGGGATGGTTGACATTAATTACATTGGTGCTGAGTGGCAAGCTTACTGTTTTTGGGGAGTGGACCACTGTAGCACAGCAGTGCTATTCCTACTGAGACGACAAGTAATTCTTTATCTGTCTGCAGAGGGTTTAGGAAATGTATTGTTGGGCAGTTCCTTGAAAGACATGGCAAAGAACTTCAGGAAACTTGTATAATCTCTTCTGCTGTTGTTTCTGTTCATGGTTTGTCACTGCACCATAGAACTTCCTTAGATCTTGAGGAGACCTGTCACCCAGGGCAGGTGATGCCAAAATGTAGTTTCTTTCAGTTTCCCTGAAGAGTAACACAAAATAAGAAATGAATGTGTAATAGTTTTGAACTATTGTAAAGTAAAAATAGGCACTTAAAAAAAAAAAGAAAAAGTCAGTAGAAATCAGTTTCCCAATAGTAAAGCAACCAGTGGCCCTTTTTCCTTGTGTCTGTGAAATAAGTGTAGTAGAATTTTCAAGAATAGTGGGAAATGAATCTTTACCCGTAACCTGAAAAATAAAGACAATAGCTTTTGTCAGAATAGTGATACTTTGAACTGTGTACTCATGGGATTACCCAGTTCATACATTTTTCTTAGTTTTCCTAGTTCTAAAAATGACATTTCTTAAAGCCCAAGTGTAATAGAGTTGAGGTACACATATAGGCAGTCTCATGAAATTGACAGAGCATTTAGTCATCACAAAAAATTAGCATATGCAGAAGTTTTAAAACTTGATATGGCAATCATTGCCCATAGCACTGTATTAGAGATGGTTGGGATATAGTTTTGTAAGAAAAAGAACTGCAATATTTTTGATGTTGAGCAGCAGAATGATGGAGACTGAATAGTGTTCAGTTTGCCTTCCAACTCTGATCTGTTTACTGCTTCTTGATGTTATTTTTTTATGAGTTCTGAAATATGTCTGCAAACATTTTGACAAACATAGAAACAATTTCCTGCTTCTTGGATTTAGAGGCACTGTTGCAACTGAAACTTGCATGCAACAAACACATACATCCTCTTGGGTGAAGGTAATTATAAGAGAGAGCTGTGCTCCCAAGTAAGTTTGACTTGGTACTTCATGATTTCAATTTGAAGGGTGATAAATTCTTTTGTTTACATGTCACTGACAGCACAAATGGTTTCAGTGTCACAGAACATTCTGACAAATGGACACATACTGATAAAACAACTGTATTTAACTGAAAGCATTCAGTGCATCTGCAGTAAATGTATCCTGCAGAATAAAATGAACATGAAATATATGCACTATAAGAGTAGGATATGAGATGGAAAAGACTCAGGAATGCTTATATTCCCTGTTGGAGTGTTACTTAAGAGCACCGCTTGTGGAATTGGGTCCTGCTCTGAAAGCTGGATGCTGACAAGTCCATGGGGCCAAATGGATTGCACCCTAGAGCACTGAGGGAGGTGGTGGATGTGGTTGCGGTTAGGAAGGCTGCCTGATGGAAAGGGACCTTGGTGTGCTGATGGGCAGTGGGCTGAAGATGAGCCAGCAGTGTGCCCAGGTGGCCAAGAAGGCCAATGGCAGCCTGGCTTGGATCAGGAATGCTGTGGTGAGCAGGACCAGGGAAGTCATCCTGCCCTGTGCTCGGCACTGGTGAGGCCTCACCTCCAGTGCTGTGCTCAGTTTTGGGCACCTCAGTACAGAAAGGACATGGAGGTGCTGGAGCAGGTCCAAAGAAGGGCTTGGAGAATATGGCCTACGAGGAGAGACTGAAGGAACTGGGGCTGTTCAGTCTGGGGAAAAGGAGGCTGAGGGGAGACCTGATTGCTCTTCTCCAATATCTGAAAGGTGCTTACAGCATAGCGGGGTTGATCTCTTCTCACTGGTGACAGGATGAGGGGAAATGGCCTTAAGTTGTGCCACAATAAGTTTAGGTTGGATACCAGGACAAACTTCTTTACAGAAAGGGTTGTGAAGCACTGCAGTGGGCTGCGCAGGGAAGCGGTTGAGTCACCATCCCCGGATGTGTTTAAAAACCTTCTGGATGTGGTGCTCATGGACATGATTTAGCAGAGGGCTGTTAGAGTTAGGGTAGTGTGGTTAGGTTGTGGTTGGACTCGGTGATGTTTAAGGTCTTTTCCAACCTGAGCGGTTCTATAATTCTGTATTATGTATATATTATTCTACAGAATCAGATTCTATGATTCTAACAGAATATGGAATCATAGAATTCTATCATTCTATATTCTCTTATTCTATATTATTCTATAGAATCATATTCTATGACTTTATGATTCTAGTAGAATGGGGAATCATAGAATTGCTCAGGTTGGAAAAGACATTAAAGATCATCAAGTCCAACCACAACCTTGTCAGGATTATCACCTGAAGGTCACTTCAGAAATACTCATTTACAGGCCAGCTGCACTGACATCATCACATACAAGTGGATGTTTTCATCACCTTTAGGATTTCAGAATTTAAAATTTATGAATAATCACTTTGATAATGATTTTATCGTTTCTGTTTTTTAGTCCTGGACTCTGGTGTACCACAGGATAATTTCAATATGGAGTTTGACCCAGATCCACCTGTAAGACATCTTTTCCCATCTACTGATCTATTTATTGTGTATCAAGCTGCACATTGCTGAACCAAGCTTGTCTTTCCTGTCTTTTTCTCCAAAGAACTGGATTAGGGCCAATTTGACCAGAAGGCACAAGTGTTCTTAAATGGGATGCCTTTGTCGTTGGTGAAAGAAACAACTCGGTGCTAGGCGCCGTTTCCAAATCTGCCAGAGTGTTCCCTCCAGCTCCCGAGACACTTTCCGTACTAAAATCCAGGACCACAAGATGGTGCTGCAGGAAAACATTTTTCCCTCAGTGGTTTTGGATTCTGGAGAACTTTATTAGATTTCTGCTTTTTACAGTGTGGTTCATCAAGTCACAAGAAGGCAGATAGCGTACGATAGAGCAATGGTCATTCTGTAAAAAAAAAAAAGACAACATAATACTGCATATAATGACAGGGCTTTAGAAGACTTACAAGAGATATAAACCATTGCCTGTGGCTTTAGAACTGCTTTCGCTCCTAGTGAACTGATACAGAATGAAACAAAAGAGCTCTCAGTGGAACTTCCATCCTTATCTTCCCAAAGATTAAATAAGTACAAAGCTTAACAACCTGACTCAGTGCACTGTAGCTGTGTCCAAGAGTGGATGCTGACACCATAGGGATAGGAGCTATGAGAAGTCCTCTGCTCTTTTAGTGCAGCACCCAGAGCCTGCACCAGGCCTGTTGACAAAACTGTGGCACGATCCTGGTACTTCTCACCATCTGATTTTCAAAAACGTTTCAAAGCCGTGAGGGTTGAACTTGCAATACTATGGCGTGAAAATTGTTAACTGCAAAGCTCAAGCATCAAAAGCCAGATACAACACTGTATTTAAGCAAAATCTTTGTGGTTAGGCAAATTGTGTCATGTTTCTGAGGCCTGAGGTTCAATTCTGCGACCAATTGCACATATCTGAGATTCTACAATGCCAGGGAGTGTACATGTAGCAGATGAATTATTTCATTGCTTGTATCTTTCCTGCTTCTCTCCGTGCAAAGAGTGTGATATTTAATGTTACGAGTCTTCTGATCCTTTGCAGACCTAGGCTTGGATTGCATACCAAAAATTAAGTGCAAAGGTCTCCCTGGAAAGTGTTTCATGTTCTCCTGGAGGTCCAGTGGAGTGAGTGGCTCCATAGAGCTCTGTTTAGCTACTGATCTTTCTGCTCCCATTTTTTGTTTTCACAAAACACTGGAAAATTTAAAAATGGTTTCAGCCAGATCAAAGTGAAAAACTGTCCACAGCTGTGATACTCTAAGTTTCATCACACTTCTTTCAAGTCCTTTCTCAAAAGGCATGGTTTCTACTGCAGTGCTTCCTTGCAGAAGCTGCTATCCTACATCTATCTTCTGTCCAAGCTGTTAAATTTCTGAGCCTGTGTGTTCTATGCTGTGTAACAGGTTCACTCTGCAAAAGCCATTTCTTTGCTGCATCAACCGCTGTCAGTGTTCTGGCAGCTTTGCAAGCATGATGGTGTCAGGTGCAATATAGACAATGTGGGGAAAGTGATGGCAGTTCTACAGAGAGCTGCCTTTCCAAAGAGAACATGGCTGTAAATGTTATAGCCATGCACCCTATCTCTTTGATTTTTCAAATATCTGATATTTGGCTCTATAAAGATAGAACAGATCATTATTCTATGTAGATTGCTCCAAAAGTAGTGTATTCTATTTGTTTCCTTAAGAACTATACAACAGACACAGAGCACACAAAACACTGTTTGATAGAGAACATCCTCAGTTACAAGACATTATATTGCACCAGCAAAGACCTGCATGCTGTGCTTACAGAAATCTTCACCAGTGGAAGTGCCCCGTTGTTGTTGCCATTGCTGAAAGGCACCACTTACCCCTCGCTGCGCTCACGCTCACTGTTTGCTTTCCATAAACATCCAGCAAGAAACAAGTGTCTATGGGTGCCATTTTTTCCTCATGCAGGAATTCAGTTCTGCTCTTTTGCTTCATGCATACTTTCACGACAGACACCTTTCTGTCAGACTGCTGCTATCTCTCACAGAAGCAACAAAATGTAACGGAATAATGGAAGGAAGGTTCAGCCTCTATTGCCATACCACCACCATCTGCCTCTGATGTTGTGGGCCAACATCATAAAATAAAGGCATTAGTTCTGGAGGAGCCCTCATCCCTAGCATGCACATTGTCAGTTGGGCTGAAGTGAAACTGTTAAAATAATTCTCCTTTAGAAAAGTTTTCTGGCCTGTCATTTAGCACTGCCCTCTTGCCGAAGTCCTCTTTGAGATACGTATAGACACTCCAAGCTTTTACTGTTTTCTTTTTTAAGGCACTTGATCTAAAAGTGTCATGGAGGAACTAAACCAAGCAAAAGAACAGACACCATCCTGTGCCTAGGCCTTATTGCACAGCTAGGAAGGGAAGCTTTTGCATACTTTTCCTGTTAGGAGAGCCTGTCTCCTAAGCAGAGCACCAGGCAGCATTACTGAAAGGCAGTGTCTTCAATCAAACATGGCCCTATGAACTGCAGTAACTGAGCATATTAAGGGATTGCAATTAATTATGTGATGCATCTTTTTGCATGTTTCTCAAGCAGTAACAAGAAAAATGTAATTCCCATTCCTAAGATTGAGTGCTCCATGCATTGTCAGCTGATATTTGGGGTTTTCAAGTTGTATTTCACAGATGCCAAACCAGTAGCTTTAGAGAATGACAGCTTAACTTCAGGAGAAGGATCTCTTATCAAAGATGGGTCTGTATGAACAACTGTCAAAAGCAAGGAAACCTGAGAGCCTGGAGAAATGCTGTTACTGGGCTCGTGCTGACCAGTTATCTTGATGACACAGTCGGTGACAGATTTAGCTCATGAACAGTGGATAAGCATGGAAAATGACTGTGTTGGCTCCCTCATTCACAACAGTCCTCAAAGGCTATAAAATCACTGTGGCTAGATTGTGAAACATCTGAGCCGGGGACACGTCAAATAAAGATCTGCAGTGCCTCTGTAAAGGAAGAGAAGAAAGATCATAGGGAAATAGTTGTTAAAAATTATGTGGAACATTTTATCATAGTGCACCAGAATCTCATTCCTGTTTTTCTTTTAAAATCTATTTTTGTTACTGTGGTCAAATATAAAAGTCCATCACATCAAGTGCTGCAAACATGAATCATCTTTTTTATCAATAGTTTCACTAAATAAAAACAAAAACAAAAAACAAAAAACAAAACACCAGTGTAGCTGCAATTAATCATAACTCTTCAATGCTACTAGCTAGAAAGAAAAAGGTTAACAGCACATTCTGTTATAGTGGTTAAAGATGCTTCTACAACAGCATTTGCTCAAATGGTTGTTTTACACATGTGGTGGCATCATCCAGTTTAATTCCTGCTGTGTTTCTTTGCCAACAACTGCTAGTGAACATTTGCCCACCTTCCCTGCTGCTGAGTAGTATCAGGATTAGATGCAGGGAGGCGAGCAGGCTTACAACTTCATCTGTTGGCACCACAGGAATGCAGGAGCAGAACAGCATGGCAGTTGAGAAAACTTTCAAAATCATCAGTTTTAAGGTCTTGCCTTGAAATGACTATTTCCTGGCGGGGGAAGGTTATCTTCCCCAAGCTGTGCCCTCCTGCCCCTTCAAAAAAAAGATGGGAGTGGGTGGGAGGGACTGGAGGGACAATAAGAATATCTTTCCCAAATAAAACCATGATGGATGTTTATTCTTTGTCTGCTCTAGCTGGAAGGTACATCTGCAAAACTGCTGGGAAGTAGGTTTTTACATAGGAGTACCTGTCAGGAAAACACTGGTCCTATCTGGCTCTGCTGGCATTAAAAATTTTAGGGGCTTTAATACATCTTAGACTTGAAGATGGTGGCTAGCTCACAGCAACAGGCATTTCCTCCCCTCACCAGAGGAAGCCACTTTTCCCTCAGTACTTAGCAAAAGTCTAAAAAAAGTCTAAAAAAGGAATGACATGATTACAGAGAATCGTGTTTTGAGGATAAAGTGGTAGAGACATAGAGCTGTATTTTCTGGACATTTATACTAGCTTTTGCCTGCACTTAAGAATAGCTGAAATTTACTTTCTGAACCCCATGCATTTCTTATATATGAGATATACCATTTTAAGTGATTTTGTAAAATCACTTGTCTGCACATACAGTACAGCTGAAAAAAAATTGCCAAAGAGCCACAACACAGGAAAAGGAAACTTTTGTCTGTGTTCTTCCCATTGAGTTACTGAGATGTAAACTGTGTGCTTTTTGCATCCAAATATGTTGCTACAATGGATGATGCCCTTGTTCGTAGCAGAGCTTTCTCAGAGGCATGCAAGGTGAGGTTGGATGGGGCTTTGAGCAACCTGGTCTAGCCAGAGATGTCCCTGCCTATAGCAGGGCCGTTGAAATTAGATGATCTTAATGATCTTTTCCAACCCAAACCATTCTATAATATGGTTCACTATCAGAAGTCAGTTGAGCAAAGAAGGGAAAGTAGCAAGCAGCCACTGCAGCCTTTTAGCTACAAGCATAGTCTTAATGGCTCCTTATAGTTTTTTAAACTAGCTGAGTACAGAGTTAAACAGAATAATAGTCTATCTCTCATCCTTTTGTTTTCTCATTGTTGGTCCTCTGTAAACACACGGTAAGTGTCTCCATTGTTAACTTTGATTTTCACTCCCCTGTGATCCATCAGCAATGCCTCTTCGTAGTTTATTTAATACTACACTTTCATGCTCAGACAGTGCTCAGCTATGACACCAAGCAATCAGCTTAGATTGTCCACTGACAGCTAAGAACTAATCAAGGTTTGTTCACATGAAGATGGATTTGGACAAACTAGGCTGACACCTCCAAAGCAGCCATCATGGTCTGTAGTGGCAGTGGTGCACATTAACAGGCTCGAGACCACATATTCATGCATTAGACCTGGTAGTTTTAAATGAGCTGTTAATATCTACCAAATAATACCTACTGTTAAGTATGGCAAAGATACGTCCAAAGGAATTGTTGTGATCTACAGCAACAACTGTATTCCTCTTTTACTTCAACAAACTTTTTTTTCTTTAATCAATTGCTTTTCTACTTGATTACACTGTTAATAAAGAAGCACACAGACAATATTGAATGACACACTCAGAATTTGTGACGCCTGCACAGAGCACCAAGGTAAGTTGAATGCGTCATCTGCAGCTCATCTTTACAGGTAATAGTAGTTACAGAATGAACCTCACATATATACTACTATTTGGAACAGCGACAAGAGGTATAAAAAGCAGCTGAGGTTTTCTTGTTTTTGCATGTATCTTTACCATCCAGAGGAATGTTTGGTTTTACAGTACTGCAATCTCCAAGTGGGCTGATGTTCAAATCTTAGTACTAGCTTGGTGAGTAGAATAGCTAGCTACACTAACAACTGCTACAGCTGTCTTCCTGATTCAACACTACTTGTCTTTTAGAGTTCAGCTAGTGCCACCTGGAACACCCATAAAAAGACCAGAATTGAGTTAAGATTTTATGAAACATTATGGAAGTTCTGGATAACACTTTAATTTCTAAGATGCTCACTGCATACAGATCCAGGTGAAGTAGATGAACTGATGATTAGGCCACTGAGCCTGAGTGAAAGGAAGTTAGAGAACAAGACACGAGAACAGAAACAGCCTGGGATGTTCAGAGTTAATGAGGACAGCAAGTACCATAAGATGATGGTCAGGGTAAGTTGAACAAAATAAATTATCTAGGGAGTTGGCAGCAGTGTGTTCTTCTGTATCTACTAAAATTTGGTATCTCCTTTTTTAGAGCCTGTAGGAGTGGATGAAGAGTGTAGAAAGCATGGCTTTTTTCTTCCCAATTATTAGACTGTGAGATACAGGAGAGTAAACTGAGTGAGTCTATATTGACTGGCTTAGCCAAACACTCCCCAGTTTCCTTAGCATTGTGTGGTTTGTGGTACAGTTTATTACTCGCTTTATCCCTTCATGGCTTTGCATAAAGGGAAGAGCAGCTTGGTTAGTGTTATTTAGTTTGTGTGATTGGCCTCCTTGGTAGAGCAAGTAATAGGAAAAAAACTAGCCCTTGATGGAAAGCAGTAGGCAGCCTTTCTTGGTGCAAGCTGCGACCAGAAAAGAGGTGTACCAGGAAATATCACTGGATTAGTGTGCTGACTCTTGTGCGGAATGGTTTCCTGGGAAAAAAAGACTTCTTGGTTCACCTGCACGGAAAGGTGGAGTGTTATATCTGTGATGCAGAGGACTCTGGTGGATAAAAAGGGCAACATTGGTTGCATGTCTGGAGAACTAGGAGCAAATCTGAAGATGCTTGGGCCTTGGTTCCCTTGTATGAGGTTGTGAGCTCCATAGCTTAACACAAAGTGGTTTGTGAGAGTGATGATAAGGGATTAGGAAACTCATTTGTTCTTATCTGTGACTTGGGATTTCTTACCATCTCTACAAATGATCTTCCAAGATACCTGATTCTTTCTGAATTGTGATGTGTAGCTTGGAGCCTAAAATTGGTTGAGGGAAAATCTGAGATATGTTGGGGGAAAAAAAAAGCTTTTGCATTTCTATCATTATCTGAGCAAAAGCAGTATAGTCATGTCCATTCTCTCATGACCTATATGTAAAGGTTTCATGTGTGTTTGTGCTGTTAGCCTTTGCAGTTTGCCCCTTTGTTTAGATAGAAGGGGTGAGGGCTCCGAGACTCCAGGGGTACATATTTAAACCATGTGAATGACTTCACCAGTGTCATCCTGAATTACTGAACTACAACAATGTATGTAATTCATCTAGCTGAGAGAGAGCTTTGTAAATACTGTTTTCATGTATAATTCCATGAGGGAGGTGGGGAATATATAGATCATCAGAACTGTTGCAATTGAGGTTTGGCTCTATATCCAAAATATGTAAGAATTTACACTGATGGCATAAGCCTCTTGCAAAGTACTCATTCACAAGTTCAATTTTTTTTTTAAATGTCATTTATAGAAGAAATAAGTTATGAAGGAATTAAATTTTGTGCAAGAAACCCTGGAAAACAAGATCACAAATAACAAAACATACTGTTTAGAGCCCAGATGGCTGCATAAAGTAAATAGCTGTTTCCTCAGTGGAAACATAGGCAATTTGGCTGTGTGAAGCTCCAATTCCAGCAGAGATCCTTGAAACAGATGTTGATATTGCTTGTGCATGGAAACTAGTAAAAACCAAGATGTTCAGGTAACATGAATGTAATGACTGACAACCTCAGATTTCTTTGTCTGTAGGCAACATGCTCTTAAAACAAAAATGTGATCATTACAGAGCCTTGCAAATAAGTGGCATTCTGTACATATGCTATGATAAGCCACATGTTAACATGTGCCTGGCTAAGATACTTGAGAATTTTCAGTAATTTTCTTTTGTCTGAAACTGATAGGCCAGTGCAATATTTCAAGCCCAAAAATAAAAATGCAAGTTGAATCTAAATGTAGGTAGGAATGTGTAGATACAGGTATAGGTAGCCAAAAAAATATAATGTCTTTCCCTATATAAAGAAGAAAGAAGAAATTAATTGCTTATGTTCCTCATGTCATGGTAACTTTAAAAAATTGTCCTGTATTAATGTGTTTTTCTCTAACATGTTTATGTTATCATTTCTTATATGTCTGATCAGGCTTGTCCATAGATTGTTACATTCTTGACTCAAGCTGATTCTGAGAAATGTGAGTTCAAGAAGTATGTTTTCTGGAGGCAGTGCTAAAAGTTTTTCAGTGGAACGTATTTTCTCTACATAGTAGGTAGTAAAAGTAGTTTTGCAAAACAAACTAACAAACAAAAAAACTGACCTTCCTGTTCTTCAAAAGCTCTCATGACTTGCTTTCAGTAAGCGTGGTACATCAATTTTCTGACTGACAGCAGTAAAGCTGTAATATTTTGTTGGCTGACCCAACTGAATCCTCTTCCATGAAGACCCAGAATACAGAACGTGTACAACAGATTAGTTTGTTCTTGAGTGGCTAATAGGAGTACTCTCAACTGCTCCAGCAGATGCAAGATCAGGTTGCAAGGTTCACACTTTGAAGCAGTAATGAGTTGCAGAGCTTACAACATCTGCTCATTCAGTAACAACAATCTTAACATGGTTACACAGATGTGCTGGGACTAAGGGAGACTACCACTGACTCTATACATTTTGGCGTGAGTTGACCATAAGGTGGTGAAGAAACCTGATAACAGCCTGTTTTCTCCTTTTTCCTCTTTGAAAACACATCCAGGAGGATAGCATCTGGGCAATGGTGTTTACACAAGTCAGTGGTCCAAGTGCATAACTAGATTATGAGAGATCTGCATTTAATTTCTTGCTCAGTCTGAGGTGATTCAGTTCCCTGTAGGATATTCTGAACCATGGGTGTTCTGAGGAAATCCGACATCTGCACACATCGGTTCTCAGTTTGATGAGGAAACACAGGAATTCATTGCAGTAGGGTCAGCATTTGTGCAAATATTGTTATAATATAGCCTACTCCAAAGTTTAGTTGGTGAGAATTTGGTGTTCTTGGAAACAAAGAAAACAGCAGTAGGAAGCCAGGGTATGTGCATCAGTAGCTCAGTAAGCTCATTGTCATGAATTTCCAAGGTTGTCTGTTGTTTTTTCCAAAGTTAGATCTGATATCAAGAGGCCCCTGGGGCAAAGCAAATGCAGAGCATTTCATAGTTCTTTGGGTAAGACAGGAGATTCCTCATCTCCCCTCCAAATTTTGAGTCATCTAATACTGGAAAAATTTCAGTGGAAGACAAATTTGTATTTTCTGAGTGATTCAAAGCAGCAGATTTGCTAGCTGGCTGTGTCAAGTTACCCAAGTAATTTCCCACCTTGGACTAATTTAATTCCCCAAAGGGAAAGAAAGAGGAAACATTCTGCTAAGAGCTGTTCAAGTACCAAGGTCCTTTTAATCATTGATCTTAACAGAGAGCCTTACAGTCATTGCAAGGGATTTGATAAAGTGGATGGTAGAGAGCTACTGTTATATCTACTGGAGAGTGTTGGAACAGCTCAGTTTGAAACTATATCCTCAACTGCTTGTGCTGAGCAGGCTGTCCTCTGATCAGATAATAGCCCTATACTTTCGATAAGGCAGGTTCTCAGATCTCTCCACATCTCAATGTTCTGATGCCTGGTCATCTTGTTGCTCAGTTCAGGGACAACAGCTGAGCTCTGAAAGCATGCTGCTCACTGCAAGAGTTGAAACCCTTTGTCTTCCAAGGCTTAGTTAGAATGAGGGAGTGGGAAGACGGTGTCATAATTCAGAATCTTAAATCATTCTCTTGCCCATTCTCTCTACTACATTTTCTCTATCTGTGATAACAGACATGTGCTTGTCTTTTAGCTGAAGATATCACTTTCCTGCTCCTAGTATAAAATATATATTTTCTAAGAAAGCACCAAAAGTGTTTCCCAAAAGAAATAGTTTAATGCTAAATTACAGTGCCTCTGCTGTCTTATGATACTGCTCCTCTAACACACCTGTGTCAGCTGAGTCAACAAGCTAAACAACACACATCCCAGTATAAATTTCAGCAATCTTGACACTTCTGGATCATAGTGTTACACTTCTTAACTCAGCTGTCAGCAGGCAGTAAATGTGGTGGTAATGTCAGCCCACACAGATTAGGGCTTAGTATCACAAGGATATTTTTTGTATGCTCACTCCAAGAAATCCCCTTTTTAGATTCATTCTGCATTTATAATCGTAATGGACTGGGTTTTGCTACTCTTACCAATTAATGTCTAGTGCTAGTACCACAAGAAATAAACACTGCTTTGCTGATTTATTCTCTGGAGAATCTCTTTGATACAGAAAAAAAAGAAAAAAGAAAAAAGAAAAAAAGAAAAAAACAGAAGCAAAAAAATCTGAATTCTTTCAAATTCTTTCAGTTTCAGAGGAGACTCCTGCAATTTGGACACCTGTTAGTCTGAGCAATGCCGCAATAAAATCAGACTCAAATTGCTTTATTCAGTAAAGATAAGTAGATAAAATCACAGAAAATAAAGTCAGAGTAGAGTAAATTCTCACTCCACTCACAGCTGCTAGCTTAATGGAATTGCCTTTCTCATGGAAAGCACAGCTGCTCCAGCCCTGCCTGCAGCATGCGAGTGTGCTGGGCTGGAAGTGATTGTGGAGCTGCAGGAAGGTTTGTTCTGAGCAGCCAAGGTGGCAGTCAGAATAGACCTTCTTTAAAATGTGGGTATAGAAGGAAAGCATTTTGACCAAACCATGCCTGGCTTCTGTTTGGCGGGAAGCTTAGCTGAGAGCTCAGTTTGCAAATTGCTCGGCATATATTTGCTGATGAGGTGGCAGTGGGTCTTTTTTTTTCTACCCCTAGTAACATCAATGCATTTCCTTGTTACAGATAAGTGTGTGTCCTCACGAGCTGGCAGGTCTTTTCAAACCAGACTGTTGGTGCCTTGCATTTGCAGATTATGGGGTCCACATCTGTTATCCTCAAAATAAAGAAGTTTTTCCTCAGGTTGATATGGAACTTCCAGTGTTTCAGTTTGTGCCCATTGTTCTTTGTTCCATCGCTGCTGAGAAGAGCCTGGCCCCATCCACTTGACTCACTAAATATTTATATGCATAGATAAGATTCCCCCTCAGTCTTCTCTTCTCCGGGCTGAACTTTGCAGGTTTGATTAATTCCATATAGGAATGCATAATTGGACGTGGATTCAATTCTGATTTGTGAGTGTGATCAGTAGTTACACATACAGGGCTACTCTTTTTTTTCTTCCCTTCCACTACTCGGCTCATATTATAGAACTCCTTTAGCTTGTGCCACAACACACACAATAGGACGCTATGCCTTAGTTTGCAATTTCTAAGTGAGAATTATGAGCTCCTTTTTCTTGCAGGGAAACTGAAAATAAGTCAAATAATGTATTGCAAATGGTCTGATACTGCACTGACAAACACAAAGAAATAATGCAGTTTTAGAAGTTGGCCTAAATAATATGCAAAAAATAAGGCTCTAGACTGGTAATGAACAGTGACAGAAGGAAAAATTATTGAATCGTTGCTCATTTAGTGAACGTGATTCCTGCTGTGCACTGGATGAAATTGATCCCGTGGGGAAAATAGAAAGACTGCAATAATTCTTACAAAAGGAGGAATGAGTTATGGTCACAGAAGCAAGCTTAAATTTAGCATTTTCTCCCTTTTGAGTGATGCGTGACCACTGAAAGATATTTCAGAAAAATTGTGCAAGGATATTTTATTAAGGTGATTGTATATCTTTTGAATAGAGAGTGGAATATGTAACAATTCTGTCCTGGAGCATTGACCTAATACCTACTGGAGGTGTCAGTAGAGAGAAAGTACTGAAATGCCTGAAGTCGCTTCAACTTAGAGAAGCTAACCAGGCAGCATGCTGTCATCTTCTGCGTGGGGGAATGTGAGCCTTCTCATGAGGAAAGGGAGCTCCTAACCTGGTAGAAGAGGGAGCCTGTGGTGGAAGTCACTGTAGCCTTGTGGTACCCACTGTACCCATTGTAGGTGGGTAGCTGGCAGTGTCCCTGTTCTGGAAAAAGGCATAAGGACACAGCCCAGCTTTGATGAATAAACTGGTCTGTGAAGAATGGGATTGATAATAAATTGCTAAATGCCAATAGGTTTCCATAGGTTCAGTATGAATTAGCCTTCTCATAGATGTCAAGCTTTTTTTTTTTTTTTTC
This sequence comes from Tetrao urogallus, assembly GCF_951394365.1. Taxonomy (NCBI): domain Eukaryota; kingdom Metazoa; phylum Chordata; class Aves; order Galliformes; family Phasianidae; genus Tetrao; species Tetrao urogallus. The sequence goes on from NC_136826.1 coordinate 744,570, forward strand.
CAAAATGTGTTTGTTCTTTTTGTTTGTTTTTAATAGATGAATTTAGTTTTCTATGTTCAAGAAACAATTGCTGGAAGTTATGGACACAGATAATATACCTATATTCCCTTATATATTCTTAGAAAAGACAAATATTTTGACAGAAAATCTCTAAAATACTCACTTTGAAAGTTGTAATTTAGGTAAATTCTGAACAATTGAAAGCAGGATTTTTCTAATGAGAAACATCAAGGAATATTAATAATAGATGTTATTTCCAGCCATGTTTGTGATAATACATGATAGCATTTTTAAGGTAGAGAGCTGTAAGCTCAAAGTGAGGCAAATGTGTGTAGTCATCTTTTACATTTTAATGGAACTAGTTAGTGAGTCTAGCATGCTTTTGAAAATACTTTAATTTATTCTTTGCATAAAAAGTGAAAGTTATCAGTACAAAATACAATTTTTGAGTTATACTTCTGGAGTGTATAAAACAGATCAGCGCTGTTACAAACTAGGAAATTCAAAATTATTGTTTACATTGCGTGCTATTTCAGCAGCATTCATTGTGGATTTATATCATGATTAGTTTGCTGTGTTTTCCCTACAGTGAGCTTGACTTGAAATGGGAAACTCCCCTGGATTTAACTGTTGCACCTGATTGCGTTTATTTCTTTTAAACTTCCAGACTCTAGCTGTAAGGCATCTGTGCGTGTCTATTTTTGTGAGAAAGGAAAAAAAAAATTGCTTCTGTATCTGATTTATCAGATGACTTCAGTTTTGTTCTATTTTATACAACGTGACCTTTGAATTATAAAATATTGCATTGGCCAGCTCTGAATTTTGTGCATATACCTTAAATTGCATTTTTATCTTGTAGATCTCATTGGGAAAAAATGGGATCTACTATAGCAGATTTTCTTTTTTTTTTTCTTTTTTTTTTTTAAGTCAGGTTTGTAATTAGTATCTATCTCCTACTTAATTAGTATTTCAACAAAATTGTGAGTAAATAGTGTGAGTATGTGCATGGAGTTGGATGGAGTGTGTGTGGAGCAGTTTCCGTACCTGAAGCTGCATTAGTGGAATAACATTGCTCCAGATGGGAAATGTAGTTTCACCTTTGTATAAATGCATGGTTCTGATAATTGTCTGTCTTGCCTTGATGGATGAAATTCTCTTCATGCCAGAGGGTTTTATGAGGTTTTTTTTTTCATTAACACAGCTAAGCTAAGAATCCTGCCATCTTTCAAGAATTTCATTGAGGTAGCAAAGAATTCAGACATCTTGTGTTAGTATGGAGTCATCCCGTAGCTCCTCCTACCCTTCTGCAGGTTGTCATCTCCCAGCCAGTGCAGGACTGTACACTGGCCGTGGCTTCCCATAATTCTGCATCTTGTCCTTTCTTGTATCCCTTGAAACTGGGGGAAAAGAAAAAGAAAAAAATAAGGGAGGATAATTGAACAGTATAGTTACCCTTCAAAGAGCATTGGGATCAACCTCTAAGCAGCTGAAACTGCCACACACTGAACAATGGCTTATTGCTTATAAGCAGTCCTTTTTGCTTTGTTTAGGCTGTGAAGGTGCAGCCTTCTCCACTGATGCTTTATCCCTGTTGTGGAACTAGTAGATCGTTGCTATCAGGGAGGAAGACTGAAAAATACAAGATAAGATCCAGAGCATTTCGCTGGCTAAGCAGAACAGATGGGAAGCGTACTGCTCTGCCCTCCTCAGCAGGTTTGTATAGGAGATTTAATGTGGATATGAATAAATAATAGAGAGAAGGGAAAGACATATTTGCTTAAAATTAGGGTTTACAGAATGATGTGCCCTACTGAGAAGTCAGTCCAAAAATACTTCGAGACTCATTTTTCAACTCCTTTGACAGTACCTGGTGTCCCAGTTTGAAGGACAGACTGTGGATTTCACTTCCATTTTCCCTCCATTTCCTAGCAATGTTACATCTCCCAGTTTTTCTAATAAAGAGTTCTTCCCGTTGTGAGGTAAAAAAATTAGCAGTGTAGAAAGGTTGACCAGAAACAATCCACCAAAGCAGAGTCCAGACCTGTGTGAGTGACAGCACTATCTTACAAGTTCTATAAATACTTGGTGTCACCCCATGCACATCTTCCTTGGATTTTGCATTTATTTCTCCCTACATTATACACCAACATGGGCAGCAAAATATGGAAAAGAGGAGACAGAGCTGAGATTAGGGGCTGGAAACATTTTCACAGCAGTATCTTGTCAGCTTTCCAGCACACTCTGACTTATCGAGATCCAAACACTCACAGCTGGTGCATATTTTAATGCCAAATGACTGGCATGGCTGAAATTGGAATTCAGTCTCTCAATGCGCTGTACTAGCACATTTAGTCAGCGCATTGCTTTTGTGTGACTCTTTTAAAGTTAAGTTACATTTCAATGAAGGCATTTTTATGGAGGCACTGTGAACTTGCATGGGAGAGTGTATGGTTTGGTGTGCCAAGTGTCTGATTAAAATTAGAAGTAAAAAAAAACATGAAAAGCCCTGCTAATTTACTGCCCTAAAATTGTCAATTACTGCAGTGCCAAACAGTCTGGAAAGAGCTCCTGTTCTTCCAAAAGCAGAGCAGTGCCAACTCCAAGGCAGAAGAAAGAAGAGGAAATATTTGTCAACTCTATCCAATATCTGGTCACATAGTAATTGGGAGGTAAATTCTCCAACTTCAGTTATTTCACTGATGGTTGGAATAATGCCTGCTTCTTTTGTTTGGGATTTTTTTTGTGTTTATTTTTAATTTTTAACTTTTCCATCATTTTATTCCTTTTCGTTGGTACTGTGATGGCTTGCTGTATTACTTAATGCCTAGCTGCATATTCCAACTTGCCATGTTTCCTGAACTGCTCAGTATATAATGGCTAGAAAAAATGAAGGCCATTTCCCTTTTAAGAAGTGCTATTCAATTATGCAGTGAAATCTTGCCTTGATTTTGATTCTCTGAATGTCTCAAAGAGTACCAGTGCAGTGAAAGTGTTCCACCCAACAAGGTGATCCATGGCTCAGGCTTTGAGTCTGTCAGCATTAAGGCCACCTTTGGGATCATCCTTCAAATGATAGCACTGAAAAGGTTGTGTCATGCAATACTGTGGTGTTTGGGGATAAGTTCTCATAAGTTAAGGATGTCCCAAATGCTGTTTAAATTATTCTAGAGTCATGGAGCAACTCAGATTTAGTTCATTAAAATTCCTACTAGGCTGTGAAACAAACTGAATCCAGTTCAATTCAATGGAAGAAAGATCTCATAATGAGAGATGCTTTTGAACTCTCCAGACCTACAAAAGTTTTCTGTCCTTTTTATGTGATACATATGTTTGTAAACAATCATCACTGTGGACTAATTTGACACAGATGAGGGCAACGAATCTGTCAGTATTTCATAACCCTAATTTTGTGGGATTTTATTCCAACCTGCTTTCTTTTTTTTTTTCTTTTCTTTTAAGTCCTGGATTTTTGTTTGTTTCAATGACAGAAATACAGACTTAAGGATGAACAAAACAATATACAGTATATTGACCAGTCTTTAGAAGTGATTAATTAAATATTTCAGCAAAGGCAGTCTGCGGAAACTGAGAACAAAACAGAACATAATTTCTATATCTAGGCAGTTATTGAGGAACACGTGGAAAACAAAATGAGCCACAGATGGAAAAGACATTAAATAGACCAACAGAGATATGCAGGCCAACATTGTCACATACCATATTGGACAGAGTGAATAATCTCTACTATTAACTTCTTTGCCCCCTCTTCCAAATATGTTCCAGAGTTAAAAGAGATGTTTCAAAGAGCAATGGGAAAACATGGTCAAGTACTGAAGTAAGAAGTAAGGGGAGGCCAAAGTGCTTGGCTCAGAAAAGTAGTAGTTCATTTTTTCTTGGAGGCCTCTCTCAGATAAATGGAAACCAGACTGGCTGGCATTCGTATCTGTTCTATGTCAAGAGCTCCTGTCTCAGTAACGAAGGAGGTTCAAAGCTAGGACCTTAGCACGGCCCTGTCTAACTACTCTAACATGGAAGGAAAATAAAATCATTTTTCCCAGAGGTTCAGAGCATGTATGCCTCCCAGTGGCCTTAAGAGCAGTTTCACTATTGCCTTCACTGGCAGAGGAGGAGGCTGTGAACAGTGGGTTTTACAAATGGACTATGTATATATGCTACATGGATAAGAATAATGCTAGTGATCCAGTATGTGGTACATTACAGGCTGAGACTGTGGTTTTCCAGTATTATGGAACAATTTAGAATCATAGAATGATAGAATCACTCAGGTTGGAAAAGACCTTAAAGATCATCAAGTCCAACCACAACCTGGCTGTACAACCCTAACAGCCCTCTGCTAAATCATGTCCCTGAGCACCAATCCAAACAGTTTTTAAACCCTGGGGTGCCCATTCCAGTGCTTAACGACCCTTTCTGTAAAGAAGTTTGCCCTGGTATCCAAAACTAAACTTACCCTGGTGCAACTTGAGGCCATTTCCCCTCATCCTGTCACCAGTGAGAAGAGACCAACCCTGCTCTGCTGTAAGCACCTTTCAGACATTGGAGGAGAGCAATCAGGTCTGCCCTCAGCCTCCTTTTCCCCAGACTGAACAGCTCCAGTTCCTTCAGTCTCTCCTCGTAGGGCATTTTCTCCAAGCCAGTGCCGAGCACAGGGCAGGATGACTTCCCTGGTCCTGCTCACCACACCATTCCTGATCTAAGCCAGGATGCCATTGGCCTTCTTGGCACCTGGGCACACTGCTGGCTCATCTTCAGCCAACTGTCCATCAATACACCAAAGTCCCTTTCCATCAGGCAGCTTCCAGCCACTCCTCCCCAAGCCTGTAGGGTTGCCTGGGGTTGTTATGACCAAAATGCAGGACCCAATACTTGGCTATATTGAAACTCATACAGTTTGTCTTGGCCAATCAATCCAGTCTGTCCAGGTCCCTCTGTAGTGCCTTTCTCCCCTCAGGCAAATCAACACTCCCTCCCAACTTGGTGTCACCAGCAAACTTACTGAGGGTGCACTCAATCCCCTCATCAAGATCGTTAATAAAGATGTTAAATAGACGCAGCCCCAGTTCCAAGCCCTGGGGGACACCGCTTGTGACCGGCCGCCAACTGGATTTAACTCCACTGATCACAACTCTTTGGACCCGGCCATCCAGCCAGTGTTTCACCCAGTGGAGCGTATGTGGGCAGCCAGCTTCTCCATGAGAATGCTGTGAGAGACAGTGTCAAAGACTTCACTGAAGTCCAGTCCAGGTAGACCACACTGACAGCCTTACCTTCATCCACTATGCGGGTCACCTTGTCATAGAATGAAATCAGGTTTGTCAGACAGGATCTACCATTTGTAAACCCATGCTGACTGGGCCTGATCTCTTGGTTGACTTTTAACTGGTCCATGATGGCTCCTGAGATTATCCATTCCATAACCTTCCCCGGCACCAAGGTGAGACTGGTAGGTCTGTAGCTACCAGGATCATCTTTCTGGCCCTTTTTGAAGATGGGCATCACATTTGCCAGTCTCCAGTCCACTGGGACATTTCTGGTTAACCAGGACTGCTGAAGAATGATGGAGAGTGGCTTGGCAACCACATCCGCCAACTCCCTCACTGCTCTAGGTGCAATTCATCCGGCCCCATGGACTTGTGAGCATCCAGCTTTTGGAGCAGGTCCAAAGCCATCTCATCATGGATCATGCAGAGCCTATTCTGTTCCCCATCCCTATCTGCCAGCACAAGGGGCTGTGTGCCCAGGGAGTAACAAGTCTTTACTATTAAAGACTGAGGCAAAGAAGGCATTAAGTACCTCAGCCTTATCCTGATCCTTGGTCACCAAGTTGCCCTTGGTGTCCAACAGTGGGTGGAGATTCTCCCTAGCCCTCCTCCTGCTGTTGATGTATTTATGGAAATATTTATTGTTGTCCTTTACCTCAGTAGCCAAGTTCAGTTCTATCTGGGCTTTGGCCTTTCTAATTTTCTCCCTGCACAGCTTCACTACGGACCTGTAATCATCATAAGTAGCTTGCCCATGCTTCCCGAGACCATAAACTTTTTTCCTTTTGCTCCTGAGTTCCAAACAAAGGTCTCTGTTCAGCCAGTCCAGCCTCCTTGCCTGTCGGCTCATCTTCTGTGGCTGGGGGATGATCAGCTCCTGCACCTTTAAAATAACTTCCTTAAAGTATTCCCAGCCTTCCTAGGCTCCCATGCTCTCCAAAACATCCTCCCAAGGGACCCTCAACCATGGTCCTAAAGAGGTTAAAGTCTGCCCTCTGGAAGTCCAAGGTGAGAGTTCTTCTGACTCCCCTCCGTGGTTCAAGAATTTATCAAGTTATTAAGTGATGAGAAGAAATTGATGACATATTTTGCACACAGAATCTGTAATTAAATATATATATATATATAAGATCAAGTTTAAGGATAACAAGCTTGAGGTACTTCACAAAGATATCTCAGGTTGTCAACAAAAAGGGAAATAGCACCAGAACTGAACTGTCCTTGTTGTCCACTTGCAGACAACGTATTCAGTCCTTGCATATAGGATTTTCTTTTTTTTTTTTTTCAAAAGACCAGGTCTCTTCCAAATCATCTGGCATACTTGCATATTTGGTATCAAATTCACTGGGAGTAGGGATAGGGCCATGATGGATCAATATCAAGTGTAATCCTCTTTTGGCCTAAGCATTTTCATTTATTTTTCTCTTCAAATTCATGTTGTCTTCTTAGGGCACTCTTTCCTGTGCAGATTCCAAAATAGGATACATGCCAAACAGTGTTCTTCACATGTCTCTCGTACTGCATATACTTAATGAGTTTGAACATAATTTATTACCAGTAGAGAGCACTCTGAAATTAGAATTAATATTGGACGTTCCATGAAGAAATTATGTTTTAGCCATAAATGCAATGCGCAGTGCAGAATTAAACAGATTAATTTTTAAGCATACAATGTATGTACTTGAAAAAGTAGCTTATTTTTGCCATTCTTTAAAGACCAAAGATTTGAATTTTCTGAATACAGCGTAAAAGAAAACATGGTACTGTTCTTTAGTTTAACTTTTACAAGTATGACTACTAGATGTCATATTTCTATCTTTCCCTTATTTTTTTTTTTATTCAGGGATCTACTGTAAATATTATTTACAGCATGTGGCTTTTTCTTTGTTTCCAAACTTGAAAATTATTTGATTAACACTGAATAGTGACGAGCTTTCATTTCAGTTTACTTAAATTATTTTTATTAATTTTCAGATTACAACCTAAAGCCTGTTTTTCATCAGTAGCTTCATATAGTGTTTCATTCATACTATTGAAAGACATAAGAAAAATAAAACATTGCCATAATCAATAAACTTAAGTACTGACTTTCAGTCCTGCTTTGTTTAGGATGTATTTATCTATGTACTAAATCACATCATCATTGCAATTCTGTCCATCTTGCAGTTTTTTAATTTTCCTTACCATGTGTTCTAATTACTCTACTCTTTTTGAACTTGACAGGGCTTGCTTTCAAATTCTGTTCTGGTATTTTGCTTCGCCCTATAATGTAATGGTGGTTTTTAAATTCTACCCAGTCCTTCTTGTGCTGGAGGGCTCTAATTTTACTACATGACCCAGCAAAAGGATGAGACAATTAAGGATAAACTCCAGAATTTAGTTTTTGTGGAGGTAAGAGCAGCTTACCTATCCATATAAAAAACATAGAGAATTTTATGCAGTGCAGTAAGCCTCAGTGTGTGCAGCTCCATCCAGACAGATTCTACTTTTCTTAGGCTCTTCTGGCTGAACCTCACTTTCTGTGTATTTCTCTTTGTACTTGTGTGGCTGGACATCCATACAGTTCCCTGCGCCAGGGTGCTCTGTCATCCAGTTGGACAAAAACACTATTGCACTCTGAGATGAAGCTGTGGATAAAGATCCACAGGAAACCTGCCTCTTCACTGTATGCAGAAGAAAGATTAAATGGAGCTGAAGCACAGTCGAGATTAACTTTCATGTACTTAATACAGGTTAATGCATAGCTGAGAGTTTTATATATAAACGGTTAGGCAGTTCAGGCAAAATAAGACATGTAGGAACAGAGCTGAATCAACAGTGTAGGCTTCCCAAGAGAGAGAGAGATGAAAGAGAAAGGTGTGTACTGTATATATTCATTAGCATATGAACAAATAAGTGTGTGACCCATACCTCTGAATGCCTAATCCAAATTAACTCCTTTCATCACTGAAGAGTCTTTTAAGGCCTATCCAACACAGACCAAATTTATTTCAACTTCGCTAGTCATCAACACACTGATTTGGGTCTACAGGAATCTTTCTGATAACAACATCATCATTAAAATAGAATCATTTAGTTCTAAATGTTATGGAATGTGTGCCTGGTGTGCCAAATGCTAATGCATGGATGTCTTTACAGCACTTTGGTGGGGTAAAGGGAGATCTAGGTGTTTAATTTACATACTTGTTGAAATGGTAAATGTAATCATGTCAAAATGAGAAATCAATTTTTTGCTGTGGCTGTCTGTAGAACACCAGTGTACCAGTTAAAAAAATAACACAGGTAAGAGCCATGTTGAATTGTATTTTTTTTTAATTTTTATGGATCCTCTTAGGGAAAACTGCTTAATTTTAAGGGAAATGAAGAGAAGTATTAAGGAAGCTCTGTCCTAATGAAACAAAACATTAATGTTAAGGGAAATCAAGAGGCTTTATTTTCACGCTGATAAATTGCACTCTGGAACAAAATTTGTAGTTCTGCTCTAACACCATTTTGTAGTTTGTTCTTGCACAGCAATTTTTATGTATTGTCTATGTTAAATTGATATATATGCAAATACAAGCTTAAGAAACAACTTTTTTGTCTTGCTGCCAAAAGTACTGGTGAGACAGAGATATTAAGACAAAAAATTTTACACATTTCAACTGTGTCAGTAGCCCTGCACCAATGCGCTTATTAACCTTTAATTAGAAAGGGCTTTTATCACACTTTCCTTACAGATTATGCTTGGCAGGATTTAAAAAGCAAAACAAAAATTTATACAGAAGACTTGATAGATAATCACCGATTGCTTTGGATTCCAGACTCCTGGTTTATTTATTAGTAGGCTTTCCTATTTGAATGATATAAATAACCAAGGCAAAGACCCAGCTTGCAAGAAGCTATCTGGGTCTTTATCACTGAACAGAAGCTGTCACTTCATGGGTGTGGTTCACTTGCTTCTTTCATGTATTTCTTGCTCTAGCATCAGCCGAGCCTCATCCCATGAGAACTTGTGGCTGCTGTTTTTCTCAGAGCTTCCTTATCTCAGGTTCCAGGGTTGTCTTTTTTTAGCTCACTTGTTGTGTTGCAATCTCTCCGTGGACTCCCCAAACTGCAGTGCGATAGGGCAGCTGAAGGGCATTGTTTAACTCTGTATCTTGGCTCAGATATGTTTCACATCTGGTTTTTGGAGGGAACTGATAATTAAAGATGAGAGGCTTGTCACTGTAGCATAATGTAGGAATACTTCAGAATCAAAAGCTAACATCACAGTACTTGAGAGGAAATGAAAGTTCAAGGATGTCCGCATTATTAATCACTTGTATTTCTGTCTGTGACAAAAATAATCTGTATTTGGTATGGCTCTGCATGAATATTCACATTTTAAAAAATACCAGTGTATTCTTTTACCAGTTTCCTCTTAATGGCTTTGCTGTTCTCTAGACACCTATGAAAATCTCACTGATGAAAAGAGATTTGTATCTAAATTTGCCAACAATAAATAAGAATACCTGTTGCCTAAATTTGATGTGCAATCTGTAGATTGTAAATTCTCAGAGATAGAGATTGTCTTTTGTCCTGTGCTAGTAGGATACCTAGAGCAATAGTGTCATTGTAATTGACTGTAAGAGAATAGGTATTGAAACCTAATATTTCAACAGCTACAGTACACAAAATGTGTTTTGAAAGATGATATATAAAGGCTCTATTGCAATCTGTAGTTGGTAAACAATATAAAAATAAAAAATATGACACTTCCCTTGTCTCTTCTGTGCCCACAGTCAAGAAAACATAAAGCTCTAGACTTAGGGAAATCAGTGTTAGAAAATACTCTGCTACAAGCAATAGTATGCAGAAACTTAGTTTTACCTTCTTAATTAAGACTTCAGTTAAGGCTGAATGATATTCCCTCACTTAAAATGAAATGAAATGAAGTGAAATGAAATGAAATGAAATAAAATAAAATAAAATAAAATATGCCAATTTAAATTAATTTTAATATAGAATATAAATTGTTTATTCTTAACTACGGTTAATGGTAAGAATTGCAGTTCAAAGCACTGGATAAAAGAAACTCAGCTTTGGAGATGTACTGGAATTGGTTCTAAAGCCTACTCTAGGAGACAAACGGTGCACCTATGAGCTAAACTTGGTTTACTCTTCTGCTGCTCTGGCTCCCTTGGCATCAGCCTCTCATTCGCAGGCCACTGACATAAAAGCTTGGAGGAAAAAAGAGGAAGAAGGGGAAGCAGATTACCAAGTTGCTTCTATGGCAAAAACCTCTTTCTGCCCCCGTGTATCCACCGAAGTAGTGCAAGCAGAAGCACCAACCAGCTTGAAAGGTCACATCAGAGCCAAGCTGAAGAGCAGCTGATATATATGTAGCTTGGTCCTGGTTCAGCTGCATGGAGAAAATCCAGGAAGAAACACATACCAAGTTTATTATTGCTGTTCCCTCTCCTCCCTTCCATGGTATTTGTCCTTGCTAATGATGGCAACCCCTTTCACTGTTGACTGGCCACAGGGAACTACTTGTCCCCAGAGAATTTTGCCCTTCATGTTTCTCTGCCTTAAACTCATCAGCTAGCATGCCAGTAAGTTTTTCTGTTTTGTGAGACATTATCTTTATGGACTGCTCTTTTTGTGTATAGCCTTTCCCCTTTTCTCTAGTCATACAGCCTTTTCCCTCTGCATGCTTTCACCTTCCTTCCTAAGGAGCTTCCCTGAACAATGAATAGAAACAGGAAGCCCATTACAGCTTCATTTTACTTCCCTTTCACTGGAAAGCATTAGGGGGTTTTACACAGTGACCTTGAAGTAGCCTT
>NC_136826.1:755858-925858 GCF_951394365.1 Tetrao urogallus
AGAAAAAGAAAAAGAAAAAGAAAAAGAAAAAGAAAAAGAAAAAGAAAAAGAAAAAGAAAAAGAAAAAGAAAAAGAAAAAGAAAAAGAAAAAGAAAAAGAAAAAGAAAAGAAAGGAAAAAGAAAAAGAAAAGAAAAAGAAAGAGAAAAAGAAAAAGAAAGAGAAAAAGAAAAAGAAAAAGAAAAAAAAAAAAAGAAAAAAGAAAAAGAAAAAAAGAAAATTACATTTTTTTCCTACAGTCTTATCTTAAAATGTTACTCCTATGAGTAGCAATGGAAAATTCTTGAGTAAATTATGGCCATTTTCAGGAGTGCACACTTATCCAAAGATGTTTGGCTTCACTTTTTCATTGATGCCTGCTGACAAAGCTGCACTGGCGGAGTGTCGATCACCAGTGGACACCCATGTTTGGCAGAAAGTTCTGAGCAACTCTACAAAAGACAATGTTTAAAACATATGTAACCTCAAGCAATATGCAATGTGTGCTGTGATTTTAGCTTCACTTTCCTACCTTATTTGCTTGTTAATTTCACCCTCAAAGTTGTATTATTTAAACACATCCTTAATAAAATTTGCTTAAAAATTATGGTAATGAGCACACTGTCAGAGAGTATTGAGTATTAGCATATAATTTGGGTAGTTTACATTATCTTTGTGGCACTAAAAAATGATTCCCCTCACACAGTGAAGGGCAATAGTGAATAAAATGTCTTACTGAAGGGTACACGTGTCTAGCAGAGCTATCTTGTGAGCTTGCTGTGTAGTAAGGTCATCACCCTGGCATAAACAGCAGTTAAATACAATCTTCTCCATTTCTTACAATGCCATCTGAAATTTCTTGATTTTGTGTATTTGAGCTCTTGATCTTTTTCACTTCTACAAGAAAATGGATGTGTGAAAGCTTCTCTCTGCTTTTGCACAAACAGGTGCATTGTGGAAGCAAGCAAGCATGGAAGGAAAGAAGGAATGGTCCTTTTTGCTAGCAACACCACAAAGGTATGAAGTCAATTGCCCTAAAAAAGATTGTAGACAAAATGAAGTACTTTTAATTCTTCCTTCTTGCCCCTGCTGTTCTTGACCTGACAGGCAGCCTGTCCATGCTTTTTTTATTAGTTTAATCTGGATTCTTCATTCACCCACGTGCAAGTTCTAGCTCTTTTATGATAGAACTGTGGCTGACCTTTGTTAAGCTGATGTTGGATGTGGTTCTTGGTAGCTAAGCCTCATCTTTTATTTGCAAGGCTCAGACCAGCATGCTCTATTTGAACGCATGCAAGATAAAAACTCTGATTATCTTCCTGAAGTTAAAGCTGTTCCCATACCTGCTAACAATTTGAAGGTTTTATTAGAATTATTTAAACTGTTTCCTTTTGAAATAGAAGGAATGTTCATGTTAGCCAGGAGGCACTCTCTTACCACCAAAAGCTTGCATTTCTTTAGAGATTTTTCTTTTTGTGTGCTCTAGACAGAACTCAGATAATACATAACTGTTATTCAAAGGTGTCATGAAAAATGACACTTCTGACTCAGAAAAAAAGCATGAATGCCTTGCTTGTTGATGCACTGTATTTCTTGCAGCTTTATATCCAGATAGGTTTTTGCGTTGTCACTGCACCTTGAGTTCAAAAGTGTAGAGATTTTTCCATCATACTCTCTTAATCCTTTCTGGATTTGTTCAGAAAGTATTTTCTTCCTGCAGGTTTCCCAGTACTGCCAGAAATGTTTGTCCTTCAGTCCAACACATTTCTGTCAGTCATGCTAATTCAAATCCCTTATGTGGGATCCAAACAAAATAATTTTTGCTCTTTCCATTCTAACCGATCTAGTGTCATAATGATACTTGCCTGAAACTGGTGGTGAGCAGACCTCTCAACGTTTTACAGAGATTAATGAATTTGTCTTCTCAATGTCCCCCAGAGGCAGGAAAGCTTTGTGCAGAAAAGGAAACTGGGAATCCAGGGAGATTAATGGATCTGGTGAAGATTACAAGGGAAGTAGTGGCACAGAGGTGATGAGCTTTCTTATCTCCCAGTCCTGTCCTTGCATCAGCAGTCATCTTGCCAGGAAAAAATTGCTGTTTCTATTACTACTAAAAGATTGGGGTTTGTTTGTTTGGGGTTTGTTTGTTTGTTTGTTTGTTTGTTTTTATTTACTGCTGAATATAGCCTATTTGGCTTGTTACTGATGGAAAAAAATGATACTGATACTGATTAAAAGCTATGTATTCCCTGAGAAACAGATAATTTCAAGTAATAACAAATGCAGAATGCAAGGAGATACCTCTATACTTATGGATGTTCAGGGTGAGAAAATATAGGCAGGGATTTCTTTTGCTCTGAGTTCATCTTGCAAGTTGATTCATAATAGACAAAATGTCAAGGACGCAGAAGTGCAGAGAGCTACTTATATTGAGGCTACTTATTTATTAGTTCCTTGTTTGCTATTGTATACATCAGACCAAATGTCACCATTAAGTAGAATATTTCCACTATGACAATTTTTGTAGCTGTTAAGGATAAGACCAAATTCTGCATGCCCCTGAGCTACTGGAAATTCAGACATTACTCTCCATCCCAGTGCATAATGTTTGTTCCAGGCAGATGATCAAGTAAATTGGAAAAGATTCCTGTAGTAATATGGAGAAGCAAACCAGGTATTATTCATACATCGCTGAGCATACTTTACTCTCACTGATTTAAAAGTGTTCTTCCCTGGAAAGGGACCTTATGTTTTATCAGTTCTCAACTACCAACATGTTAAATATAATTTAGTACCCTATACACAAAAGTAATGTGTGGTTGAAACTTATTTCTGATTGCAATCTGTTCTGACATGTCAGTACATCTTATGACCCTCTTTATTAGTACATTTTTTCTTTGTGAGGACTGAGCAAACTTAGGAACACCATTGCTTTCCTTTAAGGAATGTGAAACAGTTTACTTCCTGGTGACTTTTTCAAGTACATCCAATTAATGAAATTTATTTCAACTTATTCTGTATTTAAGTGAAGGATTCCACCTTCAAGGCAAAAATATATTGAACAAGCCTTTCAGAAAACTTTAATCACATTTGGGTGGGGTTGCTTTTTTTTTTTTTCCCCTTTTAATTTTACACACCGTAAGTTCCTTAAGTTTAATTTTTTTTTTTTAATTTTATTGACTGTAGTTGGTTTGTTTGTTTGTTTTTTATTACTATTTTTAGTTTAGTTTAGTTTAGTTTAGTTTAGTTTAATTTAGTTTAGTTGAGTTGAGTTGAGTTGAGTTGAGTTGAGTTGAGTTGAGTTGAGTTTGCAGCACCTTCTAGAAATTCTTGATATCAGGTGGCCGGTTTCCATGAAATACTCTGGGTCATCCTTGCAAAGACAAAAATCTGTCAAAAAAATTAAAGACCCCACTGAATTTAAATACAGAGTTTACAAATGTAAAGTTCAGAACCTCCTTGGCACCCGAACAATCAAAAAGAGGTGAAATTTCTTGCTGCATGGACATAGTGACAGAAGTGATATTTGCTCTTTAGACTCAAGAATTGATTTCTTCAGTGGCAATGTCTCTAGTGAGATGCAGCAAACTTAAGCCTACTTTATATAGTAAATATTAGAAATAGTAAATATTTTCTGGTCATGTAGATGTGAATGTAGCTATTCTCATTTGAGCATACCATTAAGTAAGTTCCTCTGCTTTCTCTATCTAATTAAGATTTATCAAAAACAAATGAGGACTGTGCTTGGAAACAGTTCCTTCATTCCTATGCCAGAGGCAGCTTTTCTGATGCTAGATGAGGTCACTTATGATGTTGTTCATATCATCATCCCACACAACTTTGCATGAGCGACTCCTGCAATATTATTTTCCTCTGGAATTCTATCAGCCTTTACAGTCTAGATACTTTCATGCAGAAATATTATTTTCCTCCCTTCACAAAGTTCCTGAGTTGCATGTTATCTCAGGGATGCAAACCACCAACACAACCCTCATTATTCATATTCACATAGTTTTCTAAATCTATTCTGTTATCTTGTTCTTCTCCTTTTTTTTTTTTTGGGGGGGGGGGGAGTTCTGATTAGCTTAGACAACTTGCCAGACTTCCCTGCAGCTTATTTCAGTGTTAGACTGATCCTGATGAAGCTTTCATTTACTGTCTCTAGTGTCATAGAATCATAGAACCATAGAACCATACAATCATAGAATGGCCTGGGTTGAAAAGGGCTACAATGATCATCTAGTTTCAACCTCCTGCTATGTGCAGGTTACCAACCACCAGCCCAGGCTGCCCAGAGCCACATCCAGCCTGGCCTTGAATGCTTCCAGGGATGGGGCATCCACAGCCTCCTTGGCAACCTGTTCCAGTGCATCACCACCCTGTGTGAAAAATTTCCTCCTAATATCCAACCTAAACCTCCCCTGTCTCAGTTTAAAACCATTCCCCTTGTTCTATCACTATTCACCCTTGTAAACAGCCATTCCCCCTCCTGTTTCTACACTCCCTTCAAGCACTGGAAGGCCACAATGAGGTCTCCCCGCAGCCTTCTCTTCTCCAAGCTAAACAAGCCCAGTTCCCTCAACCTTTCCTCACTGCAGAGCTGCTCCAGCCCTCTGCTCATCTCAGTGCCCCTTTGGACCCGCTCCCAGAGCTCCACGTCCTTCCTGTGCTGGGGGCCCCAGGCCTGGATGCAGCGCTGCAGATGGGGCCTCACAAGAGCTGAGTAGAGGGGGACGATCACCTCCCTCTCCCTGCTGGCCACCCCTTTTTTAATGCAGCCCAGAACACAGCTGGCCTTCTGGGCTGCAGGCGCTCACTGCTGCCTCATGTCCAGCTTCTCGTCCACCAGGACCCCCAAGTCCTTCTCTGCAGGGCTGCTCTCAAGGTGATCTTCCCCCAGTTTGTATAAACAACTGGGTTTGCCCTGATCCAAGGGCAGCACCCTGCACCTGGCCTTGTTGAACCTCATTAGGTTCACATGGGACCACTTCTCCAGTCTGTCCAGGTTCCTCTGGATGCTTCCCTTCCTTCCAATGTATCGACTGCACCACTCAGCTTGATATCATCTTCAAACTTGCTGAGGGTGCACTTGATGCCGTTATCTGTCACTGATGCTGAAGAGCACCGGTCCCAAGACCGATCCCCGAGGGACATCATTTGTGACCAGCCTTTACCCTGACACAGAACCACTGATCACAACCCTTTGGCTGTGTCCAGCCAGCAAATTCCTAATCCATCAAACAGACCATCCTTCAAATCCACACCTCTCCAGTTTAGAGAGAAGGATGTGGTGAAGGACCATGTCAAAGCCCTTGCAGAAGCCCAGGTAGATGACATCCATAACCCTTCCCCCGTCCACCAAAACCATCACTCCATCCTAGAAGGCCACCAGATTAGTCAGGCAAGATCTGCCCTTGGTGAAGCCATGCTGGCTGTTTTGGATCATTTCTTTGTGTCATATGTGCCTTAACATAGTTTCTAGGAGGATCTGCTCCATGATCTTCCCAGACACAGATGTGAGGCTCACTGGCCTGTAGTACCCTGAATCTTCCTTTCTCCCTTTCTTAAAAATGGGATAACGTTTCCCTTTTTCTGTCACAGGGACTTCACCAGACAGCCATGATTTTTCAAATATGATGGAGAGTGGCTCAGCAACCACATCAGCCATCTCTTTCAGAACCCTAGGATGGATGTCATCTGGCCCCCTGGACTTATAGCCATTCAATTTCATGAGGTCTTGGACTTGTTCCACTGTTACAGTGGGACAGAATCCACTCCCCACACCCTCACCTAGAGACTCAGGGTCCTGGCAGACATGGGAAGCCTGACCACTCGTGAAGACTGAAGCAAAGCACTTAGCTTTTTCTATGTCTGAGGAACCCATTACCTTTCTTCACAGGGGGAACACTGTCCTTGGTCTGTCTCCTCCTGCCTATGTACCTGTACAACCCTTTCCTGTTATCTTTCACATCCCTTGCCAAATTCAGCTCCATCTGTGCCTTGGCTTTCCTAGTCCTATTTCTACACACACGGACAACAGCCCTGTATGCATCCCAGGCTACATAACCCTGCTTCCACTTTCTGTCCATTTCCCTCTTTTCTCTCAGTTTAAGCTGCAGGTCCTTGCACACCCACAACAGTCGCCTGCCTCCTCTGCTTGACTTCTGCTTGGGGATGGAAAGCTGTTGAACTCTCAGAAGGGTGTCCTTAAAGAGCTGCCAGCTTTGTTCTGTGCCCATGCCCTTAAGGACAGTTTCCCAGGGGAACCCACTCAGCAGTTCCTTGAGCAGCTGGAATTATGCTCTCCTAAAGCACAGGATCCTATCTCTGCTTTTTGTCAGGCCTGCATTCTTCAGGATCACAAACTGCACCAGGGCACGGTCACTACAGCCCAGGCTGCCTCCAGTCTTAATCTCTCTGATGCTCTCCTCTGCATTGGTGAGCGCTAGGTCCAGTAAGGCTTCACCTCAGGTTGGTCCACCTATTACCTGGACCAGGAAGTCATTCTAAGCAGACTCCAGGAATCTCCTGGATTGTCTGCCACCCACTGTGCTGCTCTCCCAGCAGGTATCTGGGTGGTTGAAATCCCCCATCACAACAAGAGCCTGCGAACACAAAACCTCCTGCAGCTGAAGCAAGAAGGCCTCGTCAACAGGCTTCCCTGATCAGGTGGCCTGTAGCAGACCCCAGCCACTAGATGCCCTTTACTGGACTGATCCTTGATTTTAACCCACAAGCTCTCGAACTGATCGTGGCTGTTCCTCAGACACAGCTCTTCACAATTTATCCACTTCCTAACATAGAGGGCAACTCCACCACCCCTCCTAGCCTGTCTATTCCTTTTGAAAAGTCTGTAGTCCACAATCAGGGTATTCCAATCATGGGATTCATCCTACCATGTTTCCATGATAGCTGTTAGATCATACTTTCCCAATTGCACCATGGTTTCTAGCTCCTCCTGTTTATCTCCCATGCTGCATGCATTAGTATAGAGGCACTTCAGCTTATTGCCCTCGTTACCTTCTCAGAGGAGCCCTTCCTAGTACCTCCAGGATGAGACTGGGGTTTTCCCTTACTGCCTCCCAAGGTGACAGCATACCCACACGCTTCTTTGTCACTCAGTGCACCTCTTCCCCCATCATATCTAGTTTGAAACCCTGCTAACCAGCCCAGCCAGCTTGTTTCCAAGAATGTTTGTGGCCCTTATAGTCAGTCAGCTCTCATCCACCATCAGCATTCCCCCTTTCATGTCCATGTCCAGCACGGTCAATTTCTCAACCACAGTACTTTCAGCTGAGGATATCTTTATTTATTTTTTTTTCTTTCTTTCCAATGAGCTCATCTTGCCATGAAGTACTGTCTCTCCAGCTGTCCTAAAGTTTGTCCCCATGCCCTGTTGTTATTCCCCCTGAAAAAGGCACAAGGGTACAGTGTTTTGGTCCTTATGCCAGAGTGAGGAGGAAAAAAAAAAAAAAGAAAAAGACTTATCAACTTTGATTTTATGTTTTCCCTCAGTTCTGTCTCCCTTATGTGTCTTTTTTTCTTTGTTGTTCATTTCTTACCTATGTATGTATTTTAGTTTTTCAAACGTGTCTCACAACAGGAATGAAAAATGTATTTTGTGAAGGCAGCTGTGCAGATGCTGCCCAAGCCACTGAACATACAGGAGCAAGGCAATGCTATTGCCAACGCCTCTCCTTCTCTGCTTGCTGCTCTTGCTCCAGAGTACTTGAAGGAAAGCTAGGGGCAAAATGGTGGGATAATGGGATTGGAGACAGTGAAAAAAAAAAAAAAAAAAAAAAAAGTAGTCAACGTCAAGCATGAGCTTTGGTTGGCTGCTGGCAGATGTGGAGAGACCGCTGCCGACCGCTGGTGCGACCAGGAGCTCCGCTCCCGCCCCGCAGGGCCCCGCGGGCGCTGGCCGAGGTACTGAAGCGGGGCTGGGGGCGGCGCCTCTCCCTCGGGGCCCGGGACAGCGAGTGGCATCATTTTGTGTCATTCAAAAAGTACTTCTGAGGTATTAGAAATATTAAGGTATTGTCACCTTCTATTACGCTTTGGTAACTTTTAAAGGGAGTTTTTGTGCATAAGAAGAGCAGAGAATGTGTTAGAAAATGTATTATTTGAAAATGTTTCTTACAGAAAGTTTTTCAGGCCTAGTGAAATCACTTTTTTTTTTTTTTTTTTTTTTTTTTTTTTTTTTAGAAAAAATATACATCTTTAAAATCTTTTCAGAATTTGAAGATATTTGAAGAAAACAACAGCACATTAACTTTGAAACAGATCTAAATAGTTTCTGTCAGAAACCATTAATTATATATTTTGTATGCTGTTTATTTTCAAGTATCAGAAGACCATCTGGAGTAATCAGAAACTTAGCAGTAGGAAGTACCAAGCTGGATCTTTTCTTGCACTGTGAAATAGTTCTAGCATCACTTCTGATCAGAGTGCATTGATCTGGCAAATACTTATAGTCACAAAATAACTCCATAATACTTTGGAACATGAACTTAGCATCCTAAGCTACAGTGAACATTCAGGAGAATATAATTTCTATATGTAATGCGTAACTGAGTCTTTCAATCCAAGAAATAAAAAAATAAACTTCCCAACATTCAATTTTTACATTTCTCTGCCATACTGAGAGATTAATATCAATACACATACATGCATGAAACTGTGACAGTGATGGAAGGGTTATGCAATGGCCTTCTTGTTAAGCAGTTATGCTTGAGGATTTAAGCACCTCTATTTTACCCTAATCTTAGGTAATATTGTTCAGTTAGTTTAAATATACCATCTGCAACCACAGAGCATCTGAATCAAGACAGGAAACAGAAGCTAGGCTCTAACATTCTTGTGCTTTACTAATTGTATTTCCACTTCATAATAAAGAATGTTCACGAGGGAGCTGTAACGTCCCCAGTTTAGCCAATAATTTTTATTCTTGATGAGCTTTATTCAGCTATGATTCTGTCCTCAGCTTTTGTAATTTTATTTACCGCTATGCTTATTTGTAAAAATGGGAAAATCAATACAGTACTGGGGGAGTGTAGTGAAAGAAAAAAAAAAAAACATTCAGAAACAGTACAATAAATTTACAGTGAGATAGAAAACTCCAGACACAAAAAATAGATAAATGCCTGATGATAAACACTGAAGGCAAAATCTGAATCACTCATTGATTCATCATGTCTTTTCTTCAGTATTTATAGGATCAAACAAAGAAGATAAAAGGAAGATATAATCTTGGTAGCCTAGCGGGAATTTTACAGTCACCAGAACCAAAGACCTACCTTTTGCAGTCTGAACACAGCATTCTGCTCTAAAAATTTGTATTCAATAGTTACCTAAAAGGTGTTGTGGATTCATCCAAGCATTAGATTAGCTTATCTGTCTTGGGAAACTTCATTATCTGTAGCGTGAGCTTACTCCTCCATCTTTGTGTTTGGGTTTATGACTTATTTCTTTCAGAAATGAGGTAAAATGACTATGTCATAGAAACTCCTTTCCATCCTCCTCCTATTAGCTCAGAGTGTTGATTATTCATATGAAATATAATAGAAACACAGATCTACAATTTTCATTAAAGTATATGCTGACGTTTGGGAAGATGTGTTTGTATGTGTTATTTTTGGTTGTACTGTATTTTCACTTTTTAAAACTACTTTGTCATCTAGAAAATCATGCTTTTCAAAAAGACAAATAGCCAATATTTATTTGTATACACAGTTTAGCATTCCTTTTACTTAAGGGGCAAACATGGTCTTCAAAGAAGTATAAAATCTTTGACCCAAATAACTTCAGATTGTAGAACAACAAAGAAAAATGCATAGACTCCAAAATATATACCACAATGGTAACTGTCAAAGTTCTGCTCGTTTTTACTGTTTGGAATTGAGCAATGCAAAGTTACAGCTTTTGCTTCTGAACAAACCAAGAAATGAAAAAACTTTCCCGACTGGTGCAGGTGGGACTTTCCAAGATGAAAAACAATGAAAATAATTGGCTGAAGTCCTCCATACCGTAAATCTTTTCATAGCTTTTCTATTGCTGTTCTGCTGGTTTCAGTCTCTTGCAGCGCACTGTCTTTTTCCCAAGTATCCACGGAGTGACTCTTGGGTGCTTGAAAGATGGGCACCTCTGAGCAACAGTGGTTAGAAGAACTGGCTGCTGGTGTAGTTCTATGTAATGTGCTGCCACATCAGCTCCTTTGTGAACTGGTACCTTCTGACGGGTGCTGACCCAAATGAGAGTAATAGAAAAGCGTATCAATTTCTCTAGAATGGGTACAATTTTACATGGATGGTAACACTGAGCAAACCTCTTGGTCTCCTAAGTGTCTCTTTCTCTTTTTTTTTCTTTTTCTCTTTCTCTTTCTTTCTCTTTCCCTTTCTCCCTGTCCCTTTCCCTTTCCCTTTCACATTCCTCTCCCCTCTCCTCCCTTCTCCTCCCCTCCCCTCTCTTCACATCTACTTCCATCCACTCCCCTCCCCCTTTAGCATATTCTTTTATTCTTTTCCTTATTTTCTATGTTTGGCTTTTATATAATAAACTGTTATTGGTTTAGGATCTGGGTCTAAAAGACTGCTTACTTTTGTTGCTTATGCACCCTGATTCTGTAGTTAAACCACAGCTCTCTCTTTCCACTAGATTTAAATTGGATTTTTATTTAACATCCAAATACTTTAGAGAGTTTCTTTAATCTCTGCTGCTTTAGCTCATTAAGTGCAAAAGAATCGTAAGTATCACTCACTCTCATTGAAAAAACAGCCTGTTGTAACTTTACATTTATCTTGAAGACTTCTTTTGTTCCCAAAAATTAGTTTACATTTAGCCTATATTAGTTATTCCCCCAGATACTGTGTCCCAGACAGCCTGGTATTCAAGAGTCCTTGCAAATACAGAAAAATAACACCAAAGACTCTCTACAAAGACCTCATTGTAAGACTAAAAGGATTTCCTGTGAATAAGAGCTACACATGGACTTAACACTGCTGGGAGCAAGAACATACAAGGAGAAACCAACTACACAGTGAAGCCAAGACATTACTGTTTTTTAATGATTTCTTTGTAGATAGGTGGAAGAGGTCTTTTCTGAAGGAGCTCATGATAATATAGTGTACCCAAGAACACAAGGGAGAATGCTGTATGGAAGGAAAAAAGGAAACCTTGAAGGAAAAGAAGCAGCACTGAGTTTTCTCTGTCTTTCTGTTCTCTTCTACTCGCTTAGATGAGGTGTGAATGTAACAGATAGGCAATGCATACTACTTCTTCTGCAGAGAGGAACTGTAGCAGGATATAAAGGTTTCTTATTTCTACATTATGGTGACAGTTCAAAGGGTTAGCAGAACACAACTTAAAGTAACATCACTCTCAAGGCAAATGTCACAGGACTGCTCACTAGAGCACAGGCAGAGAGTGCCTGTAAGGAATATTTAGTAACCATTTCTAGAACTGCTTGAAAAGTTATATTTTGCACAAATATTTTAAATTAAAAAATAATCTTGACAAATGGACTTAAAGGAAACCTGGTAGAAATTTAGGAGTAGGTGTGGATTTTCTTAAGTTAAACTTAAGAATGTATTTCTACAGGAAAAATAAAAGCCATTTATCTATTTTTTTTCTTATTTTAATGACCATCTACCCTTAATTGCTTTAAATAAACTCACATTTAACATTATTAACAGGGAACCTTATTATTATCATACATCAGTGCAAAACAGGAATAATTTCAACATGAAAATCCATGAAGGATAGAAGATTTTGGAGTTAGCCTTTCTCATATTAAATATTACTATGCTTATGCAATTTTGGAGAAAATTAATCCCCAGCTAAATGTGTCTCACACTGTAGAGGGAAACTGATACCCATTCTGTAGTAATTTTAATACGAAATAAAAATCAGTGTTGATTTGATTTTGACCAGATCTCCATTGCTGATCCATAGGATAACCTCAATTTTAGTTCTAAAATGTATTTTAGCTCTGGAGTTGGGTATTAAAAAATGTCTTCAGTATAGAAAATAAAGCTTAGTTACCTGTACCTGTATGAGCTATTTACCTGAGGCTGCACTTCACTAGCTGATGAGGAATTTTCCATGATACTTAGAAATGAAGAGATACTCTGAGGATCTGGCTCTTCTCCGTTAGATTAAAGTAGAACAATCAGGCCTTTTCATACTTCTTTTTTTCTTCTGCTTTATTTAATAAGACCTTACTCATGTTTTGTTTTCTCTGAAGTCTCAGTGTCAAATCTTGCAGCTGTTGGACCTAACTGATTGCATGCTGAACTATACTGATGTAATCTTGTTCTCTCTCTTTCTTTGACCTTTCCACCTGTCTCCTACATGTATTCAGACTCTCATTTTTATAAGAAAAAACAAAAGCTACTCATACTCGAATCACAGTGACCTTGGAATATCAGTTGGCAAGAAACTATCACAATTTGCATTCTGAGCCATAAATGGTGTCAATCAATGGCATGAGGAATAGTTGTACACCAAAAAGTTCAGAGAGTGACTGTTCCTTAGGCTGAGAGCATTATAGGGTAGGTAAGTGTCCACTAACTGAAACTTACGTAGACGAGCACCTAACAGAATACTTGACCACACACATAGTTGCCAGATACAATTTCAGATCATCGTTTTTTTTCAAACTACAATATTAGTTTTGATAAACATGCAGAGACAGATGGCATTTTGTTGGCTTTCCAAAGCAGACGAATAATTTGCTGAGCTGTAGCTAGTGTAAAGAGAAGCCAAGTAAGTTGAAGATGAGGTAAAAGCAAAGCATCTGTCAGGCCTTGTATGCCAACATTTAGAAACCGCAGATGAGCTACTATTTCCACACACAAAAAAGTAGTGACTGTTAGAGATCTGTATAAAAAATATGGCATTTGATAACAATGCCACAACAGATGTCGTTGAGTCCATGCTTGATTTTTACTACTGCTCTGTGCATTTTTGGAAGAGATGCTTGCTCTGCACAGCTTGTATGGAGTATGTTCATTATAATCGCACAGAATCACAGAATCGCTGAATGGCCTGGGTTGGAAGGGACCTCAAGGATTGTGAATCTCCAACCCCCCTGCCACGTGCAGGTCCACCATTTAATACTAGACCAGGCTGCCCATCCAATCTGGCCTTGAAAACCTCCAGGGATGGGGCATCCACAACCACTCTGGGCAGCTGTTCCAGCAACTCACCACTCTCATAGTAATGAGCTTCCCCCTGATTTCCAACCTAAACCTTCCCTCCTTCGACTTAAAACTATAGAAGTTTATTTTTCAGGAAACAATGAAATGGAAAATTTGTAGCTAACCAGATATTGTCCTTCTTTATCAGGCTTCCTTAGTGATTAGGGTGGAAGAGTTTATTCTTTGATTTCTTTTCAATTATTTTTATGTGAGAGAAGTGCCTACAGATACAACTATATACTATATATAATCTTAAGAGAACTCTCTATTAAAATATAATGAAAACTTTTAGGTTACTCTCACTATCCAATATTACATTTTCCAACATGTTTCATAGAAAATGTGTAATTATATCTTTCCTATTCAAAGAAATCCTTTTCTTCACACTAATCCTATTCTTTCTCATCTTCTTTGATGAGAGAGAACAATGTTTCAAAAACTTCCCTTTAAGAGAAAAGCTTGTGAAAGAAACCCATGGAGTACTATAGCCTACTTGACTTTTTCTCCTTGGTAATAGATGCAGCAATTTAATAAAAGCATCTTCTATCTAGGTCAAAATTATTTGAGGCATGCATACTTTTATATATATATAATTATTAAATACTTGCTAAGATATGGTGGCCCCTGCACAGTCTGCATTGTGTGTTGAGAGTATGAAGGGCACAGTGGGAGTGGGTGAAGGGGAGCACTTGCTTCTCGAAGATGTCAACCTGGCCAAATCTAAGCATACATATCTAAGCAGCAGGTCCACGGAACAGTGAGAGAGAGGCTGAAGAGTGCACAACAGCACTTTGGAGAGTGTCAAGAACAGAAGAAGGCTTCCTCAGACACTGGAGCCTCCCATAGCAAACCTGTGTGCGGTGGTGCATGAACTGCAGTGTTTGCAGCAGGAACCTGAGACTAAACAGCTGCTTACTTTTATTACATTCCTGTTGTTTTTTATTTGTTGGTTGTGAACAGTGATTCAAAAGTTACATTGTTGGATGCAGGGGTGGGGGAGGAGAGAATTCAGCCGTAGCATGGTGATCAGCAGATTGTGTTGCTCCAAGGATGCAGCACTGCTCTGTTCTTACCAAAGCCTGTCAGTAGGACTTAACTATAGTCAGAAGTTCAATTTGAGCCAAAAAATGGCATCAGGTAAACTGGATAGAAGTTGAATCAGAGGGGAAAATAGAGAAACTGTTAATAAAAGCAACATACAGCAGTGCTTGATAGATTCTTTTTGCTACATAAAACCCAGTGGCAAGGAAGAGTGATAATCTGAGATTTTATTATAAAGTGATTTAACCATGGATTAGCAGATGCTCTCAGGCAAGGGAGTACTCTTCAACCTTGCCAGTTCTTCAAAAACTTTCATTTGCCAACCACCATTACCTCTGCCTTATCCATACTGAACTGAAGTCTAACATGTTATCATCCAGCACCTGATTTTTTGCCAAGCATCATAAAAGCAGACATTTTTCACATAGTGGATTTAATTCACTGATTTTCTATCTATCTCATAACATTCAAATGGGTGCATAAAACACATGGTTAGAGACTAACATTAACATATTGTCTCGCTCCAATTTATCGGAGGGAGAAAAGGTTCTTTTAGTACACGTATACCTGGTGGTGAGATTAAGACACAACGGATCAAATGTTAGCCTGACCAGTTTATTACAAATCCTTTTTGCTTAGGGATATGGGGAAGGGAAGATAGGTGATAGAAAAGAGATAGGAAAAAAAGCAAGGAGTCTTTGTAGAGAGCAAGAGAGAGATGGTTACCACCATGGGTCCAGCAAGGTTTGTATGTCACTGTGGGGGATGGGAGAGAGCCAGGAAGCTTCACACCAAACAGGATCTGGGGGTTGTTCCAAAGAGGTTTTTCCCCTCAGGGAATTCCTCCATCAGAGGTTTCTTTCCTTTGGGAGTTCTTCTCCAAAGTTCTTAGTTTAGTGAGGGCCTTTTATCTTTATTTCTCAGTTGTTTTTTCTTCTTTTCTGTTAGTGTGACATATCTGGCCCAACAGATAAGCCAGCAGGGAGTGGTGCTTTGGTTGCCATGCACAAGCATTACTGCCTTTTGCAGTGGTCAGATCCTACAACCCACATCCCTGAAAAGGACTGCTTGTCCCACTTCTGCTTCTCTTTACAATCATAAGCAGAAGTACTGAGGCATGGTGACACTCACCACTCGCCCCCCTAGATAATCAGCAGTTGTCAATTAGTCTCCTCACCAGAAAGACCTCACAAAGCAAGCTTTGAGACAAAAAACAGTTTTCTTTTATATGTTTTATAATATGTCTTTCATACATATTTTATATGGTTATCATTGAGTTTAAATTGAATACCATAACAGAGATCTGCTATTTTCAAAATGCCCGTGTCTCTGATTTTACAGTGCATTTTGTAGAGTGTTTGTGACTTGCCTTCTTTACATATTCTGTTTTCATCGTATTCTTTTCTCCATGAGTGTGAAATGCAAGCTTATGTTGGGTACTTAAATCAAGCCTTCTTAACGGCTGTGTTTAAAAGTAAACATTAATACACAGGAGTTTTATGTAAGTGCAAGAGTGGAATAAATGCATTTGAGACAGACAGAGAGAAAAACAGCCATCTAGCTTTTTACTGCTTCACCAGTAGAGGAAAAGCGGGCTCACTGAATGTCCCTTTTTTTTGCCTGAAAGTTCATTTATTCAACATGCTAGCTACAAGAACTTTGTACAATCCAGACGATCTGCACAAAAAGTCTTCGTTTGATAAATGTGCTGTTGATGGTATCTTTGGATGATATTCTTAGAGGCAGTTTAGGATTCGTTATAATTGTATGTATACAGCTAGAAATCACAGCGACTTATAAAATTTGTCTTTGCAATACAAAAATTGAAGTTAAATAGGAAGATGAGTAGGGGTGCTCACAGCAGTC
This sequence comes from Tetrao urogallus, assembly GCF_951394365.1. Lineage (NCBI taxonomy): Eukaryota > Metazoa > Chordata > Aves > Galliformes > Phasianidae > Tetrao > Tetrao urogallus. The sequence continues at coordinate 771,939 of NC_136826.1, forward strand.
TAGGGGAAGAAATGATTCTGTGAGTTGAGGTGCAACAGTTTGATTTTCAAGCAGTTCAAGGACTTCATCCAGAATATTTAACTTAATATCCATAGAATCATATGCTATCTTTGACTCCTTGTCTATTTGTGTGATTTTGAATGCGTGTGTGTGTTTTAATTTGTGAGCGGGTCGTATTTTCCTTATGGCACAGTGAGAGGTTTAAAAACCTATTACACATTCTGAAAGTCTTGGATCCAATAGCAAAGATCAAGGCTGTGTCATAAAAAAATGCCTTGGAGTCTCAGACTTTCTTGAATTATTAACATTGCTGGTCAGTTCTAAAAACAACAAAATAAGATGCAAAGGCATCAGAGTTAGATTATCATGCTGTAAATAAGTGGTAGCAATTGCATTTTAATTTGCTAGAATTTTTGCATTCAAAATACATGTTAAAAAACAAGAAGATGAGCACAGAAACATCATACTTTCAATTTCATGCCATTAAAGGTGATCCAAGAAATGAATATAATTTTGTTCTGCATTGCTTTCCTTAAGCACTGTTTTGCTTTAATACTGAGCATAATAGATGACTATGCTTCTGGTTATATAATAGATTTCATTTGTTAGAATGATGTTCTGATGAGCCACTTGTGCTATGCCAGCTTGAAGTGGATTTGATCTTTTTTTTCTCAAAGTCTGTTATTTTTCCGCATATTCTGTGTGCTGTGGTTCCCACTGACCTTCGTTTGCTCATACATTTTATTCGTGCAACTTAGAATAAATCTGTTAGATTTAGAGTAAAGTTGTTAATGTTGTTTTCAACCTTAACACAATGAATATCATGCAAATCACTGTGCATACAGAGTCACTTCAATCTCTGTGAGTTTGGAGCAATGTTTTATTAGGGTACAATTTATGAACCACTTTGTCATCTAGGATGAATTATTTCCTTTCAGCTGATACCTTCAGTCAGAGGAGCACCCTTTGCACCAAGAACTTGGAAAAAAAAAGGACCAGATAAAACAAAGTTATGGGCTCCAGTGAGCTCTATTTCTGAAGATGATTTCACTCCTAGCAAAGTGTGAGACAAAAAAAAAAAAAAAAAAAAGATTAAAATCTAGTTTGCTTGCTCTCTCTCTTCATATATTCATATCTGCAGCTGATCAGCAGAATAAGAGTTCTGGGCCCATATCTTGCACCACTCTACTTAGCAAAATTATTTTAGTTGATGTGAATGCATATATTCCATAACAATTCTGGCCATAGATTTAGACGTTAAAAACAAAAAGAGATCTGATTTCATTTATTTATTTATTTATTTATTTAAATAAAAACAAACGATAAAAGACTCCTAAACCAGTACATCTTCCCAACAAAATAAGATTTAACTCATACCAGGTGTTTTGTTTTGCCTGTGAACTGTCTCCTTTATTGGCACTACAGGAAGGTACCATTGGATGTGACAGCTGATGAGTTAAGTAAGGCCTTAAGGACCAAAGAAAAAGCTTTTTTTTCCCAATGTACTGGACCTAGTTGTCAGCTGTTTACATTGACATCAGCCAAGTTATTTTTGTTATTTGTATTTGTATTTTTGTTATATGTATTTGTTATTTTTTTCAGTTCTATCATTTAGGAATCTTCTGATGATAATTTTTTCCATTTCCCAGCATCACTCATGGATTTAATATTAAGTGCATTTAGCTGGGAATCAAGTATCTCCACCCACTTATTGGTACTTCCTCCTGGCATCTGTGCTAGGTAAACTGTATTTGTATTTGTGTTATCCCAAACACAGAGGATATTTTTCAGATTTTCAGAGATAATTTGGGCCTAAGAAATGTGTGAATGTGTCCTTCATATTCATTACTTTGAGATATTCCAGAAATGCACCACTGTGGCACGAGCCACCAGTCCCTTGGGCTGCACAAAAAAGCATTGCTAGCATCTCAAAGGGAGACAATCTTCCCATCTACTCGCCTGTGGGGAAGCTACGTTTGTGAGTCCTGGTCTGAGCTCCCCTGCATAAGAAAGATATGGACATACTAGAGAGAGTATAGGAAAGGGCCATTAAGATGATTAAGGGTTTGTAGCATCTGCCATAGGAAGGGAGGCTGAGAGAGCTGGGACTGCTCAGCTTAGAGAATAGGAGGGTCAGGGAGATCTTGTTAGTGTGCATAAATACCTGACAGATGGAGCCAGGATCTTTTCAGGAATGATCGGTAACAAAACAAGGGACAATGCGTATAAACTAAAATGCAGACAATTTCATTCAAAAATAAGAATACATTTTTATTTTTTATTTATTTTAAATATTGTGAGGGTGGTCAAACATGGAACAGATGGCTCAGAGAGTTTGTGGAGTCTCCATCTCTGGAAATAATAAAAACCTGACTGGATGTGTGGACGTGGCCCTGGGCAATCTTCTCCTGCTCATCTTGCTCTGGGCAGCAGATCAGGGTGGCCAGTTTCTGGATATGACTTCCCTACTCAGCTCTCCTGCAATGAGACATCAGCCCCTGCTACTTTTAGTCTGTTGCAAATGCAATACTAGATCTATGGCATCCTATGTGCCCATCTGCTAGGATGGCATTATGCCCACTCAGAAGGTGCTATGCCAGTTTCAACAAGGCACAGGTGCCAACCAAACGTAGATTTAGAAATATACCCTGCAGAAGATCCTCCTGGTAGTAAGTAATGCCAAATTAGGCCCACATGCTTCATTAAGAGGGATCACATCTGTCGAGGCTTGTGAGCACTGTACCATCAATTACGGCCTTTATCCTCTCTTTCTTTATCCTGAAAGCTTTAGTGAATAGGAAGTAAAATTTATGAGCCAATCAAAGGCCTTGAGAAAATCTGGGCTTTTCTCTAGTGATCTGTGTCTTGAAATCTCAACTTTCAAACTGCTTGTGTTTATATCCCTCCGTTAGACATACTTCAGTATACACTAGAACTGTAATTTTAGGCCACGAGAGGAAGATTATCTGCAATTCATTTTGTACCTCTTAGACCATGAAGCACTTTTTGCACCAGTACCTTCATTTAGTAGAAGAAAATACACTACTTTGTTGCTACCTTATTTGTCCACAAGTTTCACTTAAGACATAAAAAGATCACAAAGCTCAGTCTGTTGGCCACCATGCTACCTGTTTTACATGGTCTACTGCTGTGTGTGAAATGAAAACAGATTATACTGCTCAACTTATACTATGAGAAGAACCGATGACCCAGAAAGTGCTGTTAAATCCTCTTAACTGAAGAAACTGGGCACTGGTGGCAAAGTGCTCAGTGCTGCCAAGCTTACTTGGGAGCAATTATCTGTTTCTGTTGTAGTCTATAGGATATTTGTCCTTCATGCCACACAGGCTAATTTGGGAGCTTGCTATGCCATAAAAACATTTCCCTAGTCTTCTTGTTGTTTGCCCTGAGTTACTTGACCACTTACTGGGTTTCCCTCTGGCTCTTCCTTAAAGTTCTGATCTAACATTATGCAGTCCTGCATAAATAGTTTAACTAACCTTACAGTGAAGGTGAAAAATGTAATGCAAGAAACTCTCTCTTGAGGAGAGCATTCTAAAATAATATGTTTCATGATTTTCCTTCAGGAGTAGTTATGGGGAAGTGGGCACTGCTATGGACCTGTCTGCACCTCATACAAGCACAAGTCCAGACAAAGCTCCATGTTCTGTCATTGTGCTTCCTAGCACAGCCAAGAAAGGTAGTACTGACTCCTGCCTAGGCAGCCCCTAACAGCAGCAGGAGGGGACAGCTGGAGGCCCAGGCACTGAGCACCAAGTGCTGTTATGGTTTTCTAACTATGCCCCATGATACTTTAGCTGATAGGCAAACCAGCTGTGGTTCAGGAGTTGTAATTTTGATGGTTTTTATTCCACATCTGCATCATTAAGAGAAATATGTTTTAAAATGTTGGTGAGTTCTATAGTCTGAATTTTATTCTCACAGCGATACATATATTGATATCCAAATAGCCTATTATTTATGCACCATTAAGCATTCTGCTCATGGCCTTTTCCCACATCTTTCCATCTGAACCTGGAGAACATGCATCTGTCATATGGTTCACTTATTTATTCTTTAAGAGTTAAAACAATAAAAATAGCACAGCAGGGTCTTGTCCATAAGCAATGGAAACACTACTCTAAAATCAGTACTATTTCTGTTTTTATTATGTGATCACTTCTTTGTTGTTAATCACTTGCCCTACTTAATTCATTCATTATACTCAAAAGCTTTGAGATTAAACCCCCAGGCAAGATAGCTTCATATGAGTCCTTTTTTTTTTATCTGTTCCAAGTTAGATTAAGTCTAGGTCCTGTTTAATGAGGTGCCACTTGCTGGCTTTTCATGCAGAAAGATTTCTTCGTACTCAGCGGTATGTATATACCATATAAATTATAAAACATTTTACTTTTTTCTGAATTTCTAACTAATAAGACCTGCAGAAAACACCATTATTACAAGTCCCCTGGGATATGAGTGGTTGGCTCCTTCTGATTTCATTTTATTTTCTTTGATATTAATCTTAGTGTTTATATACACACACACACATATATAAGATTTATGTCATTCCATAGGAATTTTGTTATCAGTAATAGAGACAAGACTTCTTTCTTGTCTTTGCATTCAGCTCAGGAAGTCAGTTGGAATGTCTCCACCTGCCATTCAACATTTAACTGTTTGTCCATGCATCCCATGCATACTGTTCCTGCACTTCGGGCCTCATAGAGCCAGTGTGATTTAGGCATGGCAAGATTTATGGTCAACTGTCAACAATAGCTAAGGGAGTGTGATAGGTGCCTCACTCCACAGTCTGAGTGATAAAGCACATTTGTGATGATGCTGACCAGAGTTAGTCTCCAACACGGGTCTGAGAATGAAATTTATACCCCTGCATCTTGTGTTTGCTGCCCTTCTATGGGGCTCCTTTTCAGCCCCTGTCCTATGGCTAAAAAAATCTGTTCAATCCTGGCAAATTCCTGACGCTAATGGGGCTTCCTCTAAATTCATAGATCTGTTTGTGCTTACTCAGCTTTGATTAGTGACTCCATGCTAGACTTCTATCCATGCTCTTGGCTTCTGCGCATTCCTTCCTAATTCTAAAAAACTGTTTAGCTGAAAATGCCATGCATAGGCATATCATCCCCATCTGTATGTTCACACGTGTTACAGATGGCATTTTCTTTATGCTAACCATGTGAACGTTAGTATATACGAGGACAGTCTGGCTAGGCTGCCAAATCTCACCTTTCTGGAAACAGGGGACGTACCTGTTTTGTAAATGTATTTTCTTTAAGATAGGGAAGCAGACAATAAAAATAAGAGTTCAGCTATCTTTGTAAAAGCCTATTACACTGAAATAATTGGCTATTTTAGCCACAGAATAGCAGCTTCATCCTGCTGAAAGTGATCAGAAAGTCTTGGTTGTGAAAAGGCTTCTCTGAAGTCTTTTTATTTTTTTCTCCTTTCTTTCAGAATTTGAAACTGAACTCCTTACTAAAATCATAGGCAGCAATGATTTCCAGGAATGCAGTGATGTCCAGGAAGGCAATGATGTCCAGGAAGGACCATGTTCCATGGTCTTTGGAGAGATCTTGTCGTTATTTGCCTACTGAATTTAGGATCTTTGTTACCTTAATCCAAAATGAAGCTGCTCTTAAAAGGTTATTCAAGTTATGGTAATTATGTTCAATTAAGAATTATTTATTCAAAATTAGTTGTATTAACTTAAGCCCATCTAGAAAATGTTCTTATGAAATTTCTGAATGCTACTGAATTTATTGGGAAGATAAATGGTAGTCTTTAACCTGGTTTTCTGGTGATTCTTTAGCAGTACATCTGTACTGATGTTATCAGTCATATGGTCTTTGCCTTTAGGCTCTTTTTCAGTATTTGTTTACCCTGAGCTGTTTTGAGATTCTTACAAGACATCTTATGAACACCTTTGTGCAAGTGGAAAACATGATTTTTGTGCCTCCTGGATTCGTCTGTCTTGACATGCTCCTTGATGCAGCCTTTGATTATTTCAATTTGAGAGCAGTCAGGAGTCTAATATTAAGGGATTATTATACAGCAAAAATAATAACAAATGAACCAGTAGAGTTTCAGCTGTGATCCAGATCAGTTCTACAGGTAAGTAATTATTACTAGTTTTAATACCCAGATTCAAATTTAGAATCAACATCATACAAAATGTGAAGAATATGGTAGAAGGAGCAGATTGCTCAAGAAGTAAAAACTGAATAACCTTACTTTTCTGCAGTACTCACAGATAATCAAGATATTCAAGAGACAACAAACATTATGTATGCAAGTACTGGTACATAAATATCATCTTCAATAAGTGATCGACAGTTTTCTACTTTGTAAATCTACAAAATTTCATGTTTATGTTCTTCGAAAACTTCATAATAAAAAAACATATTAACTGGCTGTTTTCCTTTCTTCCACTCTCCGTTGCCAGCTTGAGCCATCTGTAATATATCCAGACCAGGAATGGAAATAACAAAAAGAGCTGCAGTGCTTTCAGTTCAAGGGATTGGTAGTGTTTCACAGTAGGCTTGCCCCCCACAGCCAGCTTTAGAGAAGAGATCGGTTGCTTTTCAACAGCATAGTGTGATGTTATCAAATATTTTGAACTGTAATCTTGCAATTACTATTAATGTTGCATTAAAAGATTATTTAATGAAGGAGATCATGCAGAGAACAAGCAATATAATGGCTCTGAGGAACTTGCCTCCCACATACCTGGAAAACCTCCCTACTGCTACAGGAGGAGGAAGAACAGCCAGTGCCAGTTCTAAACAATAGGTTCCAAATGTATCTGTTAAGACCTGTTGCTTTTGGCAACAGAGTCTGACTCAAAGGCATGAATTTAAATTTTAAAAAGTGGTAGTGAGTGATTAAAGACAACACAGAATATTCTAGTTTTTGCTGCACGTTGTTTAGTATTCAAAGATTGTTTTGGAGGTGTTGGATGTCTGAGCATTCCTTTCTGCCATGTATTGTTTAAACTCTCTATGCATTTTGCGGCCTGATCCTGGAAAAAAAAAAGAAAGAAAGAAAGAAAGAAAGCACAGGTAATTAAAAAACAGATGCAGTTACCCTGGTATAATAAAATTCGTTGGAGTAGCGGAAGAATGAAGGCTTTACTTCTGCTTTAGAACTGAAACACATCAGGGCTGCTCTAAAAGTAATGCTGGCCCATGACATCAGAGTCTGATGTTGATTTTTTGGCAGTAGAGTCTGAACCCTCCCAGCAAGATTCCACTACATTTGTTGCCATATGACAGATGGCAGCAGAGGGGCAGTCTGACAAAACTGCATCTGACATGGAAGTGTTTATGAAGAAATGGTGTGGAATTGAATTCCTCCATGCAGAAAAAAATGGCACCCACTGACATTCATTGACACTTGCTGAAGGATGTGAGCACAGTGAGGGGTGGATGGTGCATTTCAGCAGTGGTGACAGCATCATGAAAGACAAGCCACATTCCAGAATGCTATGCACAGCTGTCACACCATGAAATGAAGAGCATCTTGACCAACCCATCTGAGCAAATTGACTAATGGTGGTGACTGTGTCAAAAAATAGAATTTTTTATCTGAGAATTATCTTTATCAAATAGTGCTATTGTTCTCTTTGTATCTGCTGTAGTTTTCATGGAAATAAATTAGAGGTATTACTTTCAGAGCAACCCATATGCTCCATGTTGTGAATTATGCATCTGTTGCTCTAGTGCTCAGATGGTAGGACTCTAATATGGCATATTTTCCTGTGGTACCTATGATGGTGACTGCCTAGCATTTCCTTAAATCTTTGCTTCATATACCTGTTTTTCTCTTTGCAGCACACTGAAAAATGATTTAAGTGTGATGATGTCAATGCGTGGCTAAATCCAGGCAATCCAGGAGTTGCACAGAGAATTACAGATTGCAGATCCTTTCAGAAATTTGTCCATGTTAAAGAACACATTAAATATGAACACATGTACCAATTAAAAAAAAAAAAACCAATAATTTAAAGAAGTGTTTTGGTGGAATCACAGCTACAATAGTATTCTAAAGATGTAGGCAGGGCAAGTTATATAAGAAGAATAATTTATTTTTAATCAATCTTCTAATATTGTAAAAGTGGGCAAATGTTTTATGCAGTCTTCCTTCCATCGAGCTTTGTGTACTGAAGGAAAATTCACCACACTATTTCACTCTTCATTCAAAAGAGCCAATACAACTACTCTTCAAAAAAAAATCATGTCCTTCATCTCAGTTTTTCACAATATCTTTTCAGTTTGTGGGGTTTTTTTTGTTTGTTTGTTCATTTGTTTTAATTTTGTATTCTGCTTCCTGTGATTAAAAGCAAGCTGTTTACACAATGTTTATTTCTAAGCAAAGAAAATCCTCCATCTGAACAAATCCAGTTGTTTTACATGACCATGAATCAATACAAGTTCATATCCTTTTTTGTACATGTTCACATGCCAGTGTTTCCACCCGATTCATTAAACAGCTCTCTGCTCCTCTCAACATTATTGGTGCTCGTATTTATAAACCACAGGTAATTAGAAATAATATTTCAAACTTTTGGGATATTAATCAATGAAAAAAATATTACCTGTGAAATTTTATATGATAGGCACAACTGTCAGACAATGCTATTCTTACTACACTATTTTTGGTTTCAGTAGTCAGTAGAAATTCAATGTTTTACAGGAAAATTCAATACTTCATCTGATGACTGATGTATTTTTTTTAGTATAAATATTACTTTGTTTAACCTCACAATGTCTTTGGGGGAAAAATTTGACTAATTCAAGCACCTTTTAAATATGAGGAAATAGCATATGTGATTTTCAGTGCATAATTCAGTCTCTCAAGAAACTGTGAGAAGATTGAGAAGACTACCTCTATCTTCCTTTGCAATGACAATTTTTCATAGAATCCATATTCCAGTAGGTATTGCAATCTTCAAAAATGGCCCTGAATTCATGTGAGCATGAATGATTCTTCCTGAGAAACCAAACATCAGGCATAATTGATAAGGGGTGTGGAAACATGACTGCATTTAAATTCGTGAAAAACTATTACCCAATTTCTGTTTGGTTATTCTATTCTATCGCATGTCTTTGTTGATAAACCACTGCAACGTAAGTGTTGTCTGCCCTCTTGCCTTCATATATTTTTTAAAAAATGGACCAGAAGAAATTAGTGGAAGACAGCACATATGTTAGAAAAAAATCAGAGAAGTAAGTAAGGAAAAAGAAAATTATAGGAAAAATCCACAGCAGAACAATAGCATTCATCATCTGTTTTCCAGTTCTCTTACCAAATGTTAAGTATGCAGCTAAGAGCCCATTGTGATAGGTGCTATTGAATTTACCCAACACCAGCCTTTTAAACACAGTCATTTTTCTTTTCCTCACAAGCTTTGGAAGTTAAACATTTGAATTTACAGAACTACAACCAGTTTTATGATGGTTCAGTATTTGTTTCTCTTGTCATCTCAACTGTGAGGAAGATCTGGGCTTTTAAAGTGACTCTACAAGGCATTCAGCTTCCAGACATTGATGTATTTTCTTTCTTTCTAATCATCATCCAATCTCTTAAATGTTTTTACAAATTAAGCTTGAATGCTATCATTAATATCAAATACAACATATTTCTAATGATTCTTCCTACTTTTTGAAACGCCACTCAACTTTTCCTTACTGTAACCATTAGATATAGCTATACAAAATAAATAAACGAGAAGACTATTTCTAAAATGCAAACCTTGACACATTTATCAGTTATGTTTCAACAACGTTTTAGTTGGTAATGAAACACTCATCTCTGTTTTCTTTACACTGTGATACTGTGCCTCATGACAGAACTTCACAAAGTTTCTTTTAACACTGTTGATGATGTTTCTGGGAATCCTTGTTAACTAATGAATGTTACATTTATAAACTATTCTAAACACATTCAACTGGTTAAAAATGTTGTCTACGAAAGTTGTATGAATGTAGTAGTAAATTTATGAATTTGCAACTACACTCAGTATTTTGGCAAAAGTAATAAAATCCCTAATGCTAATTCTTACCTGAGAGTCATCTGTTCAGAACATCACTTTCTCCTTGAACCAAGTGTGATGCATATAACATTTTTCCATGAATGTTCAATACAAATCCTGTTTCATGCAGAAGTATCTCTCTTCCAAATCAAAAGAAGCAAAAAGTAACCCTTCTTCCATTCCTAAAATATACTATTCATATGTTAATTGATTCTATCAAAATTTAAAAGAAAATATGCAACTATACCACAGAGGTGCAAAATCATTAGCCAAATTTTCAGTGTTATGTACAGCTTGGAAATGGAATCTTTCATCATCAGTGACCAACAATTCTTGGATGATCACAGTTTGCATAAAGTAGTAATTACGAAGGAAAAGCTTTACATTCTGCTGGTGTTTTAATCACTTTCCTTTTTATTTCTTCCTTTCAATTATTTATTTTTACCTGTTATCTGGCTACATCTTCTGTTTTATACAGAGACTTTATTTTGAGATTTTATTTTCAAGAATTTTGGAGTTGAGATGCCTAGTTTCCAGCTAGTACTGGCAAATGCAGCTAGGAAGTAAGTTTCTTCAAGTGCAGTGCTATGTCTTTATGTCAAAATGAAGTATTTTACCATGTAAGGCCAGGCACACTGAATCAGGAATCTGATATTTGTGTGTGAATTTTCACAGGCCCTTTAAGTCACACTTCTCTCACTTCTACACTAAGCTCACTTATAAATGCAGTTATTATACTTTGATCACTAGTCCAGTAATCAGTGAGATGGAATAGAGTAGGAAAGTTTTATGAATTATGTAATATAAGCATGTTAAAAACAGCTATTAAAGTTTAAGTTTACCTACAGTCATTTCAGCCCGCTCCCCTTATGTATGGAAGATTCAAATAGCTAAGATAACACAAATGGAATATAAACCTTTGCTATTCCATCTTCTGCTTTTAGATTATTCTGGAATCTCCAGAGAGGATTTTTTTGCTAACAGTAAAAATTAATTCAGCAATTGTCTTTAAAAGCAATGACTGTAAAAAAGATTTACTTCAAAAAATGTATCTGTGTAGATTCAGACTCATCATACCATAGCAGAATTCTGCAGTTATGCTGCTCATTCAGGTTCTTATGATTTTGTACCCATGCAGCAGAGTGACAAAGCACAGGTGAGCTTGTTTTTCTTGGCTTGATACGTCTTGTGCCTCTCTGAAAAAAGAGTGAGAATCTGAGGATTACTGGTTGTATGTGTAAGTTTGCAAATGTGCATATTTGAACTGAAAACTGAGGTTTTCATTTCTTATGACTCTCTGATCATAATGATTGACACTTCTAAGTGGAATTTATTGTGAAGTTTATTTTGGTGCAGTCAATACATGTGCTTGCTCTCCCTTTTGAGAATGACTGGCCGGCTGCTAGATTCATGCATTACCACTGCACTGGTTATGTTTTCCATTGGCACACACTGGCAGCTTCTGTTCTCTGTAGATTTTAGCATCCTTCCCTGACCATCTTTGAAATTTACATGAGGGAGTATGGACCTGAGTGGCATCCACCTGGGGTCCTTTTCTATACAGAATTCCAATAGGAAGTATTTAATTTTCCTGATAAAGTGAGTAAAATTTTACTTGAGAAAAGTTATTTATTGTACCCATCTAAACCCGTGTTTTGTCCCCTTCTCAGAAGTCCTAGAAAAAAATGGTTTGGTTTATAATCAAGAAAATAACAATGCTTTCTTAAGAACTTAAGTAAATAAAAATAAGGGTGGGGTTGGTCCAATTCTGTTCCATTTAACTTCATTCGTTAAAGCATGTAAGCAGAGTGCTCCATGTTTCCTGGGAAGGGACTGCTAAACCTGGGATGAAGGCAGTGATCAAAACTGTTTCATTCTTTGCAAATTATTGACCAGTTCATTTGCTGGTGTTTTACTTGTTGCGTCTTCCTTACAGAAGCTGTGGCCCATAATGTATCTGTTTCTTCTGATCTACTTTGTTGTACCTATCGTAAGGTATGCTTCTGCAATTAAGATCTTCCTTTTTACCCCTCTTGTAGCTCACTTGTAAGGTTTCGTCTATGGTTCTCCTACTATTTCTTCATCACTTCAATAGCCTAAAGCTGCATTTTATTGCAGCCTAGGTAGCTTGCACACATTAAAGAGTAAATTCTGAATGATTGGACATAACTAGTACTTATCATAGTAAATAGCATATTCATCTCTTCTGTAGTCAGATAATTTCATACTGTGAAGCGTTTCTACTTTCTGAAATGTCAACACTTAAACTGTGTCATGATTTTCCCATGAGGAGATGTTGAAAAGGCCTTTCCTGAAACACAGCTTGGAAATGTAACCTGCACATTATATTTAAACCATTTTTTATAGCACTTAAAAATTGGATGAACATGTACAGTACTCACACAGTACAGACAGTGTACTTTTTTCGTTTTTCCCTCCAGGTCCTGGTTTTAATGAGTTTCTTCAGTTTCAAATTTGATTTTTTTTTTTTTTTTTTTTTTTAAGTTTCTTGCCTGTTTTGTGAAAGCATTTCTCTGTTATTATGCTTCATAACTGCAGAAATTGTTGCTTTCAGTTATCTCTCTGTGGTGGCATACATCACTATGAAAACTCAGGCACCATACATATCACTTCCTAACCTTGAACTGAATGGCACCAAAGCTATTCTGAAGTTTAATTGTTTCTTGGATCATGGCTTTGCAGAGGAAAAGCTCTTTTTTACAGGGATAAGATGGAGTGTCATTTTAGGAAGAACTTTATGAACTTGGAGAAAGGGGGAAATGAATAATCATAAGTAGTTTGAAATGTGTTCAATGCATTTATTCCAGTTCTGAAAAGAACCATACAACAGGATGCCTGCAGGTTAGGCACCGTACATAGGAGAGATTCCTATCCTTTCGTTCTTAGTGCAGGATTTCTAGTGCAGGATGAATCTGAAAGTACTAGAAAAGCTTTTTTTTGATAGAACTCCACAAGGAGGGAAAAAAAAATAATTAAGAAAAAACACAAATTAGGTTAAAAATTATAAATTGATAAATTTCTGCCAGCTTCTATTGAGGCTATTAGAAGGACTGGCACCAGAGTCTGTGTATGGCCTCCACTGTTACTTGGGGAGGCTCGGAGAGAAGGTGGCAAAAAGCAGACAAAAGATGATCTCAGGCTCTGCTAAGCAAGACCAGTGGGGAATTTCTTCAGAAACACCAGAGGATGACAGATTATGCCAATTAAGGATTTCACTCCAGAACTTTCCATCATAATCTGGGTCTTCTTTGTTTAAAAAGCACTCAAGCATGCTTGTTTGTTTTTTTTTATGTAATCAAGTATTCAAGGCACACACCATCTGATATAGTTTGTTTATGATCCATGGATTCAAGCCACCATATTATTTTTCAATAGCACTGAAAAGGAGAAAAGAACTCTGTCTGTCTGTCTCCTCTACGGTAGTTACAGAACCTCAATTGGGTTAATGATTAGCAACCAATTGTTGCATGCATAAATATAGCTTAGTTTGGACTGATCAGTCATTTTGTTGGTTTGGGCTCTAATTAGTTTTAGGAGGTGTTTGCTGGACAACAGAGGACTGTTATTTCATAAAACTGTATCTGAAGTTGCTATTTTTCTGTTTTTGAAGATTAGTATTACTTCATGTTACATGTAAGCAAAAAGTGAAAAAAACTCTCCCTTTATCATGTGTTAGTTTCAGATGAACAGATAAATGTTTATAAAGGCTAATTTATACCTATAAAGACCTACCAAGGATAAGACTGCTTCTACTTTGTGTTTTATATTAACAATGTTCTAATATACCCAGCCTACAAACCTGCAGGGCCCTACCCACATAGCCAATCACTGAAGAACCATGGCAGCATCACCTGGCAGTGCAGATTTTTTTAGGCTTTAAATTACAAGAGGGAAGGTTTAGATTAGATAATAAAAGAAAAAGTTTCACTCAGAGGGTGGTGATTCCGTGGCAGTGTTGCCCAGAGCTGTGGGTGCCCATCCCTGGAGATGCCCAATGCAGGGCTGGGTGGACCCTGGGCAGTCAGAGCTGGGGGGAGGGGGCAGCCAGCAGGATGTTGAGGCTGGGTGGGATTTAAGAGTTTAAGGTCCCTTCCAACCTAAGGCATCCCACGATTCCATGATAATGACTTTTGCCCATTTGTCCATTTTGGACAGGAAGCAATTATAGCTGGTGAATAATACATGGCATCCTATGTGTGCTTTCACTCTGTGTTTATGGTTACTGAAGGAGATTTCCTTTCAGCACGCTTCCCTTCACTGAAGGAAGAACAGTCTTACATGCAGTTAGTCCTTGCTGTTTTGATCATTTAATGTCCAAGCAAGCACTGCAATATAGCACTTATTCATTTTATCTGGATTTATTTCTACTCCATTGTGCTGATAGCTGAATACCTCCACTCGTGCAGTTATGTTTCATTAACTGGAGTTTAAACCATTACGTTCATAGCTTTAATGGAGAATCCGGTACTGAAAACGCAGGGACCCATGACCTCTCAGGTAACTTGGGGCTGGCAGTGATCAGAACTTGCAAAGGGCTTCATGCAGGAATTTGTAGGAGCTATTGTCTAGCCACAGAGTTAGAAGGAGTCTTATATGCCCAAGAAGTAGAAAGTATGGGTGCTGTTTCCAGAAATACTGAATCCCACTGGAAGTAAAAGTTATTTATGGTTTTGAGACTCTATCTGCCATGTGAAAACCATGTAGCAGTCACCAGTATGACTCTGCTCCTGAGTTAGCATGCCTTGGGCTGACATTCAACATCCATTCCTGGATAGCTCCTAAGCACCCGTGAGTGGTTTGTATGCAAGAGATCATAATGGCACATGGTATGCTGTCTTGCACCTTTGGTAATTTCACCGTGTCCTTGTTAAGTCACTGGAAACTTGGCAAAAGAAAATTTTCAGACTATTGTAACCTCCATCTCGCACTTCAATAAACAGGCAGTTAATTGAGGGGAGATTTGCGCTGTATTATTTTTTGTTGTTAACTACTCCACTCACCCATTAATGTCAAAAGACATCTTAGAAATTGCTGCTGAATTAAATCAAGAATTCTGCTGCTTTCTGTATGCCCTCAGGGCCTTTGTCAAGGAGTTATCTCTAGATCTGTGTTTCTGACAGGGGCACAGGCCCGGAAAAAAAAAAAAAGAAAAAGAGAGAGGGAACAAAAAAGTGTTAACTCTGGTCCAGCCCAGCCCCGGGACCAATGAGGCAGGACATCGTGGGCCCTGGGAGAGGGAAAAAGGGGGTAAGGGTAGGGATGGTAGATGGGTCTGAATAAGCAGAGCAGTGGCAATAGTCTGAGGAGGAACATTAGTTTACCAGCTATGATCTTGGAATGCATGATAATACAATACAACTCAATACGATTGGAACTGATACCAACAAATCAAACAAAATGAGAGAACGTCCAAAACTAAGGCCTTACTCTGTAGACTGCAGGGGAACCACGTGCTTCTCTGCCATGGACCAGGAGAGGGCGAACAAAAGGGAGAACAGCTGGTGTCCTGCCAGGAGCTGCAGTTTTTCCTCCTCTGGGCCAGAAGTACTCTGGGGAGTGTCGCTCCTCCCCTCCATCTGAGAATCAAAATGCCCCAAAAAAGGCAGTCCACAGAATCAGAACATTCACTCCTTATTTCCCACTGCTTTACGTGGTGTTCTGATGTGAAATACCAACAACAAAAATCACAAAGCCACAACACTCTGGAAGCATGCTCTCCATGCATGTGTGTGGTACATAGTGTGACAGAACCAATCTGTCCTGAGTCCAGGATCTATCACCTGCAAAACATACATGGCTGCATAAGCACACCTCCCTGGCTTTGAAAAGGTGAGCTGAATTTTTGTGCGCAGAATGCATAAACCAGGCTTGCAGTGGGAACAGCTGAGCCAGAAAGGTGAGAGACCTGAAAGAGGAAGAAAAGGTAGAAAACTGGGCCTGATTCTGTTTTAAAGGTCACACTTTGCAAAATTTCTGTGGCAAAAGCTTAAAGGAGCTCGATAATGACAGCCTGTCTAAAGTATGCTGTATTTGAAGCAATTGAGTTAATGTTTGAGACTCTGAAAATCAGAAAAGTAGGTTGGCATAATTATATTAAGATATCTCAGAGTGCCATGTTGCAAGACTGAATTTTAAACTGCTAATTTAAATTAATAAAGATTCAAGAGTTTATAATTTGTTTATTTATTGAAATCAAATGCAGTCCATGTTTCTAACTAATTGAAAAGTATACTTGTAATAGAGAAAATATTTAATTTGGGCAGGCAAGCAACCAGACTTCCAAATAAAGATGATGAATTGCAAATTCTCAATCTTAACCCCTGTAGGCTTACTCCTTTAAAAGCAGCATTTGAGTGATATACTATAGCTGGTAGCAAAACAAGTATATCACCACAAGTATATGGTATATATAGTATACACCACTGTGTATACAATATATCACCACAAGTAGGAAATCCCATTGCTGTACTATGAACCTTTTATTTTGCTTCATTCATTTATGTTTCAAAATGATGTTTTCCTTCTTCAGAATAAAGTTCTTACCATTGCATGTGGGCTGAACCTCTAATAAATAATTGGCTGTTCATCTGCCATTTGCAAAAATTCCTGGAGATCACCTTTTATTTCACTTACATGTAGCATTTTCATGAGCATAAATGCATTCATGATTTTGCAACCTCTTCCCCTTCCAAGTGGAAAAAGCATATTTCTGTTACATACCCCAGTATTCAGCATACAAGATCAAAAGCAGAGAGGCCTTTTCTGTCTTTAATTTATAAAGCACGTGTCCAACAACAGCAACAAAATCAGTGCCAGGAGAAGAAGTCCATAGGGAAGCAGTAATTTGTGTGTCTGCACATTATTCTGTGCCTATGCACATATTAACCCTCGTATACAGTAAATTGTGTTACCATGGCAGCCCAGGCATGGAAAGTTGGGTATCTCTAACAATCACCAATGGGGAATATGCATGTTCTGGCAAATGCGGAAGGGTGGGGGCTTTTTTTCTGTTTGTTTTATTTTGTTTGTGTGTGTTTTGTTTTGTTTTGTTTTTGTTTCTGGGAGGAAATAAAGCACTATAATTGAGGATGGGAAAACCAGGCTGCAGAAGGGAGGAAACGGGGGAACCTCCAGAAGAACTCCCTCTCTCCATTTCCCATGCACCAGCACCACTATGACTCCCCTATGGGTAGGAATGTTGTAGCTTTTATTCAGACAAAACTGCCATTAAAATCCTGTCTTACAGTTATCATTCCATATACTTTTCATTGAGGTTTTTGTGGGGCACTTTGCTTTTGTGTCCACTTTTGAAATTGAACTTATTTCTTTTTGATAAAACCAGCTTGTCAAGGGTGAGCTGTTATCAGTGATGCTTAAGTTCCTCAGCACAGCATATTATCATATTCTGTGTTACATTTATAGTTGTACATACAACTTTGCCAAACTTCAGCTTCACAGCTGACATTTTGAAATTGACGCTATTTGCATCAGATAATTCTTTTTTTATGTTTAAACAAAAGGAGTTCAGCCTTACAGTGAAGTCATACTAAAGGAAAAATATTTTTTAATGCCACTGTACATTTTTTAACAGTATTTCAGACTATCACCTGCTGGCTTGAATTGTAGTCTTAACATTTGCAATACAGAAACGGCAGCATCAAACAATGATGAAGTACAATAGAGAGATGTATGTCAGTGTTGTACCACACAAAACCCAACACTGAGTAGTGTGGATGTAGGATCAGTGCTACAGGAGAATCATCAGTGGTATAGAAAGGAGAAGAAAAGGAAAAAGGCAAGACAGACACTCCCAAGAGCTTGTTGTACTGGCTGAAGTTTAATGGAAAAGCACTGCTTCTGTCAGCTGGCATACTACATAATAATGTTAGCGTCACTATAAGCAGGTTGTGGTTTATTGCTTCAATCTCTTATGTACTGGCAAGGGAATTAACAAGATTGATGCATTAGGATCTTAGATCTCAGTCAAATTAGGTGACTAAGAGGGTGATGAAAAAAATGCATGTTCTTTGAAGGAGCACAACTCCATCAGAAACTTGTTACATCCTAACATCAAGCCATTTGATGAGCTGCTGATTTAACAGCACCTTAGCAGGCAGTAGTTACATTGATAGGGGCAACTACTTAATCAGGCCCTTGAAGACATTATATTCCAAGTGATTTAAAGGATACTGTGCTTTGTTAAGTGTACCGTGAGTATGAATATGTTCTGTCTGAAGAGAATGCAAAAATGAGGATGCAAGTGTCATTTATACTGTTAGATACTTTATTTGAGTCCACACTAAAAAAAGACTACAAATATGAAACAAATGCTAAAATTTTGAAAATTGTACTTCCTGGAAAGAAAGTAATTAGTGGAAAAGACAAAAGCAAATATCAGCTACCATGTTCCATGGATTTGCACTGTAGAGAAAAAGTGCTGTAAAGTATAGAAGAGGAGATTTCTGAAGATGGAACAATAAGGAAAGTGCTTGATTTCTACTGTCTGTCTTCTGCAACTTGGAGGATTTCCCTCATAATCATGAATGTATCCAGGAATGCCAACTGCCTTTCAGGACTTGTCTTGCATAACAAATGGAACAAGGAATACCTCTTGGATAATGTACCAAACAAGTGCAAAGTGACTCGGTATGGAGGGTCTGTCACTGCTTGTAGATCTGATACTGCATACAGTATCTGGTAGATATCAGTGAAAAATCAGCATGGGAGTCACTATCTTAAGTCTCATAGGCAACATTTGAATTAACAAAAATGTGAGGAGGCAGAATTAGTGTATTAGAAATACCTGATGCTGGAGGATGACTGAGGTAGAGTATTTCATGCCAACTGTCTAATCCAAGTCCAAAATTACCACAGTTTTTTCATGATATTTGCCTCTAGATCTAGGCTGGTGATGGCACCCTGTAGCTTACCTACCTCTGCTTACAAGAGTCTGCAGATTACATCCTTCCCTTGCTCTAGAGTCAACGTGCCAGATGCTCTGCTTACAATCCACAACATGTTGCAATTAGTCCGAGTAGCTGGAAATTAGCCAAGGTTGGACTACCCAGTTCTTCCCAGTAAGGTCCAGTTCACTGCTGGGGCCGTGTAGTGCAGGCAGCAGAGCACAGGGCTGGGCACAGTGGACAGCTGTAGTATTGCAGCATCTCTGGATGACAACATGAACAAAGAATTCACAAACTTTTGAAAAAGGACAGAACTCTTAGGCCCATCACAGAAAGCACAAAAATGAATGAGTGGAAATAAAAACAGGCCTTGCTCAGGTCATGGGAGATATTCATTTTGTTGAGGAGAAAATGAGGCAAGGCAGAGTCATTAGGAAGGCTCCTCACAAAAGCAGGAGTTACTTGGGAAATTACAGTGTCATTGACTAGAATACATCTAGTACAAAAGGGAGATATAATAAGAGGAAAGCAGTTATGCACCCAAGCCCAAAAATGTAGCACTGCACTCATCCTGAGAGGTAATCATTCCTGTCATTACTAAGCTGTAAGATCACTCAGTCCTGGCTTGGTAGAAATCCAGGAGCTCAACACATCAGTCAGATAGCGTTTCATAACCCTCTGCTACTGTGGCTCCTCAGGAGTTCAATAAAAAACAGCCAAATTGTGGCTTCAAGACATCCAGTAAATCCTACGGTTCCTAGCAAACCTTATAAGTAATGACTCACAGACATCCTTAATTTAAATAAGTTTTCTTTTCGTTACTGCCTTGAAGAGTCCTTTGAAAGTGTAATGGTTCTTTCTTAGGAACTGACCCATTGATACTGGCAATTTTGTCTCCAGAACAGAAATCCTATGGGCAAACAGTGTATGAAATACCACAGATTTCCATCTTCTTTTAAGTCACCCTTGTGACTTAAGGCTCCCCTTAATTGCTATAGTTGTATTTTGTTTTTGTACATGATCCGTATCACTTAACTGAACTATGCTTGTGTAATTAGTATAACAGAAATGGCAGGTATCACACTGCCAGAATGGTGATAAAAGTAGCCAGAGGAAATTGTTATCAGAGCAGAATACAGTAATATGACATCTTGCCTGCACTAGGGACTGGCAGCAGCAGAGAAATCCTAAGCACACCACTACGCCTATGTGCAGCCACTAATGACTTTACCACAGTTACTCATCAACATTATATCTAGTTCAGTGTCATAGAAACCATTCAGATTGTTTCTAGAATTACCTTACAGACCCAAGACATGATATACTGGCTTGGAGAAAAGGTCTTGCGCTCTATCTATGCAGCAGCTGGAGAAATAGAGAAGTAAATGTTTGAGTTATTTACCACAAAGTCTGACAAAATGCAGAACCCTCTGACATCCTTAGAGGAAGAAAAAAAAAACAATGACAACCCATGCCAAAAAGTCAGTCTTGGAGAATGAAATGGAAAGTCATATATTTCATTGAAAGATTCAATGCAAAACATGACAGAAAGTATAATGCCTAGAGTTAAATAGTTGAGGACTTCTACCCTAAGCTGCGTAAGTTCTTAAAAATATCTTGAACCATTCTGGTGACCTTAAGAATCCCTGCACCTCAGAACAGTAGACAGTAGACTTGTCACTACTTATTACCAAAAATATGAAGGCTGATTTCCCTAAACTAAACCTAACTTCTGTGTTTTCACCAGTGTCTCTTTCCTAATACAGACTATTCTTCCTTACTTATGGCCACAAGTCAATAACCTTTTGACCTTCTCTGGCCCCAGAGTTTCTGGAGTCTCCGGCTGCAGGATGAGTTCTGGAGTCTCAGTATCTTTGCAAAAGTGCTTCTGGATCATTTCCAGGCTGTCAACAAGCTCTTTAAATGTGTAGATTGAATACTTATGACTTAATGCCGTGTCAGAGGGCAATTTACTAATTCCCTACTTCATGTTCTCAGGGGAGCATTAATAAACATCCTGGATGTATCTGTCCATATCTGCTGGGATGTGCACAGTATGGCTGTTTCCCAGTCCCAGAACGTACAGTTATCATTTGTGTTACAGACTGAGCAGAGACAGTGTAGATGAGATGGACAACAGTATCCTCCTAGATGAATATTGCCTTCATTGCTATGTTTTTTTGAGTAATTCACTTGCTTCTGTGCATTCTATGCTTGGCTTGGGTGCCTCACCCAGGTCTTAATTTAGCAAGCTGGAGAGCTCCAGAGCAAACAAGGCACTAACTTGCTGTGATGTTTGTGAGGACAGCACTTCTTGAAGGGCAAGTTAAAAACCTACAGATTTAAAAAGTGCAAATTCAGATATCTAGAGACTTAATCTAGGCTTCACATAAGACATTTTAGGAGTTATGCTCTTGTACATAAATGCCTAAATTCCCATGTTCCACTACAGGCTTATTAGTCCCTCTGTGGATTCAGTCCTGATAAAAGGCCTGATTCAAGAACCACCAGGCTGTACTTAATAATAAATCAATAAGCATGAAACACAGACTTTGGTTTGAGGCCCAGCCAAAACTGAAGTCAAATAAGAAAAGAATACACATGTCTTTGGGGACTGCAGATCAGCAAATTGGTGCTGAATAAGAAAAGAGCAATAGAAGAAGAAACCAAGAGAGGAAAGAAACCTTGGACTTTAAGGAATTGCCCACTCTCTCAAAAGCATTGCCAACATTTTTCAACAAGTGTGGGCTATTAAAATACATTCCCTCAAAGGTGTTCTGTTTGGCTCGGTGGAAATCTTGAAATTACAGTTTTTACGCTTGATAAATGCTTAGTTAGAAATTGCCATATAACATTAAAATCTATCACACCTGGATTTCATATATGTTTCTTTATACAGCTGCCTTCCACCAAAATGGCTAATGAGGTGAAAACTTGGAACAACTTCCCAGATTAGTTACATACTTCACATAGAAGTTCCTATTTCAATGAAAACAGTCGGCCACAGTCACAGAAAGTTCACAGACAATGTTCACCATCGTTTCAAGTAAAACAGATACAGTCCAACTGCAAAATCTGACTTGAAGTTTCCATCTGAGTGGAAACAGCCAACCAACATGTACTTCTACGCATCCCTTACTGTTCTTTGACATTTTCTGCAACTGTGTAGTAACCTGCTTACACATCAAGGTCTGGAATGACTTTCCTGTCAATCCCTACTCTCTGTAACTTTTTAAATCTACTGAAATATTAATAATTATAGTAATGATAGTAGTAATAATGTATTTACCAAACTGAGGAATTTCTGTTCTACACTGATATTCTAGCTCACGCTTTAAGCTACAAATGAACTTGAATGAGGGTAATTGTGATTACTCAGAAAGTGATTACTCAGACTGTAAACCCTATGGGACAGCCACTATCTCTATTTTGTGTTTGCATAACACTTAGATGCACCAAGGTCCAAATCTCCTGTGGGAGATCACCATCTGTGCTGATACAAACTAACTAATCTCTGATGGCTTAATGCCATCAGCACTGTAGAATCTATTTTCTCTCGATTTCTTTCACCACTTATTTCAAAGATCTTAGGAGCAATGAGAGCACAACAAGCACAGGAGGTTATGTAGAATAGCTCTTCTTGTTTTGCTTTGCTTTGTTTTGTTTTGTTTAAAACAGGGAGATCGTGTTGGCACAAAGTGGGAATCATCTTTAGCACTATTCTTCCCATTCTCATCAATTTTCTTCCTTTGGCTTCTCCCTGAAGGAATGAAGGATAATTGGGCAACTCTTTCCCACAATGATTGATGCTCTATGAGTCTCAAGAAATTTCGGGGATCAGAGAAATATGAAAGCAATAATTTCAGATTCCGAATTTCATTTCCTTTTTTTTTTTTTTTTTTTTTCCTAAAAATCAAGCAGGAGTGTCAAAGATGTTTGAGGCAAAATAAATAAATAAATAAATAGATAGATAGATAGATAAATAAATAAATAAATAACTTGCTACCTGTCTTACTCACTGGAGAATCATTTAAAATCCGCTTTGTTTTGTAATTGTTGGCTGTCATGTGTATTTCAGTGACTGATAGAATGGCCCTTTATGAGAAAGACTTTTGTATTGACGAAAATGCCACATTTTATTTCATTTTACCAATAAAGAGAAGAGTGATTATTGGAGACACTGGCTCGTTTCAATGTCTGGGGTACTCCTATGTGCAGTAATCAGGTTTTTGCTCTTGTTACTCTTCTATTGCAGTCTCAGACCCATACCACAGAACATTTTGAAATTCAAATTCATACCAGTTTCACTGTTTTCCTTATAAATCCGAGTTCTGGCAACATGCACATGTTCTAGAAACGTGTGGAACTTAATTGTTCTGCGTGCTGAAAAAGCAGGAAAGAGGTGATTTCTCATGCTCAGTATGAGACCATCAAAAGAGGGAACAGAAATACTTTCCTGTGATTTAATCGAACACTGAACCAAAAGAGATTAAATCATAGAATCATAGAATCATAGAATCATAGAACCACCAAGTTTGGAAAAGGTGTCTGAGGTCATAGAGTCCAACTGTCCACCTACCACCAACATTTCCCATTAAACCATGTCCCTCAGTACAACATCTCAACAATCACTAAACACCTTCAGGGTTGGTGACTCCCTGTAGTCAGATACTCCTAATCTCAAATACTGTGCTTTGCAACTGATCTCATGATGATAAAATAATGCAAACAGGTTTATATATATATGCAGTCCAGTTAATTTAATTGAATAATGGGAGAAAATCACAGCCTGTTTACATATATTCTATGAACAGGAAATAAAGCTATATTAAATCATGTAAATTATTCTCTGTGAGCTGTTCGCTCTTTTCCCATAGTAATGCTATTTGTCACCCTAAGACCCTGTATGCATGTGTAAACCAAAGCACATATTTGTAAATGAAAATAATATACACAACATCAGCTTTTTCTCTGTAGAGAAGTTTAGCGCTGCCCATTTACACTGTGCACTTAATTAATCAGTGATTGATGCCTATTTGGAGAGCTAACAAAAGTTACTACCTTTTCCTGTGTGAACTGGCCATCCACTTGACCTCAGTATTGTAGCCAAAGAATGAGTACAGTCCTTTTTCAACAAAAAGGAAAACTTATTCTTTTCTGTTCTTGTGTTTTCTAAATTTTGGTCCTCATGTTTTCTTCCCCCTGCCAGGTGGGTTTCCCAGCTATTATCGGACACAACAGGAGGAAAAAATGTTTCAAGATTTTTTTACTTATGAAAGAAGATCTTCCCTACAGCCTGCTCCCTTTTCAAGAGAGGAGGCAAGTAGAAGTGAAGAAACATCCCAGTTGTTGCTTGTGGCTTCTAGCAAGTGTCTGGGTGTCTGCATAGGAATACAGAGACTGCATATGCAACTTCTTCACAAGCAGTTTTCAAACATTTTAAAGCCAGAGCAATGTCACTCTTTTCTTCAAAGTCACCATTGCTAGATTTTTTGCATTAATAAATACTAAATTCTGTGGAAAAAGGAAAGAAAAAGATTTGGAGCACATCCTTCTCTGACGATCTGTTTGCTTGCTGTCATTGTTAAATACATAAACTCCTCTCAAATACAAGTACTTCCTTTTCCCTCTTTATTTCCCTGTGTGTTTTCCACAGTAACAGGAAATCCTATGGTGATCTACAAAGTTGCTGAACTCCCTGCCTTGCCTTGATTTACATTTCATGCATGTAGGCAGGCTGTAAATTAAAACAGCCACTTGGAGAAATTTAGCCACCTTCAATAGGATTCAATCTTTGAATAAAATATAGCAGATATCTGAGCAAACAAGTGCCATCATGCAATCAAGAGTGGAAAAAAAAAAACAAAACGCCAACTTAATTTCCATTCTGATCAAGAACATGGATTTTCTTTGGTACAACTAGGTTCAAATATTGACTTCTAGGTATCTCACAGGGACATGTGAAATCTCCATGTTAGGTATTTTACTCCAACAAGGGTTTGCATACTCCCCTAGGCAGCAGCACCTGCTTGCTTCTCTGTGTTGTACTGCCAGTCTAAGACAACATCTCTTTTCGAAACCATCTTGGGAGATTTCAAATGTTGTGATAAAACAAATGTGTGATAGAAATTAGAAATCATACAGAAAACACTCACCTGTGGGTATTTTAAAAGAAGAAGAGAAAGAAGATGATATTCCTGAAACAAGTAAATGGGAGCAGGAGCTGCAGATCCCATTCACAGCTAGGGAAATGCCAGTTACATCCCCATTTCGGATTAGTAGATGATGGCAATTGCATTTTACAAGCAATTAGAGGAACTTCTAGAGTTTCCACATGCACTCTGCGATTTGGCAGCATGACAGAATTGGGGAGATTTTAATGTTAGTGCTGAAAGATTGTAAAATCATGCCTTGCGATGTAGAAAATGGAACTTCTTCAAAAACTGCATTAATGAGCTCGTTTTACTAAAACTTCATTAAACCAGCCATATAATCTGTGCAAACTTAGTGTGCTTCTCAATTACATGGAAACAGAGTGTGCTCTGACAAGTAAGGAGCCAGTGGCCATTGCTGATTGTGTCACGCCAGGAAGGCTAAACTATTATAGATGTCTCCTTTTATGACTTTTTGAAGCTATAGGTGAAGAATTTGTGTGAGGTGTCTGTGTCATGTGGCTGTAGGTTGATCAGAAGTCTGGGGATCCATTGGTTTGTGGGACAGGCTGGCACAGGCAGCAGCATACATTTGAGTCTGCACTGCCCTGGCTCAAGGCACATTGCTTTTAAAGGTAAAGATGCAAGTAGATGTTTCTCTAATTGCCAGAAACAAAGATATTAGATTCCACTCTATGGAAACAGAACAGGAAACTCACTTTTTAACTTCCCTTCCCACAGGAGGCAACTTATACCTGTATATGTGGCCATTTATCTTCTTCCTGCCTGAAAATCTCTGTCCTTCACTCATGATGCATTGGACAGGAATGGAGTGGTGTCTGCACAGTGCACTCCTCTGCTGTGATGAGGAGTCAGAGAATTGTGGTCCCGTGGATGCCACTATTAGTGTTACAGCTGACTGTATGGTATAGATATTTTCCATAAAGTGCTTTGTTTCATTTCTCAGCCTTGAGAAATCCAGTACAAAACCTGTTGGAAATAAATGCAGTTTTATGACATTTCTGGTCTCAGAATATTTTTGTCAATCTATGCTTTTTTCCCCTTATGACTAGTGATCACTGGGAGATTTGGGAGCACTAACTTAATCTTAGAGTGTTAAATGCAGTAAAGGAAAAGAGGGGGTTGAAAAAAAAATTAAATTAGCTTGAACCAGCTTCATAATTTTCTGTTTTCAGTTAGTTTCAATTATGAAAATTTAATTCTTCATCCTATTTCAGAGATTTGTTTAAAGCTTATGACATGCTAAACATTGTAAAGAAAGCACTGGAAAGATCAAGTGCTGTGTTGCAGTCCTATTCCCATTGGTGAAGTAAACAATGCTTGCGCATCATCTGATGGACTTTCGCTTATCTCTTTATTTAAACTCCACTGAGAACATATTGTATGTATTCTAATCACTAACCAAAGAGTCCAGTTTCCAGGAGCATATGTGGCTTGCTTGCCTGCATTTTGTTTTATTATATCATCCCATTCTTCAAGCGTCCTGTTGTTTTATGTACCAGTAGTGCCACGTTCTGTCTTGTGGGACACAATGTGCTATAACAATTAAGACCTGAACATCAAAGTTGAGTCAGCTTATATGGATGAAGGGAAAGTAATACAGGTGATGAAACAGCAGTCAGGACTGCTATCCCAGGGGATACCAAAGACATTATCTAGCCTTCATCAGTGAATGTAATGGATATAAAAAGAGAGGTGGTGATTTGGTCATTTTCTATATATCTTCTAATGTGGCTTATGTGGTTTAAAACAAAATTTAAATATATGATACAGGAATTTCAAAAGATACACAACAAAAATTTCTATTTATTGATCAGCTCTAATGATTTAGAGCTTCAAACTAGAGACATCAAAAGGAAGGCATTTTTCAGAAAGTGTTTGTCCACTGAGAAAATTGCCATCACTATAAAGTTGGAACAAGATGTGCCTTTATCATGGTTAGAAACACTGAAGAGAAACAGATGATTCCTGGATCTGGTTACTGCTGCTAACAAAATTTCCGGGACACCACTAGCAAGCAAACGACACATTCAGACTGGCCATGATAACTCCATATCATATCAAGACATGGCATGAAAGAACCTCCCTATGAAGGTTTATTATTTCTGTACTGCATATGGTCTCTCATTATAACATAAAAAAAAAAGTAGGTGTAAATATGCAAGTATATGAAAGAGAACTTGAGGAGGTTATGCAAATAAACTTGCTATGCCTGTTTTGCTTGGGTATAGCATGGTCGGTTCAAGGCAGCTTTACTTCCTGGGAAAAGGTCAAGTCTTACAGAAAGTTTGTAAGTAATGGTATGTTTAAGAGCTATCTGCAAAAGCCTATGTGTAATCCAGTAGTGTGGTGTTAACTGTAACGTTAACATTAGGACAGTGGCAGCAAAACTGACGTTGGAAACAAGATTATGTCACCAGGACAGAGGAGCCATGTACCGTATGGACAGAACCACTTTGCAATTCTTTTGCAACCAGCTTCCTGGCTGTGGGCGTGAAGGAGATTTAGGAAGATTATTTGGGTGAAATGAATGGAACAGAGAGACTGAGAGAAAGGGGAGTTTAAAGGGCTTCTCAGGTAGGATGGCAGAAGTGAGAAAACGCCGAGTGTTACTTAAACGTATTCTAGGTTCGAAGCTGGGGCTGCACAAACTGGTGGATAAAATGGAGAAACTGTAACTACTTCCTGCTGTTCCACCAGGCCTTCAGGCTGAACAGATCTCGCTCTGGAAAGGTTCTAGTTGAATGCAGTGATTGTCTGGTAATTAAATGGTGCTGCTGTGTATGGTAGATTTCCAAAGTGGATTTGTCTTGGATTAACATCAGCTTGTATGTGAAGAAAGTGAACAAAATCTAGCCTTAAAACTTCCGTGCAATTTTTTTCTGTTCATTTTCTGTAATATAGAGCCAATGCAAAATTAAACTATACAGCGAAATTATCAGCCATTTGGCAGTGGTTCAGGCAAGAAATACTTTTTAAAAACAAATGATACTATAAGCACGAAACATCTCCGAGCAGCTGTATTCAAGGAAAAGCAAGAGTTGTAAAGCTAATAGCAGTTGTGTAAGAGGCAAAATAGCATGTATAGCTAAGGGTTTGGTGTGAGTAAACTCTTTGGAAGCTGATATGTTAGAAAAAGTGGTAAAGCAGTCATAATAATATATTAAGAACCATCAGAAAGTTCTTTCTCTATAATTTTTCCAGAACTCTGGAATGATTCTTCCTTTTTCAGCAGAACCACCCGCATAGGTTGGACTGCAGACCAAGACATGTTAAGAGCCAGGATAGCAATTATTTCTGAACACAGAATGTAAATTTTCTCAAGGCAGTAAGAGCTCAAAGGCTGGCCTCAACCTGCCATTACAGCATTCTGGGCAGTTCATAATTTTTGCTTCCATATAGAAGGAAGTAAAATTTACTTTGAGAATCCATATTCTGTTTCCTTTTGTGTCCTTTCTAACTATATAAGTAGTGCATTTCTTCTTCTTTTTTTCTTTTTATTTAACATTTGTGTCTATGGCTTTTCTGTCAGCCTAAAATACATTGCATTATCATTGAATCCTTTTTTTTTTTTTTTTTTTTTTTTTTTTCCATCTTTGAGAGAATCTTTGCAGGGGAAGCATGGATTCAAAAGATTTTAAGTAGTTCTTAGTGGGGTCTGAACCAGTGTTTGGAAAGATCTGTTGCAATCTGACTGAGATTAAATGTTTTCCCTGAGGACAGAAGCCTTTTAATAACAGGTCAGTTCTAAAGATGAGTCACTGGTGTTGAGAAAAAGCTGACCAAAGAACAGTCAAACTGCGTTGCTGGTGCAAAATTGTGTAGGGAGTGGTGACAATTTTAGTTAAGAAATGGAGAACATACTTTTCTTCAATCCAATCATATTTCCAAAGAGAAACACTAAAAATAAAATAAAAAGTTTCTCAAGAGGTTTACTTTTCTGTTTTTACCCAAAACAAAGTAGATATTTTGCTACTGAATAAAACCTCTCCTTTTTCTGCATTCTCCAGTGCAGTTTCAGTTTCCCAATTAATACAGTCTACGTTCAGAAATTGTATAATTTCTTCAGGTGTTGGCTGTAGCTACTTTGTTCCTTATCATCTGTGGAGCACAATCCTGCTTCAAAGAGACAAAAATGGTCCTGCAAGCCATGGAGTGCAATCTTCCTCTCTCTCGACATGCAGAATGTATGATGGCCTGCTTTTTTTGCACTCTGATGTGATAGGATACAGAATGTGTGTAGGTTTTCAGAGAATTCTGCAAAGCCCACAGCCATGGTCCTCATCCCATGGTGTCTGGTGATGACCTATGTCAGCTGAGAAATGGGTTTGAGGACAAGAAACAGCCTGAGCTCTCACATTCAGTGACAAAAAAAAAAAGCTCTATCACAACTCCTAAACTAAATGAAATGCACATCCTGCTTATATTGAAATTATTGTTCACTTGGATTGCAATGGAAAGTTGATTGATTCTCTCTTAATCCTTTTTTCGACTCAGCTATCTTTTTAAAACCCCCAAATACTTTTCTTCTGGACCAGAAAAGTTAGGTATCCGTCAAAGCACACTTAGACAGTTGTGGTAGGAGCAGGGGGTTCCAGAAGAACTTCCCCAACCACCAGCGAATGGAAGAGGGTAGGATATTGGTAGTAAAGTGAATTTGAATTGTACTCAGCTCTCTGTCAGAGAGCTTATGGTTTCTGTGAAGATTTAGGGAAATTAATTAATCTCTCAGTCTTGTGAACTTCATTTTCAGACTATATCTGGCTAGTCTATTTTTGCTTGTAAAGTGAATCTGCACAATTAATTGTGGTGCAATATTTTTTGTTGCTCTGTTTTCACAGCATAGCTTAAGAAATCTAGCCCTGTAATAAATAACAGCTCAGTAGACTTTGAGCTCCCTGTCAGTGAATCTCTTTTAGTGCCATCTTATTCATTTCTGAAACTCCAGTTCCTCATTGTAGCTTATTATTATGTTACTGTTCTGATAGATGATGTAGGTAATTGCACTGGTCCCTTAGCTAACTATAAATTCATTTTAGTTTCTTAATAATAATGAAATTGCCATAGATACCTCACAACATTTTTCTTCAGAAATAAACATTTGAGTAGAGTTTTGCAGAAAGTAATCCTGGGCTACCCTGTGGCAACAATTATAATTAAAATATAACTGTTTGATTATATAATTGAAATTGCTTCCATTTGATTAGGTTGGATCCCTTCCATAGCCATCCTCCTCTTGTTGAATAACTCAGCCTTTGTGCTCTAGGAACATTTATGTAGATGCAGCCATCGGCTAAAGAATACATCTGCTTCAATCCACCAGTAAGGAAAACACTTGAATGTAACACTAATAATTGAAAAATTCTGGTTTGTGTGTAATTAGATAGCTTCACAATCCTGCTAGAGATGCTGGGTCAGTGCTTGAGAAAGAAAGAAAGAAAGAAAGAAAGAAAGAAAGAAAGAAAGAAAGAAAGAAAGAAAGAAAGAAAGAAAGAAAGAAAGAAAGAAAGAAAGAAAGAAAGAAAGAAAGAAAGAAAGAAAGAAAGAAAGAAAGAAAGAAAGAAAGAAAGAAAGAAAGAAAGAAAGAAAGAAAGAAAGAAAGAAAGAAAGAAAGAAAGAAAGAAAGAAAGAAAGAAAGAAAGAAAGAAAGAAAGAAAGAAAGAAAGAAAGAAAGAAAGAAAGAAAGAAAGAAAGAAAGAAAGAAAGAAAGAAGGAAGAAGAAAGGAAGAAAGGAAGAAAGAAAGAAAGAAAGAAAGAAAAGCAAGCAACAAAATAACTGCACAAAAAACAGTGACGAGCACAGCTCATGTCTCTGCTCCACCAAAAATCAATCTAACCATGTGCACCCAGGGTCACGCTCTCCCTTTGTTCATGGGTGTTGTTTTTTTTTCCTTAGATCTAGAGATAACTATGAGAGTTCTTCTTGTCCATTATTCCATCCAAATGGCAGAAAACATGAGCCACTTGATTTCCTTCAAGTCTTCCCCAAGAATGTTGCTATGATATAGGATGGTGTGATACGGCATGACTTGTGACATCTCCTGCAAGGGAACAAGACACAGGCAGACATCTGCTGTGCACACCCCAGAAAGTAGGAGAGAAACACAAATATATCAATTTGTGAGAAGAATCAAGGCACTGGTGGCAGTGGGACACTTCTATGGTGAAGGCTGAGTGGATGTTACATTCCTCCTCAACTGCAGGCACTATGCGGAGGAAAAAGCATGCAAGGCTTAGATATAGGGGCCTGAAATGTCTATTTAACATGTATAGTTCATCAAAAGCCATCCATGAATGTTACAGACCAGGTAGCTGGTATTCTTTTCTACGATCTGAGGGAGCTCATAAGCTGTGAAAGGGCACAGCGTGTAGAAAGTAACTGATTATTTAATTTACATGGTTTGTAATCAAGTTGGGTTTATCTGGTAGCAGAAACATAAAGCAGCTCTAAATATTGCCAGAAATGTGCAGAAGAAATAAAATAAATTTGACAGTATAATTACAGCTTCCTTTTATGAATCCATCAATGATATTTAAATGCACACAAACATGAGTTTTTACAAAAGGATTTGTGAAAATTCCAAATTGAATTGAAATTCACAGGACTGAGAAGAAAAATCATATGGCTTATGTTTTGATTGGTTTATAGTGAATACACACGGAGTCCTATTGTAGAATACTGCATACAAAGCATGGCATTCAATTAAACATTGATTAGTGATTTCTTCATTTAGTGACAATCATGAAACAACAAAGTTGGAACATAAGAAAAGGACTGTGGAATATATTTCAGTTCAGGTTGAGAGCTGAATTGAATAATGAATTGAAATGCCAAGTCTATCATTAATAGATCAACTTGAATTAGAATTCAATACTTTAAAATCATTTAATCGTTTTTATAATTATTTTGTGACACAGAGTGAGCAAAGGGTCAAAATACACAACTGTGAGTATATTTTGACTAATGTAAATATTGGAATGAATGGTTTAGATGCATGTCACCCGGAATACATAGCAACTTTCTCAATGATTATTTTGCTTGCTTTCAAGGAAATTAAATAGCCAAGACAGTTCTAAAATAAGCAATTGACCTGTCACCGGATAGAGGGACTGATTATTCTATTGTCTTCATTTCACTGTACTAAGTACACAGCAGAGCAGTCTTTCAGAGGTGTCTAAAGCCTAGCTCAGCCATTTCCAGCCCTAGCCCACAAAGCTCTGAGAGCACTGTGATCCCTCTAAGCTTTTATAAAATGAACCATGGCTGATTAATAATCAAGCCTTAATCACCTTCAGACAGTGGATGCTATGTAGCACAACTTTTTATACTGAGGCTGGGCAGGAAGAATGTCAGAAGTACATAAGCCCTTCACTTTAGAAACATTAACATTTTACAACACGCTGAACTGTTACAAGGGTCACGTACTTGCTTATTTACTCATTGCTGTCTTCCACATATGACAGGTGACTCATGGAGGAATGAAAGGCTTGGTAATATTCTGCATGAAAGCTGGGAGAACCACCAGGTCAGCCAGCTGAATGACTACTATGTGTTGATAGTTTCCTGATGTTTTTCTCAGTAAGGACTGAAGCTCTATTTTTAGAGGACATGGAAATCACTTGAAATTTTAAGCTTATCTGTGTTTTGTCAAAAGCATGGGGAGAAATTATTTTTGGTAGGTGTCTGTACAAGAATAGAGGGTCAGCCACAGCAGGATTTGCTTGCTCTGTGATCTACACGCAGGACTTTTAAGGAATCAGAGAGAGTTCTCTGAGGGGCTGATTGCCCAGTTAAAGCATTTCACCTATTAGGCTCTCTGTGTCATCCAGTATTTAGAAAATATGCACCTGAGAATCAGGAACATAAAAACCATACTTCAACTTTTCATACATTTAAAAGGAAAAGAAAATGAGATTGTTCCCTAAGCAGTGTGATTTCTGACTACAGTACTTAATGTTGGTAGTAATACTAGGCTTTTGTTAATAGTAGACAACAGGGAAATAGTCTGCTTGCTTCCTGGGTACTGTAGGATGTAATTAAAGTTCTAGCAACACAGAATAATTCTCTCTGAGCACAACTGGGTAAAGTATGACTACTAACATTAGTACCCAAGTAGAGGAAAGCAGAAATGATTCACTGATATATCAAATAAGATTAAATCTTTGAGAAGGTCAGTCAGATACTACTCTACATGCTGTCCTTCAGACCAACACTGTCTCCACTGCCCCAGAGAAGAGTAAACACAATGCTACAAACCCACACTAACCAGAAGCCCCAGAACTGCCTATATTCATCTTACTATGATCAGCTTTTAGTAATTTGAATGCAACTTCTGCAACTGCCTGTGATGTGTGACAGGTACATTGTGCATCCAGGAACGACAGATGGAATGGACCCCGGCCCCACAGAACTGCTCTCCATTTCATTTGATAGCGCAATGTTCAGTTCACCCTTCCGGAGGACCAGATATAGAAACTACTTTTGCTTTCCCTCTTAGTCAGAAGAGCTTGTCACTGACAATAGTACAGATTATGTGGCTGCCAAAAGGAGAAATGCCTGTTGAAAATCTGAGCCAGAACTCTAAATATTCTTTTGAAGGAAAAACAACTTAATTGTAAGGCTAGAAAATTAATTAATAATTTTCTGGAATAATTAATATGCTTGGTTTTCACACTTAGGAAAGTGATTCCAGCACACAAAGTAAGGTATTAAATTGAAATTAGCTACTCTTATTTCAGTTACTAATACAGCCGCTCTCCACACCATGTCTTGTGGGACCCTTCCAACATCTGTTAGAAAAAAATGAAAACAAATCAGCCCAAAGTTTCTGCATGATCTAATTGTAAATCTCCAGTAACTTCTTGGGTTTTATCCAAAACAACGTGAGTTCCAATTTTTCCAGTTTTCCTTATGCTGGTAAGTCAACCACCCATGTTATTATTGGGAAACATGAATCTGTGTTATGTTCCCTCGCTGAGGTCTTTGAGTCAATAATCCCAGCAGTGCCTCAGCTTTTTTAGAAATCCTGTTCTCTTCTTTCAACACGCTTTACTTTCGACACAGTGCCAAAAACTACAGCAAGCTTTTAGAGGTGCCAGAGTTACGATAATTAATGCTTAAAGAGTTGTAGAAA
Organism: Tetrao urogallus; assembly: GCF_951394365.1. Taxonomy (NCBI): domain Eukaryota; kingdom Metazoa; phylum Chordata; class Aves; order Galliformes; family Phasianidae; genus Tetrao; species Tetrao urogallus. Next base: position 806,221 of record NC_136826.1, read on the forward strand.
GGATGTAAGAGCTCATACTTCAGGGTTTCAAACATTTTCTCACTCTCAGAGATTAAGATGAACCCATCAAGGGGAGTAGATTATTCGTTGTTTTTTTTTTTTTTTTTGCCAAAACCAAGATTTCTTATGCATTTATCCAAGGCATCTTGTTCTGGCTGTCATCAGAGACAAGAAACTGGACTAGCTGGCCTCTAGCCCTAATTTAGTCTGGTAAGTCATATGCTGGAAATAAAAGAGAACAGGATTGCTGTATCTTTTGATTCTTGTTAGGCATGCTAGCACAGAAATGGTCACAGCAGCTGATTCCACAGAAGGTAAATGGGGTAGAGCAAGACAGTACCACAGCATCAGGATTTCCAAAACGAAACTTTCATTTCCAAGTATTCAGACCAGTACTTCTGAAATCCCATTCTAGCCACAAGCTTTTCATGTTTAAATGGTTTCACTAATAAGATTGCAACCAGAAATAATTCCATGAGAAAACAAAGCCTAGCTGGATCTTGCACCAGTCAAGATCATGCATAGGTTTACAAGCAACGCTCTTTTTCTGAAACCACGAGAGCCTACAAGTTCAGGAGTCAGGGCCTCGTTCACTCTCCAGAAGTTTGCTGCCTTCAGAAACACTGTTAGCATACACTTTGTGTTCATTCTTCTGTCATGTGCCTGTTCCTACAAGCATCTTTTGTCCAGTGCAGGTCCTGGTGAGGATGCTGCCCCTCACATGGTTTGGGCCCCGGGCAGTGCCCAGCATGTTCCCTCTGTTGTGGGCCAACAGGGGGTTGATCTCTTTGGAAGATTTCCATTTTATTAGAGTGTGAGCTCCAACTGTTTGTCCGCATTGAGAACAAGGTTGTGACCCTCTGACAAAATTTTGGCTGAAAAATGAAATTTCCTCTCCATACAGGAAACCACAGAAGAGAATAGTTCTATAGTACTTCAATTCAAATAAATCCAGGTATTCCAGTAATTCTATGGTCTCCAGTAAAAATATCAAATAAAGCTGTCATATACTTTTCTCCCAGCTGCTTAGATACTGTCTCTTTTCCCTGCTTACCCATGTAGCATAGTCTGAAATGCTAACGTACATCCAAGGTTATGCTCTTGTGGTTCAGGCTGCATGGCTTGCCCAGTAAATGAGGTCAGAGCAGCTCTGCCTGCTAATATCTTTGTAACTCTTGCTGCTCAGTGAGAGCAGTTGGGATGTGATGCAATGAAAGCTCATAACAATATAATTAACTGCTTGGTAAGGCAAAAATCATATGGCACAGAAAAGGTGCACATGGTAAAGAACATACAGTGGTTCTGTTACAGACTGTTACAGAACGTTTGTGCTGTCAGAAAGGTCTACTGCAAAGGAAGATAAAAGACAAAGATTAATAAAATGTAAAAATGCTTACTTGGAAGAATTTGGATCTTAAGAGGAGACAGGTCTGATTAACCAGTGCATGGAAGATGAGTATTCTTATGGCTGCCTTTGTACTAAACATGAAATCTTACTGTCTCTGCTTCCTTCAGAACTGTAGAAGCTTGTCTTCACCCATGCCAAGGTCTTCCATTATCACCTCTTGGTAGAGCTGTGTTTCAATAGAGAGGCATTTAAATGGCAGTTGGTCATTTATTTCAATTTGTCTCTGAAGCAGATCTCTCTGCTCATCCACTGCCTGCACAAGGAAGAACTGTGAGAGTGGCAGAGCACTGGAACAGAGAGATTGTGGAGAGGTGATGGAGTCTCCTTCTCTGGAGATGTTCAAGACCCGCCTGGATGCCTACTTGTGCTTCCTACTGAAGGGAACTGATTTAGCAGGGAGTTGATCTCCGTGACCTCTTGAGGTCCCTTCCTACCCCCACAAATCTGTGACTCTATGGTTCTGTGATTTTCACCCTTTTGTACATAGCTCACGGTTTCAGCACAGTGCCATGGACTCAAGCCCCCCAAACATTTTAAACAAATTGGACATGAGACACTGACACAAGCAATAAATCTCAAGGACAGCTCAGTGATAGTATGTGCTGCTTTAGCTTAAAAGTAACTTAAAGAATTAAAATTAGTTATGAATGGTACAGACGCTGTCAGTCTGTATAATTTATCTTACATTATTTACTACATTACTTTATCTTATAGACAGCTCAGAAGACCAATTCACTTCAAACAAACAAACAAACAAACAAACAAACAGTAAAACAAAGCAAAAACCAGAAATGGATTAAAGGATTGAATATTTAACTGTTCACAGGGAACCAAACACTTTCCTGGTAGAAGCAACTGAGTCTGATCTACTCTGAGCAATTCCCACGATCTTCAATAGACCTCCATCACGGCTAAGCTCCACCCAGACTATTTTCAAGTCTTCTCTGAAGGAGACTCTATTAAAATTAGAGTACCTTGACCTCCACTGGCGGGAGACAAAAGTCCAATGTATTTTTCTTACTAACTGGCACATCCACAATGATTTTCATTTCAATGCATGCTCTTGGAAACATGAATTGACGAGTAGCAAAGTTCATTGATTAGAGCTTGTGTACAGACACCTTTCCTCTTAGTACAGTTTTTGCAGATAATCACTCAGCAGGAGCCAGCAGCTACTTATAAAAGAGAAATCCAGAAATGTATGGGTGAATATCTACACTCAGGAAACATTTATCCAGCCGCATACTTGAGCATTAATTTTACATACAGGAAGAGAGATTTCCCTTTTGATGATGGTAGTTCCTGCAACAAAGAGATTGAATGGTCTGAACACTTCATACTATTTATTATTACCAAATGGGCAGGAGAAATTGAGTGACCTTCTAGGTTAATAAGAATTTTGAACAATGATTTCATTGAGATATAATTCAGTGTTCAGGAGGCATAAGACTCTTATCTTAATAATATATAGATATTTAAAAATAACATTTTATGAGTATTAAATCTATTATCACAATAAGACACTTAAGTGTGTGAACTAGTGTGAATTAATTCACACCTAGTCGCAGGGATGGCTTTTAGCCCTTTGGCCCCATACTTGACAATATGCTAGGCTTGAATTAATGCACTGTAATTCACAGCTTGTCATGTCTTATTGCCTAAGCATATCCCTGAAGTGGTTTCACCAATATATAGGCTGGCTTCTCATTTTCTCATAGAGGAGTGGCTTCAGTTCTTCCCAGTTACAACTGCTCTCCAATGCTGTGACCTCCAAGAAAGGCTTTGCACTTCCAACCACCATCAGCTGGTGTAGCCTGTTTGGGGACATAACTGCTACCACCTTTGCAGCCTTGGTGTGTTATGCATAAACACAAATTTCAGTGGTGTATCTTCCTTATAACATGAAGCATGAAGTACGCTCAGTGTCATTGCTTCCAAATAGATACTCTGTTTGGAAAACAGCAGACCTATTCACGCTTTGCTAAAGCTTGAGAGTAACGGTGAGTAAAATGCTGTACTACATCAGCATGGTACTGGGAAATATCAGAGTTCACATACAGTAGAAAATGAGATTTCTCCTCTGTTCTTGCCTGACAGAAATAATACTGAATAAACTATCTAAGGCAGACAGTGACTCATCCACTGCAGAACTGTTCAAGAGAACTTTGCTTTGTTGTGTGGGAAAACACTACTCTTGTAATGCTGCTATAGACTGCTTCATCTTGATTTATCCTCTCATTCTGGAAGTGCAAGCATTGTTTGTTGCATCCACCTGGATGGTGGCCTTGCATAACTTGCTTATTTTTTGCTTATTCATTTGTTTGGTCAGTTGACTTGTTTTTCAGATTCATTTGATCCCATTTGGCACCCCCACTTAGAGTCTAGTATGGGAATCCCCAAGAATGGAAAGAACCTCAGTTTTGAAGCGAACCCTTGGAAAAATAGCTGAGGAGATGAGAAAATTTGAGAATTTAAAAAACAAAAACAAACAAAACAACAAAAAAAAAAACCACAAGAAAATGACAAAAAAAAAAACAAAAAAAAAAAAAAAACAAGCCTGTGTTAAGAGAGGAGCTTGATAGGTGTGGTGATAAATCTGAATAAATAAAGGAGAGTTGCTGCAAGACATGGAGGTAACACTTTTGCTGAGCTATGTTGGAAGAAAGCCTTGACTGTTTGCCAAAGTAAGACAGCAGCTGTGAAACACTGGGTGTGGATGCTCAGCAGTAATCTGCTTTAACCCTGTACATAATCACATTGTGCAGTGTCCAGTCCATGTTCAGTAGGTGGCAAAACACATTAACTATGTGTCACACAGGCATAAAATATGCATAACCTGTTTCTTTCCTTCTGCAGAAATTCACATAAAGACAGCAGTGGTTCTCCCGTCCATATCAGGAACCATGAGAAGGTGAGTCAGGTCTTGGCACAACCATGCAACTCTTTCCAGACCACGTCACAGGGCTGTATTCTTTCCTGTTCTCACTCCAGCGCTCTTCTCACTGCTTCCTTCGCATAAATCGCCAAAGCAACCTTTCAGTGACAGAATGAAGATGGCTTGAAAGTTGTAAAGTACAATGGAGTTTATCAAGCTGTGAATTCTGCAGGAATACGTATTTCCCCAGAAAAATCTGGAACACCTCAGCAGAATTATTCAAATATAAGGATACTTCCAGGGCTGCCAGCTCTACTTTTTTCAGTTGTTGCAGTCTTTTTTTTCTTTTCAAATGTGGATTCCCAAATTAATTAACCGGTACCTTAATATGCATGCCTTTTTTTTCTTTGAGTTCTGAGTATACTCACTTGATGCAGATGTCACCTCTTCAGAAAATAAAGGTGTGTTAAACACAGAGATTAGTTCTGTGTTTAAGAAGATGGTATCAGGCATTTGGATTGGAAAATGTTGTCAACACATTTCTTTCAAGGTACACCTCTCCCAATCCAGCATGCATATACAAAAGCTGATGATTAACTATACACATCATGTATATGTATAGGAGTTCATTATTTCTATTTACCGGGTAAAATAATGGAATCAGTCCGATCTGAGAAAGGTTCTGCATGTAATTTGAGGGAATCTATGTTTAATTTAGTAGGTCGTGTATCTGTCTCAAGTGGAGACTACAGTATCTGGTTTAAAGTGATCTATGGTATCAGACTTATTATGTAGCTTTTATTTTTAGCCAGGAAAGGATTTAACAGTTGACACTCCTATTTAAGTATGAAATACATCAAGTTTATTGCCCAGCCCAGCCTGCTGGCTGCACAAGACGTGCTAATTTACAAACAGCCTTGGGACTTCCATTCTCCAGGTTGTTTGGGGCAGTGCGAAGTGGCAGGCTGGGGGCATAAAGTCATCATGATCCTGCAGCAAGCTAGTCTGATCTATGGACAGTATTGTTGGTGAGGCTGTAAAGCTGATTGGAGGACGGGTTGATCACTGCGCTGGGAAAAGTTATGAAGCAGAACAAGGCAGAGGGAATCCAGAGCGAAAAATAACTCATGCTTGAGTGCTCCAAAAAGTGTATCACATGCTCTGCTTTAATGCTTGGTAAGAGCTAATATAGCCAGATAGTGGGACCAACAGAGCTGGTCTGTGGCGAAGGAGAAAAAATAAACAAGCAATAACAAAATAATACAAAAAATTTCTGATGTCTGAAGGGGATTATATAAGGGATCACAGTGTACACCGAGGCATCACAAGAGCTTCCATGTGACACTACTGCTGCTGGTTGCAACGTCTTAATGATTTGGATATAGCAAGAGACTCAAAGAATATCGTATTTCCTGTGATGAGTAGCTGCTCCCTTGATCCTTCCTTGTCTGTACCTGCCTGTTCCTCACTACATCCATCGCAGTAGCTGGTTTCCAGTTAGAAATCAATAGCAAGAAGCTGAGTGTCAGTACAGTTTCCAGCTTAATGATGTGACTTTCATTTTGCTTGTGTAATAACAGTGGCAAAACAGAGAGATGTCATAAAGAACTTATCTGTATTCTAATTAACTCAACTTTTGCTTCTGGCCTGGTCTGTAGGTTTTCTTGGCACAGGAATGAATCCTCTCAGGTGCAGAGAAATGAAAGTGTAATATCTAGTCATCGTAATTGCACAAGTGAAAGCTGCTATATAAACAGAATTATTCTGCTAAAATTGCACTTCTCCTAGGAACCTTGTTTTACCTTTGCAAGTGGCTTTGCTAGAGTGATACTAAACTTCCTTGTATGGCCTGGCTACACAAAGACTGCTGTGCCAGAACTGAGAAATATTAACACACCTACACAAGCGAAAATCTTCAACAGAAGGTATAGCTCTGGTCAGTGAGATAAAGCTTAGTATTTTTTTTCCCCTTTATTTTACCTCATTTATATCTACCAGCAAAATCAATATCTCTTCACCAGAAGTACAGCTATAAAAATCCCAATAAATCCATCTTCAAGTGCAAGTTTTCTCTGAAAATGATGCTGTAACAAAGTCATCACATGGTTCCATGTCAATTGCTGAACAAATCTTCTTCATTTGCAATTAAAAGCTAGCATTTCTAATTGGCAGCTGTAATAAGCCTCTACCTGAATTCTGGCAGCCCAGACTGGGTCACCCTTCCTTACGCATCCTCACCAGCTGAAATCTGCCCTGCATTATCCTGGGTTCTCACATGGTGAGAATAAATGGAGGCATAATTTTGCCTTTCATGCTGCAGAAATGTATTTTGTATAAAAGGGAGGAAAGCAAGTTCAAGTGACACAGTTTTGCTTCCCTGGTCTTGTAGAGCTTATTTATTCTCTCACATATTTACTCAGGTAATGCCACAGATTCTTTGGGGTATCACAGACAAGGAGGGCAGGCTATTTCCATGGGGCAGTGTTTTGGCAACCTTAATAATGAAAATAACTGCAATCATACTTTCTTTTTCTTCCTTCCCTTCTCTCCTGAAGGTTATGGGCCTGGTCTTAGCTTCAGTTTCCCAGTGAACTTAGCCTCCTAATGAACAGCAGTTTGGTTATTTCTGCAGGTAAGGTGGGAGGAGGATACTGCCAAGAAGATCATGTCCAGGAAAGTTTAAATGGCTCCCCTCAGTTTCTATACCTCCAATAACGCTTTTGTAATAAATCCAAAATGTCACTTGTCAAATAACACAAGACTTGTGTTCGCACAGGATTACATTAGAACAGTAAATCAGACACAATTGAACCATCCCATTTATACATAATTTTAAAGTAAAAAAAAAGTAATAACAACAAAATCAAACAGTAATGTATTCTATGGAAAGACAAATTTAATGCAGTTCTAAAAATATCATCACTGAATGCATAAAAGAATGTATGGGCTAGCATTTTCTGAATACAGAAAGGACAAACTAGAGTGTTCATACCTGCACCAACTGAACTAAACACTCTTTCTGACACCGAGGGTTTCCTTTACTAACAGTTATTAGGTCTTCAGTCACATGTACAGGAAAATATTCAAAGGCTCTGTTCTGTGCTGGTCTTATCACTTTAAATTACACTTCCCACTTGTTCTTGAAATAGCACCAACATAACACCATTGGGTTTGATATTTTAACATACAATCACTCTCATAGATGATTTCTCAAATGGAGGGCTTAGAATCATACTATTGTTTGTTGAAAAAATATGTACAAAAATATTCATTTCCTATTCATGAATTTTATTAATCTTTAAAGTCAAATATAATCACTACCAGAATGCCTCACAGTAAAAGAAGTTGAGAAAAGGCAGTTCCACTTTCCTGGAAGGTAATGTCCCACAGGTATGTTCAGAGAAGTTTTTACTGAGATCTTCCATCCCAGAAAGTGAGGAAAACAATCAGGCACTAAGAAGCTACCGGGGCTGCACACACATCCTGCCCACAGGGCAACCCTAGTGGCCCTTGTGAACACACACAGGATGTGGGTAGCAAAGAAACACATGCAGGATATACACAGTTGTTTCACACTGACAGTATCGCCGATTACAGGGTGACAGAGCTCTCCTCTGCCACACAGCCCAGTGCCACAGCAAGGTGGGGAATGGGCTCTGGAGAGAGCTCACACTCCTTTGCAGCATGTTTCTGCACCCTGCTGGGTTTATGCCTTTTGCAACTGTAAAAATAATGTATGCACACTTTTAAGGTTTTTCTTAAGGTTTGATGAAAATTAAACATGATATTGGCATTTTTGTGCACTAGCCAGCCTCTGCCTTCAAACAGTTTTGCGCTAATATACCTCTTAGAGAAGATTGTGCTTAAGAACAAGTTCAGAGACCTTAGTTTTATTTCTCAAGCAAGCTCTTTTTGGTCTGTATTGCATGTGTTACAAATGAGATTGTTTGGAACTAATGGATGGTGTGCTTCCGTCTGTGTTTTATCATCCTAAGGTTTCTAAATGCATACACTTCGTATTTATAACATAGAGAACTCTAATAAACTTGTGTTATCAACATTTTTTTCATCTTAACATAAATCACAAGCCAAACGAAAGGAAGGGCAGTTTTCCCTGTGTTTAACCAGATTCATTCTCATCGCTGGATGTTCTCCATGACTTTATTTAAAAGCTTTCCTCCAGATTCATTAAACTGCCTTTGACAGCAGTGGTTTAATAGACATGTGCATGCACACATGTGCATACATGTATTCGTTTGAATTTGTGCTCTTTCCTTCTGGTCTCTGGCAATTGTGATTTGTGTCTGGAAGAATAAACTATCTAAAAAATAGTAAATAACAGGTCATGAAATGAAAAACAGCGTACATGTTTATCTAGAAAGAAATTCAGTAAACCAAGTTCAGGTTTATAAAGGGAAGAAAATTACCCCAGAGTCTCCACGCACTGGATCAGAACTGGCTTGACATATTTAATTATACTGAAAGTTCCTGCCCTTCCAAAGCAAATTGCCACACTTTTACTGGAGCCACCCAGGGAGGTGACAAGGAAGGATCAGGCAGCCTAGAAAAGCTGTGGCAGCTCCTTAAATTTCTGAACTAGAGAGAGCTCTCTTTCTAGAGACAGCTCCTTATACCAACAAATTAAAGTGCAGCTGGCTACTGACCATCCCACTCTACTGACTGAATGCCTCAGTCCTTCAGAGGCATGGGTGGGTGGGAAGTGCCTTTGAGGAGATAAAGGAAGGAGAGATGGTCAGACAATCAGCAGTGTAAGGAGCTGTAGATCACACAAAACGTATCTTCAGAGTAAGGGTATGCTGGCATACAGGCCACATCTGCTTGCTTTGCTGGGTCTGGGTTGCAATCCTCCCACAGGTGCAGCTGTCAGCATGCTGAGAATGCTGCATGCCAGAATGTATGCAAAAGAGGTGACTCAACACCTCTCTGATTATGATCGTACAAGCAGCTTGGGGGTTTGGTCTTGACAGTGAGCTGATTATTACTTTATCTCCTATCAAACTACATAATTCACAGCAGAATAATATCTGTATGGTTTTTTTATTTTATTTTTTTTCTGTTGTTTTGTTTTTTTTCCTGTTTTTTTTTTTGTCTGTTTGTTTGTTTGTGAGCCATTCTTGCTCTCATTAGTAACTCTGTTAAAAGAGAAAAAATGCCTTCCATCCCACACACTTACTCTCCTTCACACAGATTGCTTCCAACCTTTGCACTTCTCCACAGAGCCCTGAGCCCACTTCAAGGGCTGTATTTTTATAATACTCAAGAATTTATTTCAGATGGATGCAGAAAACCATCTTTGACTCGGATTTCCCCATAAGTGGTTTAACTAGGCCCCCAGCTGAAAATAGACTTTGACAGGAATCCGAAGTAGTTTCTGAGTGCAGCCACGCAGATGGGAAAGCTGCGTCTGAAGATAGTGACACATGTGAAGGAGGCCACCTGCAGCCACAAGCCTCCATGGCGAGCTGTTTCACAGCCTGAGTGCACGTGAGCTGCTGCTCGGTGCTCAGGAGATCTGTGGGCTCCCCCTCCCCAGCTGCTGAGGATTTGGCCTTGCTTCAGTGAAAATGCGAGTGAATAAATTCTCCTTTGAGTAGATTTTTTCAACAGTTCCTGGGGGCGAAATCTGGATTCTAGTTATTTTTAAGATAGATTCCTAGATAGCTTTTTTTCTGGAGGTATTTTCAAATCATTGAATCGTAGAATCATCAAATGGTTTGGGTTGGAAGGGACCTTTTCGATCATCTAGTTCCAACTCCCCTGCTGTAGGCATGGACACCTCCCTCTAGGCCAGGTTGCTCGAGGACACATTCAGTCTAGCCCTGAAATCATAACCCTAAGTGCTGCCTGAAGGCACTTTCACCCCTTTTTTTGGGTGTTTCTGGGGATGTTTTTGGGAGCATTTCACACGGAGGGCATGGCTGCTGAGAGAAGCTAGGAGAGAAAGGAGTCAGACCAGGCACAAACTCAGCAGACTGCCCATGCTGCATTGCTGTGCTCCTCCTTCACCCAGGCTGACACCATCTTTAGGCTGTGAACACCCAAGACGATAAATAGCAATGGGTAGTTACCTTCAAAGTGTTTACCAGCAGCCAGGCCATGCAGTCCTCAGCAGGAATTACAGGACGTTCGGTTACGAGGCAGACTGCTTCTTGCTGCGATAGCTGCCTGTTGCTAGTTCTGTCACTAAAGCAATAGGTGTTCGTAATCTTACCTCAAAAAATGCGGATCCAAAATTTTCTGGCTGCAGTGCAGGTGAGTAATAGTGTTCAGTACAAAACCAGTAATTTCCAAAAACCTCAGCTATCTGAGGGATATCCCCACAACTGTCTCCATCACTAACTAGAAGCTGTCTGGAACTCAGGGGTTCCTTCTCAGCAACTGCCAGGATTGCCTTTGGGCCCAGCTGGAGCATGCAGCTGGAAGGGTGTCTCCTGTGTTCTGGATGAGGCTGTACCAGGTTAGCTACATGCCTGTAGAAGTGTGAACAAGGAAATTCAACAGGGATGCTTATTTTAGGTGATGAGCAACAGAACCAGAATTCTTTGCCTACAGAGCAGCTTGTTATTATTGTTGACAATCCATTATAGTGATAGTGCTGGAATACAGGTACTTTAGAAAATAATTTACACGTTCACCTAGAAACATGTGTAGATATTGCCTCTACCACCCAAGTGAAGTGAGATTTATTCCCACGGCAACAAGTGGCAAAAAAGAAGGCCAACTAGTTGATGACACTGTCAGCGTACTGGATAGCAAGTTGCTTTGGAAAGAGAAATGAGAGCACTCTGCTTGAGCAACACATTCCAAGGTACAGTGTGGGCAATGTAGCCCTAGGAACAGGCCAAATCGTAGCCTAGTATGTGCTATGTGATTTCTTGATGGGATTTTTTGTCTGAATGATACTCAGCTGCTGAGAGTCAAAGAGTTTGAAAAGCAATACTTGTAAGTGCACTGAATGCCAGGAAGAATAGAAACAGATCCTCCTGGGTTCCTTCTTCAAAGATTTGACTCCTGTTTTGCTGATCTTCAGAGGAATATTTAGGTATGTTCCTATAAAAATAAAAGTATGAATGTAATTAATTACATAGGTGTCGTATATAAGTTTCAATTTCTGCTCAACTTGCTCTTTTAGTAAGCCCCTCAAACTTTGTTTTTACTGCATTCTCTGTAAATATGCACATTAAAATGCTCCACTGGTTTTGAAGTTTTTTCTTCCCTCCGAACGTTGCATATTTTCTCAACTACAGACTGTGACAGTTATGAGGCGTTCCTCCCTCTCTAACAAATAATAGTTTCACTTTCAAATTCTTTACTAAATTGTACACTGCACATCCTTTATGAGGCACTGACTTAGCATTTAGAAGAAAAATTGGCCGCAGAAAGTCTGTTATAGTTGTGTGACAAAATTCAGATTGGAGGGAAATAGCTCACAAAAGCATGAATTAAACATCTAATTAAAAGTGTTAAGTCTCATTTTAATTTTATTTAAAACATCAAAGACAGAATAGCAGCTGCGTGTTTGAAGAATGCAGTGTGACAGGATCCAGTTGGGTACGAACCAAGAACAATCCAAGAGCTCAAGGAAACTTATGTATGGAAATGTGGATTTCTTGGATCCTTGAAGATACGATTTATCAAAGACTGTATGTTGGTAATATCTTCTTTCTAAATGGGTTCTGGAAGGTGGGATTGGCAGAATGACATCTTTCCTAATTTGTGCTGAGTAAATATATATTTAATTAGCTCCACTTTTTTTCAATTAGCAGATGATGTTCTTAATACATCGTTTTGTGCCATGCTGCTAGGTTTGGACTAATGGGTTCACAGGGGTCTGACATAAATGGGCTCATATTTTTAAGTGATGACTTTGAAAACGTGCAGTTGTCTTAGCTCAGGATTGCAGTGTCCCACAAGCAGGGGGTCAGAGATACTAAGAAATAATTTGGCTCTTTTATCCAGTTATAATTGCAATTCTAAGCCAAAAATATATATGTATTATTAAAAAAAAAAAAAAAAAAAAAAAAGAACCCTTACGATTTTAGAATAGTACTTCTTTGTTTTCCGTATTACGTATCTCCTTAAAAAGAACATACAGTATGACCTAGGAATGTTATCTATTGTTCAATAATGTAACTGGACAGCCTAATATTTGCTCTATGAATAAGAAAATTGGAACAGTAAATTGCTTGGGCCATTTCATGTGATTATGGGGAAAAAATCTTCTTGCCTAATTATAATTGTAATTCAAAATGTATTTTAAAATATTAAAAAGTTATCTGCACTTGCAAAAACTCAATCTAGCCAGAAAGTAATGTATTGTACTTGTATCTCTCCCTGTGGGCCATACTGTGTCAGATGCTGTGCAGACAAGTCATGTTCAGAGAGATCAGCAGTGGAACTCTATGAAATGCAACTCTCTCCTTGTTTCAGCCCCAAATGGTGCAAAAAGCCCAGAGTCTGTGATGCTTCAGTGAACTGCAAGACTAGAGTGGATCTGCTCTCAGAAGTGGTTTTACGCTGGACTAATGGGAATGTTGCTCCTGACTTCCACCAGTTGATAAGAATGAATTAACAAATGGGCTTTTGAAATTGAAGTACCTTCATTTTGAAGCCTGCCTTGATGTTGGGATGGCCACTGTAGAGAGCTTTCTGCTGAAATAACCAATGCTTCTAAGGAAGCAATACCAGCAAAGGACTGTAAATGGTTTTTTACAGAGCCAAAGCACACATTCAGCAGTGTACATGGACAGTGCTGTAATTTGTGAGGCCTTTTTGTGTGGTAGGATTTTTTTATTTTATTTTATTTGAAAACACTTAACGTTTTGCTGTTTCAGTTTTGCTGAGACTAAAGAGACTTGTCACTAAAATGCTGGGCAGTTTTCAAGGAACATCTGGTGGGAGAAGTTTCATCTCAGCTTGGAAGAACACATGAACATGTTTCCTTTTTCATGAAAAACTTTACGGTTTTGGAGTTTTTTCCTCTCTGAAAAATTTCTGGAATCTGATCAAGCACTCAAGTTGTGACACAGTTACCACAGGAACTCTCTAGATGCTTTTTATTCTAGGTTTTCAGGCACTGAAACCTAACAGGCAAGGAGTTTATGCCTCCCACATCTGAAGAGCAGGGAATCACATATTGAAACAGTTCTGCCCAGCTTCCCCCCTGTTCTGGAGACAGTAATGCAGCTGCCTATGGCTGAAGGTTCCTGTGTGTGGCTCAGAGAAGCAAGCAGAGCACTGCATGAATTTCAATAAGCATGCCTCCCTCTCCATCCACAGTCCCACATGCCTTTCTCAATTTGGTGTCTAGATGGAACAATTAATGTGTGTGGGCTGCATGAAGCCATGGGCAGCTGGAATATGGGTGTCATTTAGCACTGCGAATGCGGAACTTGCTGACAGGCATGTTGGACACAGAGTCAGATTCAGCTCTTTCGCTACAGAGTTCCTGGGCACTAGTCTATGTACATAGAATATATACATTACAGTGCATTTAACTGTGGACTACTCTTTATAAATACTCTGAACAACTCTAGATCGATAAATTATGCCTCATGGTGTAGCTAGGAAAAATCAAGAATGCCTTAGATTAAAGGAGAAAAGAAGATTGCGTTCCAGTAAACATCAATTAAATATTTAAGCAGGAAAAAAAAGTAGTTTTGTCTCTTTGATTTTAGCTGGTAGCAACTGAAAATACATTTTAGGAGCCTTTTACAGAACAGCTAATTCCTCATTCGCTCCATCCTGAAGCCTGAAAACCCAGAGATATTTCTTTGCATAGAAAAGGATTGTATGCAGATAAAAGCAGTAAGGTTGGAAAAGACCTATATGATCACCAGGTCCAACCATCAACCCATCCAGATCATGCCCACTAAATCGTGTCCCTAAATGCATCATTTCCATATTTCTTTAATACCTTCAGGGACCCTGAGTCCACAACAGCCAGTTCCAGTGCCTCACCATTCTGAGAATTTTTTTCCTAATATCCAGTCTGAACCTCCCCGAGTGTAACTTAAAACCATTCCTCTTATCCTAATTGCCTGGAGGAAGATGCCAACTCCCACCACACTGCAACCTCCGTCCAGGTTTTTGCAGAGAGCAGTAAGATCTCCCCTGAGCCTCCTCTTCTCCCAGTTCCTGAAAAATCCCAGTTCCCTCAGCTGCTCCCCATAGGTTTTATCATCCAGATCTCTCACTAACTTTGTTGCTCATCTCTGGACTCAACTCATGGCCTGTATGTCTTACTTGCAGTGAGGGGCTCAAAACTGAACACAGCACTTGAGCTGTGGCCTTGCCAGTGCTAAGTGCCGAGGGACAATCACCTCTCTAGTCCTGCTGACTATTTCTGACAAAAGCCTTGATGTCCTTCTTGGCTACATGGGCACACTGCTTGCTCATGCCCAGCTGTCAGCTAATGTCCTCAGATCATTTTTCTCCTTGTGGCTATTCAGCCCCTTTGCTCCAAGCCTGTAATGTTGCTTGGTATTGTCATGACCAAATTTCAGGCCCCGGCACTTGATCTTGTTAAAGCTCATACAGTTGACCTCAGCCCAGATATCTAGCCTGTCCAAATCACTCTGTCGGGCCTGCCCTCGGCAGTCAGTACTTTCTCCCAGCATGGTGTCATCTGCAAATCTATTGAGGGTGCACTCAGTGCCCTCATCAGGTCATCAGTAAGGATATTAAACCAGATCGGTCCCAGTAATGACCCTTGAGGAACACCTCTAGTGACCAGTCACCAGCTGGTTTTAATTCCATTCACCACCACTCTTGGTCCACCCCTCTGGACCATTTTTAACAAACAGAATACATCTGTCCAAGTCACAAGCTGCCAGAATCTCCAGGGGAATACTCTGGAAGACAGTGTTGAAGGCTTTATTCAAGTCTAGGTAGATTATATGCATAGTCTGGTCATGGAAGGAGATCAGGTTTGTCAAGCAGGACCTGCCTGTTATGAATCAGTTCTGGCTGGGCTTGATCCCCTGATTGTCCTGTACGTACTCTGTGATCACACTCAATCTACTCCATGACCTGCTCTGTACTGAGGGTCAGGCTGACAGGCCTGTGTTCCCCAGATACTCATTTCAACCCTTCTTGTAGATGGGCATCATACTGGCAAGTCTCCAGTCCTCTGGGTTCTCACTGGTTGACCAAGAATGCTGATAGAAAGCAGCTTGGCTGTCACCTCTGTCTGCTCCCTCAGCACCCTCTGGTGGATCCCATCCATGGACTTATGACAGTCCAGGTGGAGAAGCAGGTCACTACCTGTTTCTTCCTGAATTGTGGGGGTTTATTCTGCTCCTCATCCTTGTCTTCCAGCTCAGTCTGAGTACCCTGAGGATAACTGGTCTGACTACTAAAGACAGAAATAAAGAAGGCATTGAGAACCTCAGTCTTTTCCTCATCCTTGGTAATAATGTTCCCTGCTGTGTCCAATAAACAATAGAGATTCTCCCTAGCCCTCTTCATGCTGTTAATATTTTTGTAAAAACATTTTTTTATTTTCTTTAAAAATTGTGGCCAGATTAAATTTTTGCTGGTCTTTTGCCTAGTTTTCCCTGTGTGTCTTAGCAACATCCCTTCACTCTTCTCAAGTTCCCTGTCTCTTCTTCCAAAGGCAGAGTGTCAGCAAAAGCTCTCTGCTAGCCACACCAGTCTTACTCCTCGCTGGCTCATCTTACAGCACAGGATGATGCCCATGCCTTTGCCCTTCAGGACTGAAATTCCCTGCCCACACACAGTATGCATTAAGTTTTGTAACTTATGCAGTAAAGGTTGAGCAAACCAGCTGTTGCTGGCCACCCCAGAACTAGCCTTACACAGGCTTCAAGTACTGGTTTCAGACCAGCTCCAGGCTGGCCAGGCTGCACATCCTGGCTTGCACTGCAGGGCTGCTCCAGAGTAGGCAAATGGGCTTCCTTTTTGTTGAATCTAAGCT
This sequence comes from Tetrao urogallus, assembly GCF_951394365.1. NCBI lineage: Eukaryota > Metazoa > Chordata > Aves > Galliformes > Phasianidae > Tetrao > Tetrao urogallus. Next base: position 822,463 of record NC_136826.1, read on the forward strand.
GAGATGTGGCACTGTTGGAAGCATAGTCACTTCAAAAGAGGTGTCATAATCAGAGCTGCTTACAGGCACCCCCATCCTGGGAGCATGGGGCACGCAGCTGATGCTTTTGTGCCCCACTGAAGCTGTCTGGGCTTTTGATCAAGTTGATCCTAAAGCCTATTGCAAGCAGCAGATAAGAGCTTTTTATACATACATAGTTTAAGGTAGTACTTTTATTTTGCAGAGTGCGTAAGTTGCTTCCTCCCCTCCCACCCTCAACACAGGAAAAGGGCTGTACAGAATGAGACTCCTGCAACAGTTCTTAAAATTCTGATTGCTAGAGATGGTTTGTTCTTGACCTAGAGACTACCTTTACTCTTTTGGATGAAATTAGGTGACCCCAACAAGCCTGTCTTTCTTCCCTGCCCTATTAAGACAAACACAAAAAAAGAAGGCAGTGACAGTGACAGTGACAGTCCTAGTTATTATTTACCACGTGATTGTCAACATCTCCGCAGGCAAAGCTGCTTCAACTTCTTTTCCTCCTGTATTTTGTGTTTCTTCTTGGAAACACAGAAGGCACTGCTCGTAAACTTGATGGCATTTTTCAATGGAGTATTAGTTTTGTTAAGGGCTGTGTACCACACCAGAATTATATATTTTTGTTTTAAGTCCCATTTGTGATCAAGAAAAGCAGGAGCAAACTGAAATGCACTGGTAACAGTTAGCATCACAGTACATTCATTGCTGCAGGAAATAACCAGATCGCTACAGTTATCTCCAGTCATTTTATATCTCTTCAGAAAAGGATGGCACAGGAGGCTCTGTACCACTTGGCACTCACTTTATGTAAGTGAGTGTAGCCAAGGATCGTCGTTATTAGTATATTTTTAATTGAGAATACATTGAGTAGGCAAGAAGAAAGATGCTTACTCCAAAGAAACATTAATAGCAGTCTTCTTGCCACGGGGCATCAACCAGAAAATACAGGGATGTATAATTTGTGTGATTTTTATTATTTTTTTTTAAATAAGCCAATAAATACAGAAGTTCCTGTTGCACTGCTGTGTCCAGGCTGTCCTAATTTAATAACATGGGTTCCCTATGCAGCATGGCCCGGCACAGAGGGTGAAGGTACACAGAAACGCTTCCCAGTACTACGTAGAATCATAGAATGGTTTGGGTTGGAAGGGATCTTCAAGAAAATCTAGTTCCAACCCCCATGCTATAGGGGGGCCACTAAACCAGGTGGCTCAAAACTCCATCCAGCCTGGCCTTGAATGCTCCCAGGGATAGGCCATCCATAACCTCAGTGGGCAACCTGTTCCAGTGTCTCACCACCCTCACAGTAAAGAATTTCTTCCTAAAATCTAGTATAAATCTACTCCCTTTCACTTTAAAGCCATTTCCCCCCATTCTGTTGCTATATACCCTTATTAAAAGTCCCTCCTCAGCTTTTCTGTAGGCCACTCTCAGGTACTGGAAGGCCATTGTAAGATTCCCCCGGAGTCTTCTCTTCTCTAGGCTGAAGAACCTCAATTTCCTAAGCCTATCCCTCTAGAGGAAGTGCTTCAGCCCTCTGATCATTTTCATGGCCCTCCTCTGGACATACGTTTGTCATACCCTTCAAGTTTCTTTTTCCTACCTTGTGCTAGCTCCTTGCTTTCATTAATAAAAATAGCCAAATATCCTTTAAATGATGTATGGAGAGAAGCAGTAACTTAAATGAGTCCTGATCAAGCCAAACCTAAGCCAAACCCTGCTCTCACTTCCACCAGAAAAAAACATCAGTGTCACACGGCTATGCTGGCAGGATGCTTCATCACAGCTAAAAAACCCCAAGGAACAGCACTGAGTCACCCTGTGCCTGGGGAGCAGCAGCACGCAGCTTCTGGCTGCCTTGGTCAGCCCTGGCTCCTCTGCTTCTCATGGTCGGGTGGTGCACATGTACTTTGCACCTGCAGGTAAATCAAGAAGGTTTTTTCTCTAATCATTCTGCTTAGGGATACTTAAGCTTAAATATCTTACATACTGAATATTGACATTAATAAGTATGAAGGCAAATCTTGGTAACTGCTTATTATCAGTGTGTCCTAAGTGTTATCTTGTGGGAAAGAAGACATTACTTGCCAGAAGAATAAAAATTAATTTAAAACAATAGATTATTGAGGCTTTTTTGGTTTGCAGTCCTAAGAGTTTTATAAGATCATATTTTCCGGTTGGGAAGAAGGAGGTTGAGTTTTCTCTGATATTAAAAAGTAAAGACTTGGACACTAAAATTTTGTCTCTTCATCTGCTTGAACTTGATGAAAAAAAAATAATAATTTTAAAAATCCTGGCTAAGTTTTGAGAGTGAGGAGGAGAGGTGTAGACTTGATATTAGGATTTAAGGATCAGGTGGGGAGGGAGCAAATTGCTAATGATAGATGTTGGTACAGTGACAGTTACTGCATGGAGAAGGATAGAAGGACAGAAAAAAAACAAGCTTTTCTTTACTCCATTTATTCCTGAACACTCTCACAATATTTCTAGGGCCATATGTTTGTGTAGTTCCCTAAACAAGTGAACTTGCATTCCAGATAAGCTAGCAGCAAAATGCATATAGCAAATTAGAACTGGTCCCGCAGTTCTGCAGAGTTGAAACTACCTATGAAGCACATGAGACCCTGGGCCCAATCACAGCCTTTCCTCAGCACTACCTGCAAAATGCTGCAAGTTCTGGAGTAGCTCAGTCTAGGAAACTTCCACCTCTCCACAGGAGACAAGTGCAATATATCAGCCTGTATAATTCTTGAAATGAGTGTTTTTTCAAGGGACAGCTTCTGCCTTCCATCACTGTTGGCATAGGTGATGCTAGGAGTACTGACCTGGCTGCTAAGGGGGTCAGGGCAGAGTAATTTACACAAAGGTCCCTTCCAACCCAAACCATTCTATGATTCTATGATTTATGACAGAACTGAAAACAAATGCTTTGCTATGAATCACATGACCCAAAATGGGAATAGTCTAAGACAGTAAGGGATACTGAAGTGGGCCTTGAAGGAAGTAGGAAAATAGAGATATAATGAAGCCTGATCAAGGGAAGAGTTTTGCAACAACGTAAAGAAGAATTTCAAAATTGTCACAATATTTTATTTAAGTGAAAACAGCTCTATTAAAAAAATCCTGAGTTTGTCAATTTTATTTCAAACTGTGTGTGTGTGTGTGTGGCAGGTGGATGACAATTTAATTTGAAGGGGCACAGAGAGAAAAAGGAGGAAAGCATTTCTTCCATTCTGGTACTGCTCTGCATCCACAGCCAAAAACATAGTCTCAGTTATTTTCTGCCTCAGTGATGGAGGTTTGAAATATATCCATATCTGCATTTCTTTGTTCTACTGTTTCAATTTGCGCTTCTGTTTTTAAAAAGTCTCACTTTTTCTCAGCTCAAACTTTATTCTCCTGGAACTGGTTTGCTGTCTCTGATTCTATGACGCCATCAAGCATGAATTTCCTGTATATCATTTGGACCTATCATTCTACCTGGGCTAGTCTGTGCATTGACAGCAGAAGCACAGGGCTCCTCTGGCAGCTCTGTCTGCAGCAGTGGCACTGCTACCCACTTCAACCCTGTTCTGGTTGACAGTGTCCCCTGTGCATCATCACCCACCATCACCACCGACTTCACTGCTTGCTGCCTAAATGCTGGCTTAAGAAGGTAAGATGAATGAGCAGCTAATTTTATCGAACGCTGTGTGACTGTGCAGTTTAAGAATTTATTCACCAGAGATGTGATCCTTTGGGCCCATTCGTGCACATGAATCAAATTTTAACACTAAACTTGGTTGGTCAGATGGTTCTGGATAAGAATGTGTGGAGAGAAGCCACTTAGACTTGAAAAAAAAAGCAAAGCAGGATGTGATGGAACAAAACTGCTTTGTAAAGGATTGCTTTTCTTCCTGTTAAGGCTAATCTGGAAAACATTACCTAGGTTTGTTTTTCATGTATGTACTGATTAACTAATTTTAAGAATTAATCATTTCCTGAAGCATTAAAATGATAATGTTAACAGTAAGAACACATGAAACAACATAGCAGTGCTTGTCTGAATAATGAAATGCAACTAGGCATATGTGTGTGCCTTATGACAAATAAAGGTAGGTGTGATGTTATGAAAACAATAGGCTGGTTTGCTTTTTGCCACAGAATCTTCATCTGGAACTAACAGCATCCTAAAAGTACAGCAGAGTTGTGAAAACCATGTGTTTCATGCAGGGAAAATAGACACCATGGCCCTGTGCTACCAGCAGTCTTGTCAGTAGATGCATCTCCCGGAAGTAAAGAATTAAGTCAAAATGCAAGATACTAGAAAAGTCAATCAAAATTAATTGGGAAAATGTAAATCAATCAATAATACACCAAAAAGTCTTATTATGATCTCAGTTACTCGTTTAAGCATAAACAAGATAATCAGCTACATTTCCTGTCTAGAAATAAGATCGCTGCCAATTAACTTAGGACTTAATTAACTCTCTAAGGTACTGAACTTTGGAATAATCATATACTGTCTTAACATTATTATTAGTTATTGCAGTGACTCTGGTACATTCTTGATTTATAATCATTATTATCTAAGCATTACATTTACACTTATGATGCTATTAAAAAACAGAGCCTTCAATATTACATTAAAGTTAATGCCAGATAAAAGACAGGCATTAAATAAGAGCAGAATTAAACAGACAGGATGAGTTTATATTTGAAACCCACCAGCCCAGCTCTGTTCTTTGCTGGGAAGCATCAGCGTAAGAGTTTATACTTTTGGAGGTAACAATTTTCTGCTGCCCAGCTATAATTTTTCTTTATTTCTGGAGGGGAGCGATTGGATTTGCCAGCCCTTTGGCATCTCAGAAAAATCATGATGTAGCAGAGTAATGTAAGCTCTACCTTCTTTTGAAGATCCTTGCTGTTCATCCTTTCTGCAACATAGCCTGGGACAACTTAGGTTTTATTTTTTATTTGGGTCTCAGCAATTTCTTTCTCCTGCCACATGAGTGACCCAGTTTTCATTTTTGCTTCTCTATCTTTTTTTAATAACTACAAGCTTCTCCTTTCCAAGACTGAAAAGGATTTGTTCTGTGTTTGCTGGGAATAAACAGTCCAGTGGAACAAGTGTTCTGTCTTGCACAACAGAGGAGCAGTGAGAGAAATTTTGGATAAGCAAAGACATTTAAAGTTGTTCTTTTGCTCAAAGTGGATGCTAGCTGTTCAGCCGCATATGATAAATGTCTCCAGAACACTGAGAAATAAACCTACACTGTAAGTAATATGCAAGTGTAGCTATTGCCGTGCAAGATGGCAATAACAACACCAGCACGCATCTTCTGTAAATGGGCATTTTGTCTTTTTTATGACTCTAACAAAGTCACTACAAAAGTATTCCAATCTTTTATTTCAGAAATACTGTCACCTTGTCTATCCGTCAAATCCTTTTTGGGTGCCTGTCTGTGCTCTTTCCAGCAGGTAGGACAAGATGATCATGTCTATATGTTTGTCTTTGCTGCAGGTTTAGCTGGCATCTAGGCACTGGCTTCTTTTACAATTTTGTGACAGTGCAGGACAAATGGGACAAGGAAAGGCAATGTGCCCTTCATACTGATTGTATTTGCAGCTAAAGTGGGCTAACAGCAATGTCTTGTTCCATGAAAGAATCACCTCAAGAGAAGCTCCCAGCTCCTAGATGCATTATCCTGTGGTTTTGAGGATTTCTTTAATTGTTTGTTTGCTATATCCACACTTTGGAATTAAAACAATCTGGTATCTGCTTCATATCTGGCAACCTAGACATAGAGCGATATTGGATTTGCAGGCTTTTGAGAAAGAAAAAAACTCGCAGAGAATCCATTGGTAGGATTAATCTCACATCTTCATCATGTTTGAAGATCAGGAGTTTCCTTGACCATGAAGTGCTCCAGTACCTGTTTTATGACTGACTTGCTAATGATGTATGCATGCATGTGGTGATATTACCCTGAGCTAAACTGGACTTCCTGCATTTCTCCATCCACTGCTGATAGACTGGAGCTGCAGTTAATGTCTCCAGTTCCCCAGCATTTCCAATGGATGATGTATGTATTCAGTACTTTCCACACACATTTCTCCTTAATTCGTGTCTAGATTGGTCACATAATTTTGACACTTTACCCAAATCTAAGAATAGGCTCCCTTCAATGAAGGGAATGTCTATCCAGAGAAGTAATTTGTCAGAATCTGCAAAATTAACAGGTTAGCTGTTGTTTCTAAAAGGCTAAAGGAATAAAAATGAGATGTTTTTGTTCTGGAATAGAAATATCCATTGTGGGAGTGTACTTTCTGAAAGTGAGCCACAAATAGCTCCCTGGAACAATGTCCTGTGAGGGCTCACCCTTTTCTGCTGTCTAGTGGGATAGATTTCCTTCAAACTATGAAGCATTTAAAACAAAAACCTAATGCTGCCTATGGAGATGTGCTTGATTACTCACTACTTCTTTTTTTTTTTTTTTTCTTCGAACTGCTTTTAGAGTTTAGCACTGTCACTATTAAATTGTTTGTTAAAGCTCCTAGGTCTATTCAAACATATTTGCTAAGCGCATTTCCTACAGAAGCCTTTTTACCACTTCTTATGAGAAGACCAAACACTGAAGAATGCCCCCTTTTCAGGCGCAGTCCTAACTACTAATGATACCTGGCTGTAATTACAGTCATGTGATCATAGGATGGACGAAAGGATTGCTTTTGGTACACTTGTCTGCCCTGCTGGTTGTGCATGGGTGGCTAGCAGAAACCTGTCTGGGAAGAGATCAAGGGGGGCTAGGGATGCTCAGGACATGTCCCAGCCCATGTTCTAGTGAAGGGAGCTGGTGGGACAGACACGTGAAATGACCCAGGAAAGTGAGAATGATAGAGAGCTCATTTTTTTTTAATACAATAACTCTTTGCCTGGTACCCTTCCTCAAAGTCCTTCTCCCCTGCCTCACTGTTCTCTGTTTCCCAGGGTAAAACCCAATCTAACTCTGGGGTAAACGAAGCCACTGCTGATGTCAAGGGTCACGTCAGCATCTGTCCTTGCACTCTGTGGCTGGGCTGATGCTTTGCCTCCACTTGACTCTGAAACTAGATTGATCGGGGATGAAGTTTCTGCCACAAGTTTCTCTGAGTTAGTGTGTTAATGGCTTCCCATGTGTGGAGAGAAAATAATGTTATTGCTATTGCTGGCTAGTGCAGAAGTACAAATATCTTCAGACTCATTAAAAATTGAGTTATGCCTAGACATTTCCTGGTTATGTGCTTGCTCACAGTCACGCAAAGAACCTATTCAGAGATGGAATAGGGCACATCCAATCTGCCTCCCTTTCCTGTGATTTAAAGGACACTCCTAATCATGACTTTATTATGTCTGCTGCACACTGTTTGTATTTCTGAAGGGAGCTTGACTGAGAGTACTGACATTTCTTAATGATATTTTCATCATTTTCCTGGAAATTATACTGTTAGGAAATGTACCATGAGGAATACAGGAAGGAATGGAGAATTTTACTTTCAGACAGACTTAGATGAATAATTTTTGCCACAGTCCGGGGTAAATTTGCTCAAGATATTTCAGAGATGCACCTGGAATATTAGGGGACACATCTGAAACTTCTCCAGAATTTAAATGGGCTTTGGGCTTGACCCTTGAATGCTTAACCTCTTTTTATGCAGACTGTTGTCAAATTGCCTTTTAGACTTCAGCTCTTGATGTTCTCATAGCCTTACAAGCTATGTTTTTTGGTGTTGCTCAGGAGCAATTACTGCACTGGGTACACAAGCACAGCATTAGGAGATAAAACTTCCCACACTGTGTGAGGAAGGATGAAGCCTGTGATGGGAGGCCAAGCTGTTGGCAATTAACAGCATTTTCATCTCGTTCAGGTATTCTACTCTATTTGTGTAGCTGGTTGCGTAGGCAGGAGGGATTAAACTTGTGTGAGATAAAATATGGCAGAGAAGTAAGGAAAGCAGAGGAAAAATATGAGATATGTGACACATAACAATGATGTGATTATCTTGGCAGCTCATGAATGGCGCTGCAAATCCCACACACTGCAAACAGTGTTAATTCTGCAGGCAGTGATACTGACTCCCATATTCAGCCTGTCCACATCAGAGGATCTATCACCAGTAATTGTCACGGGGAGAATCCTACTCTGTTAGAAACAAACATCAATGGAGGTGGGAATGGAGCTTGCAGCAGCATAGGAGGTTTACTTTATTTTTATTATGCTCCATAATGTTGCACAGCACTGTGTATGGACTACAGTTTGGGGGTCCATTCATAGTTTTTTTCACTTCCTTTACCCATCAGTTTTTAATCTGGGTGCAAAGGGACTTCTCATGCAGAAGTGAGACCAACTGCTCTCGCACAGATGACCTCAAACCAGAGGGCAACAGCTGATTGCGTTCCTTTATCAGTAGCACACTGAATGCTAGTAAAAACACAAGCATATCTGAAATAAATCAAGATAATCTCTTTCAAAACCTTCTTCAGCATCACCCTGAAACTGTGATGTTATTGTTAACTTAATAAAATTGTCTTCTGTTTTCATGATATGATAGACTGCACAAAGTCATCAGGATTTTTTTTTGCATCCTTCATGGCCTTGGATGTCCAAGTCTCAAGTTTCCAGCACTCGAGAAAGCAGTTTAAGTCTAGATCAAACATGTTCACCATACTGCTCCATTTCTGATTACAGTATGAGTTAACACAATATGAAATGATTTGCTTTATCCAATTAATTCTTAAATGTAGCAGAAACCATTTAGTCTTTGACACTATGTTCCACTTCCATACAATTTTATAGAGCTGTCCAAGTTGGGCAATCCTACCAAAGTCGTTTCTGCTCTATGGCATTTAATTCAGCCTTTTTGTATTTTTCAGTCCATGAGTGAACACTAAATCTCTCAATTTCTTCCATGAGTGTATTCTGCAGAGCTCTGTTCTGAACGGTAGCAAAAAGCTACAGCCAACTGTAAATCTAAGGACCAAATGAAAAAATGCAAAAATGCACCTTCCAAGTGGCTAACATAAGTGTATCACACCTGCAATTGCTTTATTCCCTGGTTAATGTTTCTATTGCCATTTGAAAATGGTATTTTTGCCCTTCTGCTTATTGAAGATTCCTTCTGCTTAAAAATTCTTCGGTCAGTCAGACTGCACACTCATAAATTGAAGTTATCTAAAAATGAACGTTGCCCCTCAGTATTTTTCCTCTAGAATCTTTGAAGATTTTAAATGCATGTAAAATAGAGCACATCTTTGAAGACTTTAGACACATGTAAAATAGGGTTTAGCAGAATATGTACAGTTATTGGTGACTAGAGCCAAGCAATCAATCTTAGAATCATCCCTGGAGTGCACTAGCATTTCCTAGCACAGGGGTGCTTTCAGAAAGCAAGTAAATTACTTGTTTAGAGAGATTGAGTTGGTGTACTTACCTGCAAACTATAATTTAAAGAGTCAAAAGCCTTTTTCTTCCTACCCCCCTACACAAAAATTAGCAACGCAAGTGGCATAGTGCTTTTTCGTACTGCTGCTCTCTCTTCAGTAAAATACACTTTATTGCTATTTGGAGGCTTTATACCTTTATGACAACCAGTATCAAGAGTAATATTACACCAATAACTTGGTTTGCTAAGTATTAATACCAGAGAAATTACACTAAGAACACTGTGTGAGCTTAATCGCAATTCACACTTTAATATTTTGATGCAGCTGTAAAAACGTAGAATGAGAAACATTACAATTCTATTAGATACTAATAAATTGTGTTGTGGAGGAGGATATGAGCTGTACTTCCCATAATGAAGTATATTCAACTTCCCATCTCTGTTTTGATCTTGCATGCATGTGATTTCATAGAAACGTTGAGCAAGGGTGTTACAAGACAAGTCACAATAGAGTGCAGGGTTACATAATTTTATTCCCAAAAATCAGAAACAAAGTAAAACTAATGTAAATCATCTTACTCATGAAATTTTTATGTCATGCAATCTTCTTTATGCAGAATAGGAGATTCTTTAGAAAGAAGCCCACCTTTAGAAAGAATTCTTTAGAAAGAATTCCACTGCAATTTAATTTTTTCTTCTGTAGGCTTCAGCTTTTCAGTTGTGAATGTATCTAATAAAATGTACTGTGAGAAATGTTCAGAGGCTCATCCCTTTTCATTTTTTCCTAATAGAAGTGGTATTAAATGTCTATGCATTTCTCTGCTATTTTTATCCATAAGTGAGAGATGAGTGGTGGTAGAGATTCTTTCATGGAGCCAAATCTTGCTGGTCTCCTCCATTAACAATACTGTAGTTCTTTGGCCAATCATTTGATGAAGGCCCCAGAGCAGTAACTTAAGCACACAACACTTGAAGCTGTTGCATAATAGCCCACAGAAGGAGAATGCTGTCTGCAGCGTGTATAGTACCAAAGGTACGTGTGTGAAATGAGTTTTTGACCATCACATGGTGTTTCAAAGTACCCGCTTTTGGTCTGTGTGTGTGCATGACAGGAACTGGTTATGCCTCAGTAACCCATTTGCTTTTAATCAGCTGTCTGAGCTGAACAGCTTGCTTAGGTTTGTTGCTGCAAGGTACTAGTTCCCACATTCAGTAACAAGACCTGTAAGAGGAAGCAGTCAGGATCTAGGCCTCTCATGCTGGACACTAGATAGCTAAAAAAGTTGTGGTCTTTAGTCAAAGATCTTGCAATTAAGTTGAGTGGCTGGAGAGGGTAGACTACACTCAAAGATCCCTAACTTCCACTTCTCACATGTTCTGAAGGGTGCTCAAAACACACGTTGTGTTTCTTTAATATCAGCAACAACTGAAAGGAGACTAAGCTAAATGGTTTAGCTGTGTGTTCTACCGTCCAGACCAAAATGCGTAGACCTATGTGGCTTGGGAAAAATTACTCAACAGCCTCTCAGCTTTTGTTTCAGTAGCTGGGAAGCAGAAATTACAATCTCTCTCTCCACCCCAAGTTTATTCTGATGAACTAAAAATGTTACTGGAGTCTATTTTTTTGCCTAGATTGTTCTCAAAACGTGGGGGGATGACCCCACTTCTAGGCCACTGATACTGAGGGATACAGTCTGTTGGAGCAAAGCTTTCTTTATCAACAATTAGATTAGACATAAGGAAGAACTTTTTCTCTCAGAGAGTGGTCAGACACTGTAATGGCTGCCCAGGGAGGTGGTGGAGTTGCCGTCCCTGGCAGTGTTCAAGAGGCTTCTGGATGAGGAGCTGCAAGATCTGGTGTAGTGCTTCTGGTAGCAGTGGTGATGGGAGGACCGTTGGACTGGATGATCTTATAGGTCCTTTCCAGCCTTGTGATTCTGTGATTCTATCATTCTATGAATACAGACAGCCACAAAACATTTTGTTACTGGGGCTTTGGTGTCACTGCTGTCACTGATACAAAACTTCAGGGAGGAGCTGATAAAGATCCAGCTCACATCCTTAGGGTGAGGTGTAGAGCACAGATTGAATAAGTGACAATCTGTTGGCCTTCTACATATAGCTGATACTGGAAAGTCTTTTTTTTTATTCAAATGTGTATGAATCATCACATGTGGGTAGGAGATGATGCCTGTTAACTTGTGCTGTTTTATGGAACAGATACACAAATCACAGAATCACAGAATTGTAGGGGTTGGAAGGGACCTCCAGAGATCATCGAGTCCAACCCCCTGCCAAAGCAGGTTCCCTACACCAGGTCGCACAGGTTGGCATCCAGGCAGGCCTTGAACATCTCCAGAGAAGGAGACTCCACCACCTCTCTGGGCAGCCTGTTCCAATGTTCCGTCACCTCTCTGTGAAGAAGTTCCTTCGCACATCTGTGCAGAACTTCCTGTGCTGCAGTTTCTGGCTGTTTCCCCTTGTCCTGTCTCCACTCACCACTGAAAAGAGTCCGGCCTTGCCATTCTGCCCCCCACACCTCAGATATTTATAGACCTGGATCAGGTCCCCTCTCAGTCTTCTTTTCTCAAGGCTGAACAGACCCAAAGAGGCTCACAATATCAACATACACCTTTTCTTATGAAGCTTGATTCTCAGAGGTCAGTGTAGTTTTCCAGTGTTCTCCGTGAAAATTCAGGTGAGAATGAGAACAATTTAACTGCACAGATATTTGGACATCACATTGTCAGCCCAGGCAACTTCACCAGCAAGTTATGTGCTTTTGTGGTTCCTAGTTTGTAATCTCTCACCTCCCCTCTTCTATTATTATGGACTTCCTGATCTGTATTTTTTCACTGTTATCTGTTTCCCTGTCTTCTGCCTGACAACCAAGCCTGAACACATTTCTCCCTTTCCCAATTGTAAACCCATTCATGTGTCTTGACTGAGCCTCTTACCCAGGGACCTTCTCAATTAAGACATTCACAGAGTCATTAAACTAACTAATGGTGGAAACTTCAGTAGAAATAATGCTGTAATGAGTCAAGCTTTCATCATCTCACAGAGGAAAACATACTTCACTTGATTCAGATAAATTATATGCCTCTACATATTATGATCAATATTTTAGCAAGACATAGCATTTAACTATGTCATTTTTGAGTAATGAATAATCACGTTCAGTATAAGAAAAATGAGTAATGACAGATATCACTGGACTGGTACATATTTTACCTCTCAAAACAACGTTTAAATTTTTACAAAAATGTTGTATAATGGATTCGATGACTCAAACTTGTTCCTTCTTCTAATAGGTATCTATCATTTCATACTATGACAGCACTCAAAGTACAGGCTAACATGACTAACTCTAATAAAGCATACACATATTTTGACCAAGAAAAGTGAACTTAGTGGTCACAAACTGTACACGATAAAACTGGAATTCAGAAATTGAAGGACTGAGCAGAGCACTAAAATGATCTTCTCATGTTGTATATTGGCATGAGTACAGCTACTTCACAGCCTTGCTATTCTATAAAACAGGAGAGGTGTAAAGTACTTTTATCAGAAAGACTACACACACTCACACACTATTTTTAAATAACATGCAGAAAACAATAGCAGTTGTTGTTTTATTTAATTTATTTACTTGCCTCTGCTTACTGTATCACATTCCTTTTGGCTTTTGTTCAGACTTTTAAAAGTTTATGCTTAAAATTACATTTTTAAATGCACAAGCCAGGGCTAAGGGAGCTGCTTTCATTTTCCTCTAAAAATGGCAATACAATATCAAGCACCTACTTAAGAAAATCTTTCTCTTCAAAAGGCCTGTTGAATGAATCATCAGCGAATGGACACAGGTCTTAGAAAGATCAGCAAGCATTTGTCACTGTAATCCAGAAAGAAATCTCTCTATGCATAGGTTACTAATTTTTCTCAGTCAAATAATCAGTCACTTGATTACACTGATCTGTGGTTGACTTACATCTGATCTGCCATCCAGTTTTAAAGTTGCAGTTGGGGTGACAGATCTTGTTCTATGTTTTCATTATCCCTAGGCTGTAGATTGCTGTTCTGCTTTTGACTGATTTCTTTTTTCATTATGTCTATCATATGCCTAAAATTTTATGAACTAAAAATTTATGAACTTGACCACTGACATGGTGATTCCCAATTGTAGCTGGGTTCAATGGTGCAATATTGAAATTCTACCTCTAACAAAAATAAAAAAGTGCCATTTATGAGTATTCCATATTTCTATTTATGAAAACGATGTGTCATCGGCCTCAGTTGTAATTTCTGGACCTTTAAAATTAGGAGTGTGAACAAGGGTCCACAAGCACTTGGGTCAACTCTTATGGAGTTTTGCACTGAAACCCATAACAAGCACCGTTTGATTTTTAGTCACCTAAAAACAGCAAAGAGGTTTCTATTTCTAATGAGGGTGGGGGGAGGTTCAGGTGTCCCCTCAGTGTAGCTCACTGTACGAGCTTTCAACGTTTGGTTATTTTAATATAGCCCAGTTAGGTTTCTAATATTTCTGCCATTTTACGGAAGAATAATATCAAGAAGATCAGCTATAGTCTTCTCATTATATTTACATAAATGCTATTCTGCTGGCAAATCCTTGCCAAGTGCTGCTTTTTCACTCAGAAAGTGAAATTCCCTTCCCTGTCAATATCAGTGTTTTCCTTCCAGACAAAACAGCTAATAATCTATACTATATAATAGAGACATTTATATTAATACCCTCATAAGAATGATTGCTGACTCTTTTAGGACTAGTTTTCTACAATGATAGAGAGCCATTCTAAAATGTATTTTAATAAATTAGATAATTTAAATTAGTTCAATATGTAAGTCACAGTAGCAAATTTTTCACTTAACAGCTCTTCATTATGTAGCTTGGATTTACTCTGGTTCAAGAATCCTGTTCAGTTATTCAATGTTTTTTTCCTGCAAAACTTTACTTTCAGTAGATGTGATGACATCAGAGAGTGGTATGGCATTATTTGTTGCCACCTGACTTTTCTAGATGTGGAGATGACTTCATGGGGTGCAGAATCCCATAAATGAACCCGGTAAGTGATATGGCAGAAAGGAAGTGGAACAGCAGTCCAGGCACAAGGATAGAAGCAAACAGCAGTTATACTACTCTCTTCTGGAAATAGATTTTCAGGAGTGTAAGTCATTTAATCACTTTCCAAGATTTTACTCAGTGGTGCCTCCATGCTAGAGCTGTACAAACACATAATAAAAGACAGTCCACACCCCAGTGAGTTTAATGGCCCCCTCATTTTCTCCCCGTTGATGGTGTTTTGCTCCTGCCCTGTCCTCTTGGGTAGGGTGAATGCTTCTGTCTCCTGATTCTTTTAGCAGATCTCCAGTTAGCAAGCAGAGTGAATCCTCTAGACTTTGCCATTAAGACTACAATCCTTTCAAATCTCACCTGGCAGGTTTCCCAGAAAAGCAAGACATGGTCATTTAAGCTGGTTGCCAGGAAAACGGCTGGATAATGCTCATTCTGGCTATTTGTTTGGGATACTGGTTCTCATTTTATGAAATAAATATGCCAGACATTCATCTCTTGAATGAAAAGAATTTGCTGCAATGGTCTTGCATTGTGTTCAGCAGAATCTTTCCAAGGCCTCTCAAAGGCCTTTGATAAACCATCTCAGATGCTAGCGAAGCATCTGTTTCTACTGGTCTTCCATGGCTCATATGGTGACTGAGTCTTCTTTCTTTCCATCTTGTAGCTGGCCATGACTATCTTTTTCTCAAGTTAAAATCAGCTTTCGTTTCCCACAGAAAATTGGGAAATTTGGATTTCTTGTTTCTTGTGGATGTGGGACAGGACACCCAAATCCACAGCCTTGAATGCACTGCTCTGTGTTTTTCACAGAATCACAGAATGGACAGGGTTGGAAGGGACCTCAAGGATCATGAATCTCCAACCCCTCTGCCACATGCAGGGCCAACAACCTCCCCATTTAATACTAGACCAGGCTGCCCATGGCCCTATCCGATCCATTTTTCAAATGGAAGTGTGGGTTGGCATTGCAAAGGCATATTCTATGTGATAACATAGCAAACTAGAATGCAAGAACTTCATAGAGGCTATCCATTAATGGCCTGTGAGCCTGGAGGACTAGATGTGTCTGCCCATGGAAAGCAGACACTTCCTTTTTCTTGCAAGGCAGCCAGGAAGAAGTCTAGTCATTTCAGGCTACGTCCCCCAGGTACCAGAAAAACAGTGATGAAATTCTCTGAAACTGGTAAAACTTGTGATGACTCCAGATGCCTTCAGCTGGGCATGCATTTGCCATTTTTTTGCATCAAATTGATTCTGCAGTTTAGTTGATATGATTTTATTAATGCTTTGTACCACAAAAGAAACACTCCGTCAGCATTCATTTAGCTTCCTCTTAGGGAGAAAGTCTCCTTAAACAAATTTCAGTTTTGTCCGGCCTCTTCCCTGTGTTCATGGAGTATGTCATGGATGTGGACATTATCTACCCTTTTTAATGCATCGCATTTGTCATCAAATTGCTTTGTTTACTAGGTACCAGACACCTAGATAAATTCTCAAACTGCTGCTGTATTATTATTTTGTTTCCTTATAGTCAACCCCGAACAGCTACAGATTTTGCTCTCAAACAATGCATCTGTTGGAGATGCCATGTTCCAATGTTAGCAGAAGACAGAAAAGCCTACTTTTCTAACGTAGTGACCAGATAATTGAGGTTGTAGTGTATGGATACAATGGAGCCATCTGTTCAGAATAACAGAAGAAAGGGGGTAAAGGAAGAGGAGCTAGAAACCAACTTTTCTATTCCACCTCCATGGTAATGCTATCTGCAGTATATATTATTCTTCTCGTTTCTCTCATAAAAAGGAAAGCTTTGCACAGTCTTATATTTCTGTGAAGTGCTTTAGTGAATATCAACATAAAATCACTGAAGACAAAACAATATTTCAGCAGCTTATATACAGACATATATATAGACATCACTGCTGTAAAGTGCTTCTCTCTTTTGGAAATAGCATGGCAGAAAGAAGGGAACTTGATTTGGAAAGTCTTTTTACCATGTCTTTGCATTTCAATTCTCTGTCTGTGTTTGCGTTCCAAAGTGTTGGTTTGGTAGCTTTGTTTTAAACTGTGTTTTAGCTTTGGTTCCACTTGTGGGGAAGATGTCATCATGAAGTCAGTTAAAAAACTACTACAAGAATTGCTTCTGAGTGCCAGGCTAGAAGGTGGCAAGGACCATGACAAGGTTATAAGCAATGGGTTTGATTAAGGGAAGGGACTGCAGCAGATGGCGTCCTGCTTAGTTGCTTGCTTCAGTCTATTGTTTACACTCTGCTGTTAGGCACAGAATAAAATGGTATTCCTTAAATCTTTGGAGAAGATAGATTGCTGCTCTAAACAGTGTATAGGTAAAAACAAAACAAAATAATAAAAAAAAAACTACACAAAGAAAAATGAGAGAGAAGGGAAGAAAGTATTCAGTTGTGATGATCTTTTAAAATGTCTATTTGAGAGGCCAGTTGCTTTGTTTGGTTGGTTTGGGTTTTCTCCCCCATGAAGCCTTTGCAATTCCAACAGCTGGTACTGTCTAGGTTCTCAGTTCTGCCACCCCCTCTCTTGTTTTTCACAATTGATTTACATACGTTTTTCAACAGAACTTTTTGGTTACTTATTTCTGAAAAGTGACCTTCTCATAGCTTTTCAATACACGGTGCCTTGGCTAGTTTTGAAAGTTTAGACTGTTCTAAGAGCTTCAAGAGTTGTCTCTCTCATGCGCAGGATGACAGTAATAAACAGGAATCCCATTATTGTAGACTTTCTCTCCACTTCATTCTGTTCTGAGTGAGCCAAGTTATCATGGTGAAGCTGTGCCTCCATGAGGTGGGGTCACCCAGCACCAGTGTCTAAGCACTGCAGTACTGAAGGGTTTATTCAGCAGGTCAGGAAAATGCTCCTCCTTCTCACAGTGAGCAAGCATTATCAATGTATTTCCAGATGTGATTATTGTATTAAATTATTCTTGTTTCATTAAATAAGAGTAGCAATGATAATAAGAGAATAGCTCTGCACAGTTAAACAAATCACTCAGGCAACACAGAAATAATATTTGCAATTAAAGCGGCAGACAAATAAATATTACCTACATATGTGCTCTTGAAAATGAGTAACAACATATTTTCATATCTACAATTCTTACATGCTTCCAAATGGGAAATATAGCCATAGCAGCTGTATGTGATGGGCTCTTTATACATGCACATCTCAATGGTGACTGTTCTTCTACCTTAGCGGCTTTAGGATATGACAAATTTATGCACATGCTAAGAGCCTGTTCTCATCAAGTAGGGCTAAGTGTTCTTGTGCTGCCTTCAAGTAGATGCTAATGATAACTTAATTTTCAATGTATTAATGTAATCTGTGCACTTTATCTAAAATGCTGTAAGTTTGTTCTATATACATGTTTAGTGCAGTATGAATGAGACAGAAAGAAAAATCAATCATTGCTTCACAGAGAAATATGAACTCTGTTAGCTTCATTTTTCACACTGTGAAAATGACTTGACCTTCCTTTCCTCAGAAATCCAAATATCCCCAATCTGTATTCAACAGCATAGCTGGGCACGAATTTTCCATTAACATTTTCAGGATAGAAAACTGTGATTTCATTTTTGTGGCTCTGTGAAAAATAGGTTTTTGTTGGATCAACTGCAGTGTTTTGAGCAGAAAGGCTTTACGTGCTGTATCACAAGGGTTCAATTCAGCTACCTCTTGCTTTTGACCATGGACAGCCGTCCAGAGTCCCCTTCACCCACTTAGGCCACAGTTCTGCTACTCCACCTGCAGGAATGAGGACAACATTGTGTGGTGGTTGCAGCCCATGCAAAACACTGTCTTTGGAGAACAGCACTGACCAGGCATATGTGCACAGCACATGCTACAAAGGCCTTAGGAGGTGAGCATGGGATGTAGGTCTGCAAGAAAAAGGATGAACGGGTGCCCCTTCCCTGCTTCAAACTTGATACCCTTCATCTGCTACTGAGCTTGAGGGAGCACATGGGAAGCCTGGCAGCTTGGGTGCAGCTTGGCAGCTCTCCTGCTTGGAGAGTTGTCTCAGCCTCATTCTTTGCCCTGTGGCCAAAGTGGTGGAAGCAACTGAGAGGCTCTTGTGCTCTGCTAGAAGGGAACTCCTCTAGGCTCTCTCCCCACAAAACTCCAGATGAGGGTGGCTCTAAAAGCTGCCTGCATCCCCTGCGGTATGGCAGTGTGCACGGCCCCAGCATGCTCCCCTAGCAAATGCTGAGCTTGGCACTGTGTGCCAAGGTTGGGTGAGTCCAAACGTGGCGTTGGGCAGCTCAGTGTGTGCTGCCTCCCGCTGCCTCACATGACACATGCAGCTAGTCATTTAGCTCTGCTATTTAGTGAAGCTTAAGATGCTGAAGATAGGGGAGTGATCAAATGCAAGTGATGAGGTGGCAGAGTAGGTTTTACTTTTGGGAAAAAGCATCTTTTATGGAGGGCTGGCACAGGTTGCCCAGGGAGGTGGTGGTTCCCTGACCCTGGAGACACCCAAGGTCAGGCTGGACCAGGCTCTGAGCACATGATGGAGATGTAGGTGTCCCTGTTCATTGCAGGGGAATTGGACCTGATGGCCTTTAAAGTTTTTTTTTTCCCAACTCAAACGATTCTATGATTACATCTTTATTATTAATACTGTTTTTTTTTTTAAATCCTCTGTGCCTGTTTCTGGAGAAAATTTTGGAGATGTGGCAGCACTAGCCACAAAGCCTGATTTTTTAACAGGGCTTTACAAACCAACAAGAATGACAAAACTTGAGCCTGTTTGTGGAGAAAACAGACAGGTGTCAGAAAGGAAATGCTGTAGCACCCACCTGCCTGCACTGGGGACAGGAGCGGGGCTGGGGTGTTACTGCTGCCAGCAGGCTGCTGGTGATTTGGCCTTGCCCAAGCTTCCTCTCCTGGGGTCCATGAGATTTACAATGCAAATGGGGATCTTTCAGCGAAGTCCAAGTTCAGATTAGGAAGTCTTTATCATGTTTGATTTCCACTGACAATGGTTCCAGAGTTTTTCCTCAGCAATCTTCTTTAACGCAATACTACGTTGCTCAATGCCTTAGGAAGGCAAAAATTTTCAGCTGCACTAGATGCTCTGCCCCTGACACGACTGACATCCTTGGGTTTGTTTCCCAGCTCTCAGTAAGCCCATAAAGACAGCTTAGCTGCAGGGCTTGCTGAAGCCTGCTCTCCGAGGTGGCTGCACCTGGCTGCAGGAGCGTTTTGGCTGTTAGGTGGGACCCCACCGAACATGGGGTAGCTGTGGCTCTGCCCAGCACTGAGTCTGAGACCCGCTGGTGCATGGGATGGCCAGGATGGGCTGGTCAGAATTAGCAGAGCTTTTGTCTCATCTTCACAGTCCCGGTAGCAGCACGGTTGTTTGCTCTGGGCAGATATGTGTTTGGAGCCTTAGGAAATGGAGAAAAGTACACATGGAAAATGGTAAATGTTGGTTACTGCTTAGACGGGAGTGAGATGCAAAAGCATGTGAGCAGGATGCGAGTTTCCAGAGGGCCCAGCCAGCGGCTTGCCCAATCCCCCATGTGAGGAGCAGACTGGGACCCGAGGGGTGCACCCGGTGCCATGCTACCTCTGCTGCTGTGCGGACGGGGCTGTCAGCCGCCTCTCCCGGCCTCGTCCGGGCCTCGATTGCTCAGCCGCCCCGCCTGTCCCCGCTGGGGCCGGCCCTGAACCCAGTCGGGGCCGCGTCTCCCCACGACACTGCTCGTGCAAGCGGGACCATTTCGGTTTGCTCGCAGGAGCTGGCTTTGCCAGTGAAACCAGAGGTGCCCATTTCATATTTTTCCTTCCTTCTCCCTCCTCCAAGCCTCGCCGGGACACTCAGAAATTAGCCCGAGGCGTAAACCGGCGCTGCTCGTCCTTTTCCTCCTTTTCCGCCAAACTTCCCCGCGCAATCCCGGCCGAGGGCTGCCAGGCTCCGCCAGATCCCGGCGCTGCTGCCGCGGCGGCTCCATGCCGCGGCTTCGGGCCTCCCCGGCTCCTCCCCTCGCGGTGTGAGCGTGTGCGTGTATGTGGATGTGGATGTGGATGTGTGTGCGCGCGCCAGGGCCGCCGCCGCCGCTGTGCCCGCCTCTCCCAGCCAGGCAGCAGCCGCGCCGCGCTGCTGGCGGCGGGCGGCGGCGGCGGCGCACCGCGAGCCCCGGGCGGCTCCGCGCTGCTCCGCGGCGGCCGCCGCGGCCGCCGCTGCCCGTGCCGGCCGGGCTGCCCGTGGCGCGCTGCCTCGGCTCGGCGCGGGGAGAGGGTACCACTTCTTCGAGTATCCCCACCGGATCGTTATGGACCTATTCGACTTTTTCAGGGACTGGGACTTAGAGCAGCAGTGGTAGGTGGATTTTTTTTTTTTTTTTTAATTATTGTTTTAATTTTTGGTTTTGGTTTTGTGGTTCTCTCTCGAACCCTCATCCCCCCCAACCCGCCCTTACCTCTCCACCCCTCTCCTCCTAACAGCTGCCTCCTTCCTCTTTTCCCCGCTCGCTCCCCCGGTGCCTTAGCCTTTGTTGAGGGGCGAAGGGGCCGGCGATGTCCGCCGCGGAACACCCGGCTCCGCGCTGCCGGCTGCGGCTGGTGAGATCGGCCCGCGCTGCGCGGCTGCGGGAGGCAAAGTTGGCCGGAGGGGGGAGAGGCGGGGGGCGCTGACATGTGCCGGCGTGCCGGCTGTGAGCGGCGGCCGCGGCAGACCCCCGCCCCGAGAAGGGTCGCGATGCGGAGAGGCGATGGTTTTTCCCCGGGATCGCGGCTCCGTCCGCGTCGTGTTTACTGCTGTCAGTGACAATCTTCCTTTCGCGGGGGGAAACGTAACTGTAGTTTTGCCGTGCCGCGCAGTTGAACTGCAGCCCTGCTCGGCGCGGGGGTTTCTCTCGCTGGTTTTGCTGCTTCCCTTTCATGAGAAAGCGTTATTGAAATTAGTTTTGGAAGTGGGAAGATCTGAGTCTTTTTCCTTCTCTGTGTCTTTTTTTCCTTTCCTTTCCATTCCATTCCATTCCATTCCTTTCCTTTCCTTTCCTATTTTTTATTTTTTTTATTTTTTATATTCTTGCCTTTTTCTCTTTCCTCTTTTCTCTTCCTGTATTTTTTTTTTTTCTTCTTGTTTCTTTTTTCTCGGGGCAGGACGGCGGGGCTGCGTTGCTCTGTCAGTGAGCGCGCACCTTGGAAGGGTCGCTGCATCTGTTACAGCGCAGTGTAAACTTGTTACTGAAGTGAATGTTGGGGAATTTCCGATGGAGGACGAGTAGCTGGGAAAGTTGCTATTTGGGTCGGTATTAAGGCAGCTTTTTTTTTTTTTTTTTTTTTTTAAAGCCAGCTTTACCAGCTGGATAATGAGTTTATGAATATTCTTTATTGGTCCTTTCTTTTCAGTTTAGTATATACAGAGATCATTTTTTAACAATATGCGGTTAAATTCAAAGGTTGCTTACTGCTTTCAGAGCTTTTGGGCAGAGTGCAGTCGGCCAGGAAAGCAAACAAAATGCTGCATGTTATGATCCTGAACTCACACTGTGGTTTCATGTGCATGCGTGTGCATTTGGACTGCTATTTTGCAGAGGATTTACTTTACTTTGCTATATGAAAGCACGTCTAGGAAAAAGATCACATCTTTAGTAAATACCTATCATTCTATCATTTAGCCAAACACAGTGTAGCTGCTATGGTTGCAAATCCAGCATAATCAGAACCAAATACCTGTCATGTTCTGTTTTATAGCAGTTTGGAGTAAATCCTGAGCACCGTAAATTACACTGTATCATTATTAATCTGGAAGCAGGCGTTTTGGATCTGAAGCGTGTTTTATCAGCTCTGCGTAAACCATCTTATTGCATCTGTTTTAACATGCTGTTGTTATTTAAAAGTAATAATCACGATAAAATTGATGCTCAATTAAATATTATGCCTCTACCACGATCTTTACTCTGCTCCACTGATTTATTTTGCAGACAACCAATAACCACTGTATAACTACTGAAATAATATTTGCATACAATTTCCCTAATTTATAGTGTGGGTAACGTCATTAATTTAATAGAAGCTGTTACAACCCGATATGTGGGTGTAGTTCAAATACTGAGCACATTATAGGTATTGAGATTTAATGTTTGCTTAATAACTTGCTTTCATTTGGCAGTGGTTTTATGTGGATTTAGAGATGTGCGCAGAAAGAAAGGAACTCCCATGCCTCTGTTTTTGTGTAAAGTGTTCAGGTATCACCACTCATTCTATAAATAAAATTTCCTTGTTTTCTTACAATGAAATTTGTGTCTACGTGTATGTATTTTTAGGGCTTGTGATGCAAAAACATGTTTTACTGTACGGCTGTTGCAAAGTGTTTTGATATCTACACAAACTCTGTAAGGCATGGGCATTCATACACAGTTGGATTACTATTGCAGAGATCAAGTTGGATTTAGCCTTTAATAATCCAATCAGAACATACATGTGCACATGTATATAGAATATGGGTGCATCATCTACATGCATAGGAAAACATTACATGTATTTTATCATACGTGTAAAGATTTGTGTCTCAGACAAGTCATGTCATTCTTAGGAAGAGAGGAACTTAGCTCATTTATCCGTAAATGTGTGCTAATATATGTAATATATGTGTACGTGCATCATCTCTGCACACCCAGAAAAAGCATGCTTGCCCATCAAAATTGATTTATTTTTGTATGTATTCAGTGTGGTTTGGTCACTGTATAATATTTACAAGTAAGTACATTTTGCATCTTATGTGAATTTGTGCTTCATATTTTGCAACAGTCTTCGGTGCTTTTTTCTGTAAACTGGCTTTTGTAAAGGGAGTTTTATAAATGTTTATAAGGCAATTAGAGCCCCTCTTCTGCACTGCTTGCCAACACAAAAATTGTGGTAATCTGTGCTGCAATTGCCAGGCAGGCAAACTGAGGCCTACGGTGTGTGGGGGAGTCTGTATGTGTTATCCACACACAAGTGCAATGCAAACCTGGAGAGCCTGAGAAACTTGCATGAAAAAAATTTATAGCTTGACTGCAGCTTTTTTTATCCAATGAAAAGGTTTAAAGATAACACTGCCTGTGCACATGAGGAGGTGATTCCCGAAAAGTTTTGGAGCGATGGGAAGAATGCCATTATTTTTTTTTTTCTTCCACCAGAGGTACTGATCTGTCCATTCTTGATGGGTATTTTGTCAAGCACTATCAAAGTTGCAGTGTGCACTGCACCCGGTGTTCGGGGTGGGCAGTGGGAGCTTTGTCTTGGCAGGAACTGCAGACTCAGCCCCTTAGTTTTCCTCTGTAGGCGAGATTACAACAGTGCAAGAATGAGGGGTTTTGTTGACCATCAAGAATTTAAGTTTTACATGGTAGAAATTGGGTAAAATGTATAAAATAAAGCCACAAGTATTCCAGTCAGCCTAATGGATATTTTGTCAGACTTGAAAAGCAGGAAAAAAAAAAAAAAAAGACACAACCCAAAACAATTTCAGTTAATCTAAACTCTGGGCTAGGTGAAAGGGCCAAAGTTAAAGTCTGCTGAGATCCCTGGGTGAATAGAAAATGTTCACCTGGGCTTGCATTTAATATGAACCATTCCGTGATGGGGAAAAGAAGGAAGATGGATATAATGAAAAGCTTGAATGCCTTTGTGCACCAAGGGGACCACTTGCTGATAAAAATCAAATTCCATCTTTTAAATCACTTTCCATGCTTGTCTGTGGTAACCAAGTAAATGAAATCTTGAAGTGTCCTGGGACCGTGTGGCTAGGTCTGAAACTGCTTATGGAGTAAGGAGGTGCTATTAATCAGCAGCTGGGAAGCAACAAACACCAACAAAAACCCAGCCAACCCAGGATTTAGGGCTCTGGTAACGCAAAGGTGGAGAGATGCATGGTGTGTTTCATTTATCGTTGTTGGTATTAATACTTTGTAAGTCCTACAGCCTTTGAAAAGTGGGAGCAGAGAAAATACTTAGTGGCAAAGTACACATTGAGGTACATAAAGTAAAAGCTGGCAAAAGGAAATAAAACCAGTAGGTGGTAAAGTCGTAGCTGCGTGGTTGGGATAGCAGAGGCTTCACACTGCAGAGAAACAAGGCTGTTGTCTTTTCTTTTCATATTCTGTATTGCAAGTAGCCTCATTACAGCAAAACCAGCAAACTGCCAGTTATACAGGAAGAGGCTTAAACTCACTAAACTGTTATATAAATAGCAAGTTCAAAGGTCTGTTTGTGGTGACAACGCCGAGAACAGGACATCTGTGAGCCAGGTTCCCCTCCTGTCGGAATGCAGGAACATTCCACGTGCCACAGCAGTGTGCACTTCCAAAGCATCCCACAACCTGGAGGGGTGATCCTACTCTCCAGACAGAGTGAACTGTTTCAGATCCAGCCTTGGGTATCCTCCTGCATCTGCCTTCTGTTTTTGCCTTGTGCCTCTGCAGAGGGCCTGCTCAGTTGCTGTTCTTTCACCAGGGTCTGTGCTAGCTTGCTAAATGGAAAGCCTTCTGAGTGTGGCAACAGTGTTGTGCTTCTGAAGGGAATGTGTGAAATACAGTAGATAGGCTTTTTGGGAGTTAGATTGATTTTTATTTCCCCTTATTTTCTTTTTGGGGGCGGTGAAAACGTTAGTTCAAGAGGAAGTTGCATTTTGAATGAATTTCAGTAAGAATTTTTCTCCCCCCCCCCCCTTTTTTTCTTCTCCTTAAAAAATATTACAGTTGAATTGTCATTACTTCTTAGATTTGTATTAAAAAGGTTCTCAAATAATTATTTGAAAAAGTTTCATTTTCAATTTGTGAATAGATGGGTTGTGTGGCTGCTGGTGGGTAGGTGAAGGGGATTAGTTGCTGTCAAAACAAGCAACTGAGAAAGACCAAAAATATTCTTGGGCTAAAAACCTGTACTTTAAGCACATCCTGATTTAGTAATTCTTTCCTGACTGATATTGAACTCCGTGGAATGTAAATCTTGAAAGAATTTGGCCATTTGCTAACATTAAGGTCCCATCTATCCTGTGAGGCAAAATTACATTCAGTTTAACAGCATTTGAATTGTTTTTCTAATGATTCATTCAAGAATTTAGTGACTTTTTACATATACAAATTGGGATGGAGGGGAGATACTTCAGATACTGTTCAGCTATTCCAAAACCAGGCAAGGACTTCAGAGGATTCGAGCACTTTTTATATGAATGCCAATTATATTGTTTGGGATTTTGTTTCTGAATAAAGATGATGTTGTGATGCAGGTCCTTCAGTGAAGCAGAATTATTCCTTTTGTGCATCTGAGAAGACTTAGATTGTCACTGCAATCTAGAATTTAACTGAATGATTTAAAGGCAAAATGTGACATTCTGTAATGTGTTAAGTACACTGAAAGATCTCTGAAAAAATGGGTGAATACTTCTAGTCTTTTTGTATCTCTTAGAAATTGCAACAATATGCTTCAGCTTCTTGGAAGGAGTGTTCCTATGCTGTCTGTTATGAGGCCTAAATTCTCTTTTCATCTGAGTCAAGAATAAAACTCCTATCATGTGCAACTGGACAGATATGACAAGGCTAGGTCTTTATATAGCAGAGTCTGTAGACACCTATAAAATTCTAAACACACAAGCATACTGATTTGAAGTTAAATTTTACTGAATTAGGTTCTTGATCACTCCCCAAATGCTTGGTGTTTCACTAATGATTAAACCCTTGTTCTTCACATACTTGATCATGCAAATGTATGGTATGCATCCATTTGTCTGAACTGTATCTGCAGTTTTACACCGTTGCACAAATGAGAGGCCAGAAAGAATGCAAATATTAAAGCTCCCTGAAAAATAAATAAATATGTATCTGTCTCTAGAAGAGCTGTAGGAAATAATTTACACTTTGAACCCTGGAAGAATGTTGTAACAGCATTTAAACAGGCAGAACCCACTATGTATTTCCCCAGTGCCTTTAATGGAATTTCTTTGTCCGGAGGACCTGAAGGATTGGACGATTGGATACTCATTAAATGTATATAATCAATAAACACCATAAAGTATATATGTGCTCCTCCAGTATGGATTTGAGCTGTAGCTAATGTCAATGGAAATGCTCCTAATTTACTTCTCATGGCGCTGGGTTTGACCTTATCATGGTAAAATGGGAGACTTTTAGAAACGTACTGCAGTTGTCTACCGCAGACCAAAATCAACAGGGCAATTTGCACATATGTAATACCACATGTGTGAACAAATCTGCATCCAGTTTTGAACCCTTCTGATTCATATTTACTAATTTCCTTGTGAAAAGAAAAGAAAAATTGAAGAGAAACCTGAACTTTTCTCTTGGATGATGTTAATAGCAGCAGATTTCTATAAAACCATCAAACATCTATTGATATTGAGATCTGAATCTGCCCCAGCTCTGTGTATGCAGTGCCATGAATACTTTTTCAAGACTTGAAGACAGTAAACCCAGGAATAGATCAAGTTATTACAACCTTCTAGACTGCTTCTCGTGTAGTAGTCAGAAAGCCACAACAGTGACTGGAGAAGACAGGTGTTTTACGCTGTTGTTGTTACTGAATTTTGCATATTGGTTCTTTGTAATCAAAACATTTAATTGTTCTAGTACCTCCTCCTGTTTAATCAGAGACGTTGGAAGGTATGTTAGTCCTGACTAATGGAAAACTGTAGAGATTAAAAAAAAAAAAAAAAGGAAGGATGGCAACATACGTGCCAGTAGAATTTGAATCTCCATTTTGATTACCTTCTAATGATACAGTTATTTGGCTGAAGAGAGTCTGTGATGTTCAATGAAGATTTTGGGAAAGGAGGTTTAGATGTTTGTTTTCAAAAACTCTGCACCAGAGCCCAGCCTTGCAAAAACTTGGAAGCAATTGCAAGTTCCTTATTGATTTCAGCACTCAGTACAAGGATTTGCAGGGCTGGGCTTGTAGTACTGCAAAAATAGTGTGGAACAAGAGAGCTGAAGTAAAGGAGTAAACAAAAACCTCCTGCAGTTAACTTCCTGGATAGTAGAAGCTGTTTTATCATGAAGAGGCTGTTTTTCAACTCCTACAAGGCAGATCCACACCATAAACTATTACTACTATTAAACAAAGGTCTAGTCAGTAGTCTCTTCTGTAAAACTTTATACCACACTTTAATGACATTTTATGTATGTGTTCAACTCAAAACACCAACTTAATTGTTTTTGTTGTTGTTTTTGTTTGTTGTTCAGCAGTTAATTTACTGGACTATTTTCTGGTGATTATTGGTGAATCCTCGTTCCAGTTGATCAGAGGTGCTGTACTTTAGGGAAAGTTGGAGATTATACCATAACTGGAAGCTGATTTTGACTGCAGGTGATGCAGAAAATTGGAGAATACCATTTACTACGTGGTGTGTAAGTCTTGTTTAGTCAGCAGTTCAGATGGATTCCTTACTCGAAGCTGCATGGTGCTACCAGTTATAGTAAGATGTGAATAGCCTGCTCGTAATTATATGTCTTGGTAGGGGTAGGATATAAACAACTAGTGAGGAAGAAAATAAGGTTGAGTGATTTTTAACTTGGTGCTCTGTTGTTCCTTTGACAAGTATTGTAATCGCTGTTTTTGTTCTGCTGTGGGTGTTCGTGGTAAGGAATAAGTAAATTCTGTAGCTCAACGTTGCTTCCATGACTGGGGCTCAAACCTGCAAACATCTTACTACTGAGATTAGTGTTTTTCCTCATGGCACTCTATATACTACTGTTAGGATTCAGCTGTAGCTTAAAAATTTTATTTCTGGTCATTCAGATTTAACTCTTGTGATCGGTGATGGTATCTTCATCCTACAGAGTGATAGGACAGCCAAAAGTAAAAGGTAAAAGTGGATCAGTACTCGGTAGCTTGTGATCTGTGCTAAGAAGACCTTAAAATGAAGTGTTAATAATTTAAAATATTTTTAGCTGGAAGGATAACAGCTCATTATGTAGGTCTAGTTATTCTTCTTTCACTTCTTTCTGTATTAGTGGTTTAGGTCAAAATGTCACTTGTGAGTAAAAAATCTACACCACTGTCTTTTGAGAAATCGCATACAAAATTTTGTAAAGCTCTAAGTATAAGGAAACACACTGTTATTAAGGTTGCCAGTTCCCACTTATTTTTGTCTTATGTAAGGAGAGAAATTGAGACAGTAGTAACAGTGTTTAGATGAGTCTGTTTCTGTGCTACTGGCAGTAGCTATGCTTATGTTTGAGAACGTAGTATCATAGATTTTGATAAACATATGCCTGTTGGTTATGCACCTCTGTTTGCACAGAGGCCAGTGTGAGACGTTATTTAAGGCTTTTAATTTCAGTGTATTGCATGATTTTGAGCCCCTGTCCCATGGCTCGGGTAGCCAGTTTACCTATGAAAATGCTGGGCTCTTTTTGGGTAACGTGGGGGTAATTTTTCATTGTTTGCTATTCTTGTAGAACAGTCGAATGACATTCTTTCTGGTGTTTCCTATGGAGAATAATGATGAGAAATTATCTTCTCTGTTTACAAGTATTTATAAAATCATTAGCTAGAGTTCCTGAAAGAATTCCAGTACAAGTCAGTGGGTGTGGTGAAGCTGATTGTAAGGCGAAGCTGGCTGGGCCCTGGGGCTGGTGGTCAGCAGGGAGGAAGAGCTGTGAAGAATACTGTGTGTATGCTATGGTAAGCATTCTCGTAGATCTCCTCTGTGGGAAAGGAAAATGACTGGAACTTATATTTACTCAAAAAGCAGCCCTTTGATTTTTCATGGCTTTATGCTTCGTTGCACATTGGAAGGCTCATTTGTCTTCACCAAGGCTTTCAAGAGGGATAGACCACTGGCCATTGGCTGAGGGTAGTAGTTGCTTGGAGAAGGAGATAAGTTGTACTTCAGTTCTTTTGGTAACACGTGGCAGAGTTATTGTCATCCTTTGTAAGATTGCTAAATGGAGGTAAATATGTATTTGGAGCTGGAACATGGATTCTCTTATCAGCTCTGCCATAGCTGCTTTGCTGTCTTGGGAAAGTCTATCAAAATGGGGTAATGGTATTTTCATCTTTGATGAATTGTAGTGGTTTGTTGTTGTGTTCTAATGGAAAGTTGGAGAGGGAGGCCAGGTGTATTTACTTTCACCCAGTGTTTCTGTCAACTTCTTTTCATATTCTTTGGGATCAATTTAGAATTGTTTTTGCATCTTTCTCTACTTTTAACCTTGCTCCAGCTACACTGTCCTTCATAAGCTTGCATTGTTTTGCCCTGTACCTGCAAGAAGAGCAAATGTCAGTGTAGGTTGTCTGTGGCATAGCTTACGCTTTAAGATCCTGTTCTGGATGTAACTTTTGTGATGATGATCTCAGACACACGTAGAAAATAGGCTAAGATTTCTGGCCACAGACCTTTCATGCGATGTTGATTTATGTCTCTATACTTCCTTTCGTAAGGGAAGAGAAGAATAAAAGAATAACTTCTCAGAGTTTTACTGTTAGGCTGAGGCATTTTACAAAGAAGTCGGTGTTATTACCCCCTTTTTATACACAGGGAAATGGGAGCAATGAGAGGCAAAGTGGCTTGCTAAAGGATTGTGCATTGGCCAAGATGCTGTCAGTTGGGTTCCACTTCACTGCTTGCCCACTCTGATGGATATATTTTCCTATTCCACAGGAGTGTGATAAGGTTAAGCCCCTTAATGTTTATGAATGTTTATGGTGATAGAGCAAGACAGGAATCTAGGCAGATGTATTAGTAGGGGAAAGACATAAAGAGAGACAGGAAGATTTGTGCAGAGCATATCTGCAAGAAAAGAGAACCGAAGCAGACTAACTATTTTGAAGAGCAAAGAATGTGTTGTATATGTACAGTGTGCATAATTGATTTCATTTACCCTGCTCTGAGCCAGACAGTGAGAGCCATGAGCACTATGGAGTCAGAATGGCCTTGTTGCTCCAGAGGACTTATCTTTCTCCAGGTCTTGTAGCAAAGCGCTGTAAATGCAGCTGTAGCTTAAGTAAACATCAAGACTTGGACACTTGACTGAGTTGGACATCTACACTTTTTCAAAAAGCATTGATGCTCTTTGAGCCAACTGCCTTTGTTTCTAGCAGACTGACACTTTGTTGGTTAACCCTGGGCACGGGTTTTCTTCACGTATGTCATTAGACTGAACATATTTTCTATTTATACCACTTAGGGGTACAAATTACAGCATTGTGTTTAGCGAGAGCTAAGAAGAGTGCATCTTTGATGTTAAAAAAAAAAAAATGAGACAGGCAAAATTTTATTCACCACAGGTTGTTCAAAAGTCCTTTCTTTTGAGGTCCAAGGGAAAATAGACTGCAAAAACAACTGACGGTCATTATTTTTGTTCCAGACTATCAGAAGTTATTTCCACACATGGATTTTAATAGATTATGTTTGTGGAATTTGATTCTGAATTATGGGCTTTTCGAGAATGTTGATAAAATTGTGTATATACTTCTAAGGCAATTTAGGGAGATTAATAGTAGCATATGTGCTTAGAATTATTGTCTTCATGGCCTTGACAGTTGCCTGTGGGCCAGCAAAATTGTTCCAGAGGGCTGAGCTGAAGGCCACTGGCTGAAGTTTTTCACTTATTTATTAACCTCTAAAACATACTTGGCCAGAGCTTCCTTTGCTTTCTCACTCTTTTCTGGAGAAGATGAGAAGATACACTACCCTAGCTCCAAAAGCTCCAAAAACATTGTGCAGTCTGTGGCAAAATACTGTCGATACTGTCCTTCCTTCTCCCTTTAAACAGCCCTTGCCTGAACTGACTGTTCTTTAATGTGCACATGAAGGGATCATAGATAAGGGAGCATAATAATTATAAAAGTTTTCATTATTTGTGTAGGAAAATGCCTGTTTACCTTTTCAGAATCATCCAGTCCTGTCTGCAGGATACTGAGCTTGAGTTTGGCTTGTAGGCCATGACTAGGTGTTTTCCTTGTCAGGATGATAAATATTACACTTTTCTGCCACTTCATTCTGCCTAGTTCTTTCCCCGTTACCTAAGACAAGCTGTTGTGTGAGAGTTCTGCCTGGCTATAGACTGCTCATGAATCTTACAGTACATGACAAGCAGACATCTAACAAATATGACTAGGAACTACACAAAATATACAGACCTAACACAGAAGTTGTATGTTTAAAAACTCCTTAGGACTGCACGAATAATTTAATATCTAGACCACTTCTTATCTCCTTTATACCCATAAGTAAGAATGCCCCATTATCTGTGTTTCAACAAGATCGAGTTATTTTAGACTCTGTAATGATTTTCACTTCTGCAAACTCATACATTCTGCTCGCAAATTCAACTGCAACAACAAAAGATCTCATAAAAAAATGGAGGCAGGCTGGAATGTTTGGTTAAGGTTTAATGTCTTTCTAACTAATTATAAGCCAGTGTCAGTATAGGCTATAATATCTGTGGAAAGAAAGAGAGCATAAATGATACAGTTCCATTATACCTGTTCTTTTGTAATCAACTAACAGTGAAACGGATGTCTGAAGCAAGGATGAGAGAATTGATAAACCTTTTCCAAAGGGCTTGAAAAGTTGCAGTGAATTCTAAATGTAGATTAGGAGCAAATGATTTTAACCAACAGCTATGCGTAGTAGAATCCTAATGGGATCTGTCTGTTAAGATTACACAAAATAGAGCGTTTGATTTATTTCATAGCTTTCTAACACTTCACTTTAACTTCATACAAATAATGCATTAGTCACACTGGATAAAATGGCGTATTGAATAAAGTTGTGATTTTTGTCTGCTCCTTCTAATCTGATTTTTATAAAGGATTAAATCTGTTTTAGTAGTTTGTTCATATCATAAAAGAGATTGCTGGCTGAATGAAATCTTTACATCTGCCACTTTTTACCTCATTAGAAAAGACAGTAACATAAAGTTCCTCATTTCCTTCCACTCTGTTTTATCCCCTCGTGTGTCTTAGTGTGTATTTCTTTTGTACATGTTTGTATGTTATAATATCAGCATGTTTTCAAAGTTGTGCCTAAGACTGCATCAGCGTTCAGTTTAGGGGAGCATTGCAAGGCCTTGTAAACATTGTGACAAAATGTGCATGATCAGGAACAAATATGTGCACACTCCCAGATTCAGCAAGGTATTTAAGTTAATGCA
This sequence comes from Tetrao urogallus, assembly GCF_951394365.1. Lineage (NCBI taxonomy): Eukaryota > Metazoa > Chordata > Aves > Galliformes > Phasianidae > Tetrao > Tetrao urogallus. The sequence continues at coordinate 855,118 of NC_136826.1, forward strand.
TTGCATTACTGTAAGCGTGCCCATGTCAGTGGACACAAGTGTGTCTTTGATGGAAAATGCATGTTGACTTAGGGCTGAATTAAGAAGACAAAAGGTTGGAGATTCCCATGTCATTCAGATGTCATGGTGCTAGAGTTTTTTAAACAAATCTTCTAGCTTATATGCACTGATTCTTTGTTTTATTAAACTTTTTATTACGAAATTATGAATTTAGGCCTTTTTTTTTTGTAACACATTATTTTCAGAATGTCAGTTTACTGCTGGTACATTTTATTCCTTTTGTTTAAGTCTGCATCGTTGACAGGATGCTGCTGTTACAATTGAGCATTGTAGGCCTTTAAAGTGTGGGAAGACTATCTGTTTGTGGATGTTTTCTCCTTTGTGTTTGATGTTCCTGCCATTTTCATTTCATTCTGTAAAGTGGGTAGGGCTGGGCTAGGGTCTTCTGATCTTGAGGTTCTCTGGGTTTCTGATGCTGAACACAGAGGTAATATCCAGTGATTTTAGTTGCCTTTTTAGTCAGAAATGCAGATTCTGAAGGTCTCATTTCTCCTTTCTGAGGACTTCTGGAGTGCGACACATCTTCATTCACGTTTTCAGTTGTTGATGCTTTCAGGCTTGGCTCCTCTTCCTACATACTTGCAATTGATGGGAGTGCTTTGCTCTCAGATGTGTGCACAGTCAGCCTCTCCTCTGTAAGTCCAGCTTGCAAGCTCTGGGCACAGAGGTAGCGGGAGCAGCTGCAGCCCTGGTTGGCGGAGAGGTGAGCCGGGCTCCTCCTGGGGTTGCCACAGCATTGACAGAGGATTACACGCGCTTTGCTCCTGGTGAGGGATTGGGCTTGTGTCTGGTTCTGAGGATGCTTTATGAATAAGACTTTAAAAATCCCATGGGGTTCATCAGCCTGCTTTGTTTCAGGAGGAACTGCCAGCGGGTAGCCCCCTGCTCCCAGCTGCCCGCTCACTGAGGCACTGCTGCCCTCCCTGACTGCTACCCGGCACAGCTTTTTTGGTTAAACTATGTTCATTACTGAAACTGAGAAAAAACCCTTTACTTGTCATGAAAGTGGTTTTGATCGTGAGTACATTCCTGTGACACAGAATGCTCTGAGGAAAGACAGAAATGTTTACCGAGGCAGAGATGCACTCTACTGCTAGGTTTGGGGGCCAAATGTGAGGAATATGAATGGGTTTGCTTGCTGAGGGCAAGTAGCTTACCTTTGGTATTACTGAGTGAACAGTGCCCTCTTTCTCAGCTAAATTAAAGTACTCTCGGCGGAAGGCTTACCTATGCCCATCAAACTGCTCTGACACCTCTGGCCTGCTTTACAAATGGGCAGTTGTAGGGCAGCAGGCACAGCTGTGCCTCATGGTGCTCCCACTGGTGCTGGGAGGCTGGCAGCACAGCCGTCCCGGGGCTCCCTGTGGTCTGGCTGGTGCCAGAGGTCAGCCTGGGGCTGTACATGATGGGAGCTGCACCCAGCACCGCGGGCAGCCTGTCTGAGGACAACCAGTTGGAAATGGAAGCGTTTGCCAGTCTCCTCATATATGCAATAGCATATGCTCAGGGGTGCTGGTTACAATACGGTTCCAATTGCTGCTCAGAAAGCTGAATGGGTGCTGGAACCACAGTTTTGTAATACACTGTGGACTAGCGCAACTGTCCAGTGGGCAATTAACAGCCCTATGAGATGGTGGTGATAATACATGGTGTGAGTATGAAAAAGCAGTGCTCCAATTTGTTTTCTGTGAGCAGCAATACTGACTGTATTTGAATAAGCAGACAACAGCCTTTGATGGGAGATGTTTGCTGTATTTTAGTTGGCAGCTGTTTTTCTTAGTAGGAATTCTTCAATAACATTTATTGTATTTTGTGCTAGTAGGGGGGAGAGCCAGAGGAAAATCTGAGCAGTTTCACTCGCTTTACTCATTGTGAACAATAAGAAAATATTGTTGTATTAATTACCGTTGTGCTTTATTGGCAAAAATAAAGATATCCTATAATATGAAATTGCTAATATAAGAAAGGCTTTGATTTTCTCATTAGCACAGGATATTTTGCATCTGTTCTGGTTCATGAGTGCATTGCCGGCACTTAAATAATAATAATGACTCAGTAATGAATAAGAATAACAGCAACAAATAGGCATGTGAGCGTGCAGGCAGTCAGGCACCCTCCGGTGTTTATCAGTAGGTTGGTTTTGGAGGTCTTGCAAAATGAGCTGTTCCTCTATGCCCATTTGGATTTTCTTAGATCATTGCACAGCCCTTCATTTCTCTGCTGGCATGGCTGGGTTATATACAAGTGCTTTTTTCATTGCGTGTCAGGAGTAAAGTGCTGAAATTCTCACTTGAAATGGAAAAAACGTGTATGTCTTCTTTTTTCCCCTCTCTTCTTTCTTGTTTTTTCTTGTCTCTTTTTTTTTTTTTTTTGGTGTGTGTGTGTGTGCGCATGAATAAAATCTTAAGTATATCATTGCTTAGAATTCACGAATCAGAGCTCTGGATTGTTCTGCTAATGTTTCAAGTATGTTCTTAAAAACGTAGCCTCAGAACACTTTTCACTATAATTCAGCCTGGTTTGTAGCAATTTTTCCCCGCTTCTTCTGCTGCTTCTTCTACAAAAACAGTTGCTTTAAACTAATGTTAGAGTCTATCTTGAACGTTGAAATGCCTAGGCATCTAAAATTCTTATTTGATTCTTGGTTTCTAACAGCGTCTCACCTTTTGAAGTTATCTGCTTAAGTAATATTCTTTGCAATAGAATTCATGGATTTAATTTTTTTTCAGCTCTTATCTCATGCTGGACTGATAATAGTGATAAGTGAAGGATGCAGAATGCCCACTTTGTTAAAACAGTGGCTAATTTTATCAAAGAATGTTGACTTTTGGTCTTATAATCAAAGTAATTTTAGAGTAATTATTTGGCTTCATGATTTTGAGTTTGAGATAAAGAAAAATGTTCAAACTGGGGAAAAAAAACAGCACTTGTGATTTAATAAACAGCAACAATAAAAGAGTTCTACATTGTAAATTATATCCTAATGATTCTGCAGCTGAAGAGAATCATGAAGTGTGTAAACAATTATCTGAAATGTGACCATTCTGATTGAAATGGTTAATGCTAGAGAGCATCATCTGTGTGAGGGATCAGAGTTGTACCTGCCATTTAACTCCATTAAAATACCAACTTTTAAAAAAAAAAAAAGTCCTTATTGATTGATTACTCAAAGTGGCACTTCATTTAAGAAGTTGGCATGTGCTAATGTGCTAGTCACAGTAACTATGCAGGGTAAAGCAAAAAGGATTTCTTTTCCCTTATTGACCTCAAATCATTTTTTGGTCCAACAGCTCTTAACTATAATGGCATGAACCTTACAAGGCATGCATGGTTAAAATAAAACAACAAGGAAGGAAAGGAAAAGAAAAAAAAAAACCCTACCAAACAAATAAACAAATTCAGTAAAACACATCTTTTCCCTCTAACTAAAACAGTTTAGCCATAGATAAGGCAAACAAAATTGGTAAAGCAAGTAGTTTATCAGCACATGACCCGTAAAGTACTTAAAGTGATCTGTGCATGGAAGCAACCCTAAGTCTGCTTCTTGTCACAGTAATTTGTCTGGCTTAAGGGCAAATAAGTGGGTCTCCTTGGCAGTACAAGTAGATCACCAGGTAAAATCAGATAGGAGTCTCTGGTGGTAACAACAGAAATACAACAAAGCTCTTCTTTTGATGCTATTTCTGCTGCTGTTGATGCTGTTAATGTGTGCTAATTATCATGAACCTGATAGGACTTATATTAATTGACTGAACTAAATGTAAATTCTGGTTAAATAGAAAATAGTTTAATGGACTTGACAGGTGCTGGTTTGCTTAGCTGCTCTCTTCAGCGTAAAGGCATGCTTTAAAACCAAATAATTATCTCTATTTTAACCCTAAGATTTCTGGGAGGACTAAATATGTTCACATTTGACTCCTAAAATGTAAGAGCTTACAGTTCACACCACATCTTCTACCCTTCTCCCCTGTCCTGTGATACTTTATGCAAGGCTAATTGGTTCTTACAGCTTTTGTACTACAATAAAATCCCCATGTAGTCATTCATCACGTATTTGCATGGCACAGAGTAGTGTGGCCTAACTTGTTCAGACTCCAGATGCTGTTAAAGTAGTAAATGTTGGATAATAAATAACAACAACAAGCAATCTGACAGCTACAGACTAGATCTGGAGTTCCAGTTGGAGAGCATTCTGGGCTTCGTCTCTCTCTGTATCACTTAGCACAGTTGCAAAATGGATACTGTGGGATGCATTTAATCTGAGAGGTGTTTTAGGGCATGCCTAAGATTTCTGAAGGTATTCTGAGATCTTTCAAATATCTTTCACGTATCCATACAAAAGGAGAGTGCGTTAATGTTGGTGTTCTTTTGCCTGGGCGTTGCTTTTCCTGATTTACAGAAGGTGTTAGAATGTGCAGTACTGTAATATGGAAAAAACTACACACGATACCTCTGGTGGTAAATGTCACTTTCTTTGAAAATGTTGGAATATTTATAGAATGTTTTATGTTTTTCATAATTAGGCATTGCTGTTAGTGCACGTGACCTCTCCATTTTAATTGTCAGAAGAGCTGTCAAGCAGCAGCACGTGCTATAGAACACTGCGAGAGCAATCAGCTTTTGTCATCTGTCAGCTACACCCGTGTCCTTAGTGCATCGGGATGCCTTGGCTGACTGAGATCTTCCTCCACGCTCTGATTTGGCTGCTTACAGAAAGCAGGGAGGCATCCCGCTCTGTTCTGGACTTCACTGTAATCTGAATCATTGTATTCACCTTTGTATCTATTCCCACTGTGTAATATTTGTCCTCCAAAAACACTCCCAAAATGATCTTCCCCAGCCCAGCAAAAGACAAATCCATCACACGGCTTGTGCAGAGTTCCAAGTCTGTAACCTCACTGTGAATGAGGCTGGAATGGTACCTCAAAGCTGTTTTGCTTTACGTGGATTAAAAATAGTGCTGTGCTTTCTGCTCCATGCCACCTGCTCCAGTGAGAAGAGGAAGCCTCAGTTCCTTATAATATACATGAAACTGGCTGAACTGTACTCAGATGCACAGGTGCAAATAACTCCATTTTAAACCATGTCAGCTAATAGATTGTCAGTTGAGAAATTAGAATGGGCTCATTTGTAGGGTGAGGGTGGCCCATGCATGGTAATTACCACACGTCACACTTTATTTTGGATTACAAGATCAACTCATGCGTTTACTTCAGGCAGTGCTCTATTGAAGCTGTCCAGCATTATATCTACAGAGGTTTTGATTTCTTTTTTTTTTAAGTGAAATTCTCAGTCATTTCCTGTCTGAGGAGCACGCTGCAGGGCTTTTTGCAGTTTTTAGTTTTGTATTCACTAATTTACTGTTTGTTCTAGAGCACCAGTGATTGGGAGTTAAAGTTTAAGTGCACATTTGGCTTTTTAAAAAGACATTTAATGTACAATTACTGCTGCTTACCATCTTATGATTGTGTGTTGGGGCTTAGTTTGGCTTAGGAAGATGGGTGTCTGTAATCTTTGAGGGCTGCAACTCCCTGTCCTAGTTTTTACAAAAGAGAAAGTAATTATAGATATTGAGATAGATACAGAGATAACACAGTGCTGTACGCTATGGTGTTTCTGTTATCAGTGCAAAATAAACAGAGAAAGAAGTTGAGGTAAAAGATGCCGTAAGTGGCTCCAGTTTCAGTCAATAATATTCAATATGGTGTTCAAATCAGATCTGGGAGTCCTGAGATTTGCTGTCTTGTTACACAGTAGCACAGTTCACCAAATAGTGGATTTAAGAAAGGGAACATATTTATATTTCAATTTGTAGGTGATGTCTGCAGTGAAAATGTAAGTTGAGTTTATGGGTTGATTTCACTTTGAACTTGGGCTGAAAAGAAAGAGGGAGTGAAAACAAAATGTAACATACAAGTAACTGAAAGGAAAAACATAGGAGAGGTGGTTACAAGGCATGATTAGCTAACATAAAGTATCTTCTTTCAATTCTGTTTAGAGAACCACTGTGATAGGAAGACATAGCTCCACTCGCATTTCTTTAAACGGGAGAATATTACTGGATTTTGGACTCATCATCTGAAGGCGTTTGTTTAAAAGCTCCGTGAATGCTAACTTTTCTGTTTAGACTGCAGACGCCCTGCAGGAACAGATCTGTTTGCTTTCTGCAAAAAGTATCCCTCATTGTGAAAATGTTCCTATGATTCCAAAAAGATCTGCAGCTATGAATATGTATCATGTGTGCCATATTAATTTTCATACTCCGAATGTAGATGACTAATCCTTCCCTTCTTAGTAGGAGTCATATACTGCTCTTCACAATATTTTATTTTTAATGCAGTTATAATGAAAAGGTGGATCTATCATTACAAGTGGTTGTTGCTTCTCTTCTGAAATCACTGAGACCAGCATTCCAGTAGCGTTAAGTGTTCGGGGTTTGTTTATCTATGTTTGTTGGTTTTTTTTTTTTTGTTTGTTTGTTTTTGCATGAAATATTCTGCACGTAAATTTTGATCTTGTGTTTAATCACACTAGTTGCAATCCATGACGCCATCTTTGGGCTTTATCTGTAGCCTTTTAAAATCAACCCGTATTTTTAACAGTCAGTAACAGTCTCTGGATTGAGACCAAAGAGCTTTTGAGTACTTAGGTGTTACAAAGGCAGAATGTGGGGAGGGGGTGGTGAAGGATCAAATCCACCCTCCCGTTTAAAAGGTGGAGATAAAGCCTGATATAGTACCCCACCTCTCCTTGATAAGGCTGCTCTGTCTGTGTTAATGCTGTCCCTCCTCACTATGGTGAACTTCACCCACTGACATTAAATCCTACAAGCCTATTCTGTGATTTCAAGGCATGTCAAGGGATTTAGCTGTACAAGCTTTTTCTTGTATTTGAAATGCAACTTTCTGATAGTAGTAGAAACCATGGATCAAAATGTGTGATTCATTCTCTTTTTGCACCTGTAAAATCTTGTAACCAAGCTAATTAATATAGTTAATTTGTTCAGACCACTAACTAGTAGGAAAAAAGCCACCCACAAACAGAAATCCTAAAGCCTATCTACTTTAACAACAACAACAAAAAAGGATGGGTTTTGATTTCATATGAGCTACAATCTTCTTTTAAAAGGCTGAATTTTTATGTGGGAAAATCTATTTTAGCTAAAGTGTATAATTTCAGCAATTTTATGTCAGTGCTGTTGGAAAATTTTACATTTAGAGAAGAGATCATTTTTACCAGTGGAAGAGAAAAATTGTTTTTGTTTTAAGATATAAATCTGAGCACCTTTTAATAAACACTAACATTACCGTGGGTTTTTGTATCTTTCATAAAATGTTCCTTTTAGTGCAACACGCATTGGTTAAATCCTGCAATACCTTAATGCCTTGCATGCCAGTGCATCCCAAGGCACTTTACAGTCTGTAAAGTTAACATTAGAAATGCAGCACATAAAATTCCTTAAGACAGTCCTTTTTAAAATCCTGAATAAAACATCTAAACTGTTAAGTTTGGATTAAATGGCCCAGCAGTTGGTGCTTGTTTTCCTTTTGTGGAAAATATGTTTGAAACAAATGACTCAAATGAATAAAAGCTCTGTAAATAATATGACCTCAAATGATATTCGTGAGGGCCAAAATTTGCCATTCTGCAGGAGGAAGTCTAGACATGCACAAAGTTCAGCCTTGTTAATTAAGAGGGAGCAATACGCTGCAGTGAGTCAGAGCAATTTTATAATCCAAACGCTTCTAAAAGGGACTCTTGTCAACCTCCAGATCTTATTTGTTTTATAATCACTGTGTAAGGAGACTTGCTGGCTGAGGAGATACACGTCTTTCTCTTTCAGGTTTGAATGTGGTCCAGCCTGGTAGCGATCAAATCTGTTACCGTCTGATAACTGTTTGTTAGGTTATGCAAAATAATTTTGCTCTTCAATCAGTTCTCAGTGTCAATGTCACACAACCCATCCCCACGCTTGGTGCTAATTTTTGCCCTCACTGGCAGCCCCAGAGAGGAGGCCAAGGTTTGACTGTTATTTCCCTTTTCAGTGCTTGCAGTAGTCCTGCTGAGAGTGTGTGTCTGGGCTGTGGTTAAATGGTGTGTGCTCTCTTCTCTGTGGGACTGCCAGTCTGGCATCTCTTATAAGTATGATTTTTATCTTTAAGAGAACAAGATCCTTCATCGTCTTCTTATCCCACCTCTAGATTGAGCTAGCAGATTTTTTTTGTATTGATGCAGTTAAAAAAACATAAACAAAAAGAAACAAACAAACCTACCAAGAAATCCAACAAAAGAGAAGAATGAAACTAGAGCTGCGGCAGATATGAGTTTGTTTTGCAGGATGAGGCCAGGGAGACCTTGTGCTTTTGATTTTATTTTTTCTTTGCAATTTAAGATGAGTAAAATCTAAGTTGAAAAACAGCAACAAGAAAAACGGCCAACTAATAGCAATGGAATACATAAGAGAGAAAAAAATCAACAACCCAGCATTATGCAGCCTCGGAATGAGCCAACAGATGTTCAGGGCGGGTTAGAAAAACATGATCAACGGTATGAAAGCTGCAACAGATCTAAACAAAACCTCAGAATACATGCAGTTCTAGAATAAGCCCGAAAAAGAGAAAAATCATTATAGGCTTTCCTCCACATAGCCACCGGTCTCTGATAAAAATGCAAGACTGAAACTTCTCAGAAAGAAAATTCTTACTGAGATGGGTTTGCAAATTTGTTGTTAGAGACTATTCATACACCTCTGCCAGTGAGTAAATAGGAAACAGGATGAAGGTGGGTAGTCTGTTCCTCACCCAGGAAAGGTGCCTGAAGAAAGAGCTAATTTCTGACCCTTTAGTGTCACTTTCTTACGAGTCAGGAAAGTATTTGTATCACTTAAATAAGTTTTTTTTTTGTTTCAATGGAGAAATTAAGCTGGAAGTTCCTGTGGACGGGCAGTGGTGTGAAGTCACCTCACACCTTCGCTGCAGCACCCTTCTCTTCAGACGAGGGATGGCAGTGAGAGCAGAGCAGTGGGTGCTGCTGCCCCTTGCTGTGGGTCACGGCTGGCATGGCACACCTCTGGTTGGGGCCCATGCCCAGCTTGTTGGCCCCCTTCCCACGCTTGTTGGGGTGGACTGGCCGTTTCCACAGAGCTGATCTTACTCTCTGATGTCGCAACCAGCACTGGAGACAGGAGTGAACCCTATGAGATGCATTTGATGGTCTGAGTCCTGTTTCCTCCTGCTTGAAATTGTTGTCCAATCGGTGTACCACTTAGTGGGCCAGAAGCCTGTGCCACGTATGGGCCGATGTCTGAAGCGGTGTGAAGCCCCTTGGAGAAGAGGGAACACCTCACCTCAGCAGAGGTCTGCTGGCCAGGGCAGCTGTGCACAGCTGTGCGTGATGGTGCCTTGTGGGTGCAGGGATCAGGGCGGCCACAGCTCCGCACAACTGGAGACTGATCTGTCTTTTTGCATAGCATCCTTTTCTATTGGGGTGTAACCTGCTCCCCACTCCCTAGTGATAGTGCAGCTGCTAGAATGAGCAAAGCCTCTTGTGTGACTAAAAGGTGCCATTTTGAAAAGACGCCTCAGATGTGCACCGAGTGGGCTAAGTTACTGTAAAGTGTAAGAAGGCAGAATGTTGACCTCATGTTTTGTTGGTAGTGCTGGAACAATGCCAGAGCGAGATCCTGATGTTAGGCTGGGGCAGGGCACCGTGCCCAGGCTGGTGCTTGCCATTGGTTTTCTGTGAGAGGCCGGCTGCTGGTGCCTGGGCTTCCACCTGCCTGCCCTGGACTCTGGGAGTGCTAATTAATGAATCAGCCATTTGTATAAGTCATACGAATTAGCTGCTGCTACCAGGTGGGTCTGTGCTTAAAACTTCATGTTGGAATGACAAAGATTTTATTCACTGAAATCAATCTTTCTGTTGTGGAGTGCTTGGAAAACAATTGATGGCGGTGCCTGGTTGTTGGTGACACCGGTGCACTCTGTTAAGATTTATTTAACAATATATTCTTTGTTGGAGAAATCCAGGTTGTGAGGTCAGTGAGCTTGATTCTCACTGTGTATGGCTTGAACCAGCAGCATGTGGGCTGCTTTGCTGTTGGGGGATGTTTGTAGAGACATTAAAGTGATTATATATCCTATTAAAAGTATTGTCTTTTGTCAGGTTTAGGGAACTGTGAAATTAGTGCTGAGCTGTACAGAATCAGGACCGCTCCCAGTAGTTGCTGTCATTGCTTGGTGTTCAGTGTTACCCTGTTTTGCAACCCTGTGCCACCAGTGGCTCCCTGCTCCAGCCAGCATCTTCCTGCAGCATGCTGAGCAGAGTGCAGCTCTTGACGTATGTTACAAGAAGGAATCCAGCTCCAGCTTTTCAGATGAAAAGGTTAAAGACTTTGACACAAGATAATTATAAAAGGAAAATGAATCTTCTCTTGGATCAAAAATTATTGTGTAAAAGAGTGTGTAAATTATGGCGTGCAAGTTAAGTAATGGCTTTTATTCTGAAATCTGGAATTAGTATGATGAAGGAGATAGTGCCAGACTGTGGTAATTTATTTCATTTTGGTTTCTCAGATCTGCAATGAATTTAGGAAATTCAAATTTATAGCAAATGGATCTCCGTAAGAATTTCTCTGAGAGAGTGAGTATACTTTATGGGACTTCCATTGGGGTCAGATTGATGCCATTACTCTAGTGAGAACTTCCAGTTAAAAAGTTCCCACATACGATTTGTTCCACTGGCTTCTGTAAATGGATTTTGCAAACTTGTTAAATGTTACTTCCATTTTCTCATTTAGCTTGCATCACTGCTCTTCAGTATTTGAACAGCAAAGCCGTGACAAGTATAATGCAGGATTTTCCTAATAAATCATAAAACCTTCCAGGTGCTGTTCACTTCTTTCTTTCTTTTTTCTGAGTAAGGTTTACATAAGAGTACTCTGGTGTAATAACAAAAATTACAAAAAGCCTGATTTTAAATGTCTTTAGAAATGTAGTTCCTAAAAGAACAGCTGTATTTTTGTGAGCTTGAGTCAGGTTAACTGCAAGGACTCAATTTTATTCCCAATAGAGGATGGCTATGAATTGGTCATAAGCATAATTCACCTTTGAGTTGCAGCACTTCACACAGAAAAGTATTGTTGATGCTACAGAGCATATAGTCTAGCTTGCAGTAAATCAAAACCGGGGGTGTAGAGTCTTTCTGTGTGTGTTTAAAGAAAGAAATGAGCAGGGTTATATATCTGCTGTATCTAAACCGTGCTTTTTGTAAACAGAACAGCTATTTTTGAACCTCTAGCAGGATGTTTCTGGTGGAGGGATATCATAGATGGATCCTTGCTTGCACACAGGCGCACATACACGTTTATCGCTCAGTGAAGGAACTGTGTGCATCATTCATTTAACTGGCAATTCTTTTGTGGTGTTAGTATCATTTCCTAGCAAAATTGGCTAAAAGAATTGTTTCAAACACAAAAGATGTTTTGAACTGGCGTAATTGCTTGCTCAACAGCCAGTAACTTTGGGGACTGTTTTCTATTTGAATTCTACACACAAATTGGAATATCTTTCCATTTGTTTAAAAAAGATTAAGCCAATAGGAGAAAAAAGGATCTTTACCCATTTTCACTGAGCAGTGAAGTTTGAATATATTGCTTGCAATTGAGACTATTTTTTTTTTTCCAAAGCCTTTGAGGGCTGTTTCTCAGTCTAGTGTAAACAATTTATTGTTGAAGTCCTAGAATATTTGCATTTTAATTAAAGACAATTTTAATTAAATACGAAACTTTAATCAGAAAAGCAGAGTTTAGGCAGATAATGTACTTGAATGCTAAGCAAGTTTACTCTGAGGGGACCTGTACTCTGTAAAACTGCTTGGTGTGGTGGTTAAAGCAGGAATGTAGTAAATACATCTTTCTTGCCTGCCTTAGTTACAAATAGTCATCTCCCTCCTGCCTCTTTTGCCTTGCAGTAACATATTCTTTCTACAGGCAACTAAGTGACTAAAGGGGCGATGCTGAAGTTTTAGAGGACTGTTAAGCAGAAAAAAAGTAAGATTTGAACTTGTAAGGATGCCTGTAAAAGCAGGTGTTAAAATTTACCATTGCATTTTTTTTAATGTACTGTTTTAATGATGTATTCAAATCTACAAGTTTTGGGGAGGGGAAAAAAAAAAAAGAAAAAAACATAGGTGAAATTTTGGTTGTTTGATGTCACAAAAGTCACATTTGGATTTGCCTGTGATGCTATAATGCTGATGTTGTAACTACATCTTGAGTCGTGGCCCACTGATTTTGCCCTGTTCATAGACGATTCCAGTGCCCCCAAAACAAAATCTACCAGTGCTCTAGTGGGCTCACATTTAACAGAAAGCTAGTGTGTGCTGTGATGTTTCCAAGTACATCTAATGTATTGTGGAGCCATCTGCATTCATTTTGATGGGAATTTGCTTAGGCTAAAGCTGCATACCTGCGCACAGAGAATAGTGCTTCCCACAGTGAGCACTGAACGAGTCGTTGAAGAAACACAATGATAGCCCAAATCTGCAGGTTTCCAGTTTTCTTTGTTCTATAAGTTTATTGTTATTTATAAGGTTTCAGTATCCTAAGGTTGACAAGAAGCAGATGATCTCATGTGCCTCTTCCATCTCTCTGTTGCAGTTCACTTAATTCACTGTAAAGTAGCACATAAGAACCAAAGTGATTAACAACTATAATATAAAAAAAAGGATATTTTGTGTTTACTCATAGCTAGATATTTTGAAAGCAGTATTTCTCACTAAGGCCTCATCGTTTCCAAACTGCTTATAGAAACTTAGAATTCAGGTGTCAATCAAGATCTGTTTAAGGCTGGGACTTCAGCTGTGATTTAGTATAATATCATTATCATAATTTAATTCAAAAGGGATATATAGCACACATACAAAAAAATTTCATCTTTGGCCTGAGGTTACTTACAGTAATGGCAAAGTAGTTAATGTATTCCTTTGCTAACAGAAAAAGTACTGCATATAAATATTTTTTAGTCAATAATGTATTTTTAAAAAGGTTTCTCAGTGGGATCAGATTTATGTTGTCAGAAGAATTTATTCATCTGACAAGTGCAGATGCCTGGCACTTCGTGTATTCTAAGATTTACAAAAGCAGTTTTTTTTCCTGAACATCAGTTGGACGTGGTTATTGTAGGGTAATGCAGAAAACCAAGGAGTCAGCCCAGGAAATATTTTCTGCTAAATCCTACCTTAAACTGGTATCATCCAGTAAACCTCTGCCTGTACATGTCTATAGGAGTTTTTGGTAGCGTCAGATACTTGGGTCACGAAGGGGCAGAATGCTGGAGTGGGGATCTGTGGTGTGGATCTGTGAACAGAATTTTGCCTGAAGCACTGGAGATTTTCCTGGTGTATGAAATGGGCCATCTTCCCCACCCGCATCACTGGGGTACTGCTGCCAGCTGCGGTTTAGCTGGGTAGAAGTTGGAGCTTGTTCCTTTAGTTTCCACAGATAAAAAGTAGAGGATAATAGTACTTGTGCATTAGATTTTGCCAAGTGCGCATGTCTCAACCACTGTTGTTAGAGCTTGCATGTTGTTTGTTGTACAAAATACATATATAATGAGAAAAGTATGCTTAAGCATATTTCATTTTGCATAGAGCAGCCAAACTATATAATGAGTGAAAAGAACAATACTGCTTGCATTCAGTTTAAAACTAATGATAAAAAATAATTGAAATTCAATCCCTTTGAAAATTAAAACCCTTTACAGTGTTTAAAAGTCATTATTTCAATCTGTTTTTACTGTTTCAGGATCAGCTTGTGAAGTTGTTGTTGCATCAGTCTTCATACCTTTCAGTGAAGCTGTATTCAGTTGCACTGAATCTGTTCCAAAAATTTTAATTGGTTCAATGGAATCTCTTCTCCCAGGACAAATGTAGCTAAAGCCAAGGAGGTTTTTAGCTGCTTAATTAGCCTGGTCTGTGAAATGACTTGGTATATGGGATGTCAGGTGTCAGGAAGAACTTGACATGTCTGTGTTGACTTTGAGGTAATCCATCAATTTTATCAAATAAAGAGCTGAGTACTTTTGGTGGTGGTTTGTGTTGGGTTCTGTTATTGTTCTGATTTCTCTCTCTCTTTTTTTTTTTCTTTTTAATCAATAGGTGTAAAGCAAGGATATCTTTCCCCTTTATTTTGTGTCCTTTCTGAGCAGCTCTAATCTAATCACCATAAAATTTGCCATACTGTTAAATAGCAATGCATGATTATACCTGATGACACGCTTCTTTTTAGAAAAAAAAAGCACTTAATGCCAGGATTCTGTATCGATTGTGCTGCTAATTCTGCCTCATAGCATAGGCAGAAGGCAGGTAGCTGAATTGTATTTAACGGTTTTATTGTGATGTGACTAAGATGGATGTGACATGGTCCTCTATTATTTGTTTGAGAGTGTGGACACTAATGAAGCCATTAGCTGAGCTAAGGCAAGTGAAGAAAATAGGGAAATTACCATTATTCTGAAGCCATTAAGTTGTAATCTGCCACTTTCTCTCCTTACTCAAAAAGGCATCTTCTTTTTAAGGCCTCCCTGACTATCCTTTAAAGATTCATTAATTCATTAACTTTCCAAAGGAGATGGAGGAAACACAACTGAAATTTTAATCAGCTTGATGTGTCACATTATTAACATTTTGAGTGTATCTGCATTCACTGTTGCACCACATCAGGTTAAGGTTAAATAAACTACATTACAGCAAATAATGTTCTGTTTCATACCGTAAAACATAAAATGTTGAAGGCAGGAATTGGTTTCATGGTTAAATTAAATTATGATACAGAGCTTGTATTATAAATTATATTATTCAAATGTATGTCTTTGGAGGAAATGCAGTACTGCATCTGTGTTACTCACATTAATATTTTCACAGTATCTCCAGTTAGTCTGTAGTGCATGAGAGGATATAGAAAGCACTACAGAACTTTTCGTAGATTTCCACTTTTACTTTTTCTCATGATCAATGCCTGTATGTTATCTTTTCTAAAGTAACTGACTTCTTTTAATGTCTCCCATAATGGGTCACACAGACATTATGAACAATTACAGCTGCAGAACTCTCTGGTTTTGCTTTCGTTTAGATACCACACACTGCTATTTTTATTTATCTCTTACACAAATATTTCCTTTCACCTCAGTTATATTTTGTCCTGGAGTACAGCAAGTAGATGGAGATACAGCTGTGACAAAATGGGCAAAAGCTCTTCCTGAACAATTAAAATACCACTGTGTACTGAGGGATGATCTCAAACCTGCGTGTTGGAGCACTGTCCTTGATTCCTTCCCTTCCCTTATGGGCTTGACGTTACACCAGTAACTAACAGGAAGGTTGTTTTCTGGGGGGAGGGCAGGGTGTATAGGGATTTTGTGGTGTTGTTGCTTTTTTCCCCCTCTATAAGATCAGTCTTATTAATGCCTCAATTAAAAGAAGCCTTGGGTTCAGATGCTCTCTGGAGGGTGTATGTTTTGTTTGGCATCCTTTGATAATGTTGCAGGGATGGCGGTTCACCCGTGCACAAAAGCATGGTGGAAGAATAAATAGAGGAGTAGTTGCTGGCCTGCAGGCTGGAGATGTAAGATGAGGCATGGCGATGGTATGGTGAGAGGGTAAACAAAACCTGAATATGCTGCTGCTTCTGTAAACTTAAAGTTACTCTCCAGATTCATAAGACTTCTTTCTCTACTTCCTGCAATGTTTTTCTTTGGAAGTGCTTTCCATTTTGTTTGGGGCCGTTCTGTGCTTGTGTACATCACAAAACTCTTAAGCAGCCTTATAACAAAGCCTGCATAGCTTGATATTAGTATTTATGCTAGGCAGGCAAGCCTGGTATAAATCTAAGCTATTTTTCTCTTCCTTTTTTTTTTTCCTAGCTGTGATAGTGTCAGTTTGATATATCACCTTTCATGTTGTGTTTGTACTTGAGGTCAGGAAACTTCTGAGTTGTGTGTATCATCAGCATTGTAAATACAAAGTAGCCTTTGGCACCTTAGTGTGGTGCCTTGCAGTGGATTTGTCAAAACAAACCCAGATCCCCTCTTTTGTTTTCCCCTGGAGTCAATTACTCTCAAGATGAAGCAGTTAGTGACACCAAGGATAGTAGTTGAAGCATTACAGGTTAACCTGCTTATCAGAAGTGCTGGCATCAGTATTTTCTAGTATCACCAGATGGCTTAACTGATCCACTGAGTGCTTCTGCAGGATTTGTGGAATTCACTAACATTTCTTCATAGATTTTAGCTTTGAAAAAAAAAAAAACTCAAATAAATGAACTTGTTTTGCCGTGTCTCTAAGGGCAGGACCTTTCCCTTTTTACCTGTGAACAACCCCTTTGATCAAAGATGTGGAGCAGTGGTTTGTGCCTTCCAGCCTTTCCTTGTATGGCCTGCTGCAGGGAGAGAGATGAGCACCAGCCCTGGTAGCTCTGGGGACACTGTGGATCCATTGCAGTTGCAAGCATGTTGTGCATTAGTCTAGGATGCTACATCCATTAACAAGTCTACAGTGTGTGCTTGGAGTTCTCTGCCAATGGAAAACTCATATGTAGCTGTGTATATACACACCTCTGCAGGTGCGTAGAGTTTACATGTACGTAGGTTGCTCTGAAAGTAATGCCTCCTGTTTATTTCCATGGAAATGACAACAGATACAAAGAGCACCACAACGCTATTTTATAGAGCAAATTTTCAGCAACAGAATAATCTTTTTTCTTTTTTCTTCAACATAGTGTATTTTTACCAGCAATGAACAAGAGCCTGCACACCATGCTCATAAACATTTGTGCCATCAGAGGTGACCACTGTCGTCACCACCACTGCTGAAACCCCTGCTGTGCTCACATCAACTGTTTGGTCTCCATAAACGTTCAGCAAGTGCCAGTGGATGTGAGTGGGTGCAATTTGTTCTGCATGGAGGAATTCAGTTCCATCCCTTTGCTCCATACATACTTCCATGTCAAATTCTACCCAGTCCGACTGCCCCCTGTTGCTGCCATCTGCTACAAAGCAACAAAACGTAACAGGGTATTTGTAGGATGGTTCAGTCTCTATTACCATCCCACCAACATCTGCCTGAGGTTGTGGGCCAACACAATGAAATAGAAGACATTGCTTTTGGAGCAGTCCTCGTATGTAATACAGGAGATCTATGTATTGCATATAACAGTATGCACTGCACAATATATCTATATGAACAAAATATCATACGTATATTGCCATGTGGGTACAGCACTTGTTTTCTTAAGATGCTTCTCCATAGCATACCACGGAGGGTTGTTGTGGTTGCAGCTGGTATTTTCAAACATTCAGAAAATGGGTGTGTGAGTGTTGGTTTTTGCTAGGTTGAATACAGATGTAGTGTACTGATTTAACAGAAATTGGTCTTCTGCAGTCTGAATTTCAAAATCTTCTTTCCTATGCCTGAGTATATGTGAATTTATAATATGGAATGACATAAGTAGACCTATTCCTATACAATGCCCTTGCCATTGTAGGAAAAATTTGTTTTGACTTCCTTCTCATATAGGTCAGCTCATTAATTTTGTTGCTGCAGTAGCACAGAAAATGTGGTTCAGGTATTACTGTACTGCCATTGCATGTCAGATACAAGCTGCCTTTTGTAGTAATTTCAATATGTAGAATTAGATTTTAGCCATGTTCTGAAAAAAGAATTCATAACTCAAGGGAGAAAAATGACTGCATGCCTTAGAAGGAGCGTGATAGAAATCGTGCATTGCCTTTATTGATGATGACATCAGTACCTATTCATTACATATCAGTAGATTAAGAAAATACCTCTGCTTTGGGATGGGATTTCCACATCTGTCTGCTGTCAGCATTTGGGTCCCAGTCACATCCACTGTGATGTTCTTTGGTGGAATGGAGCCTGTTTCCCATCTCCTTTCACTGTCTGGAGATTAGCGTGATCATAGAATATAGAATCACAGAATTGCTCAGGTTGGAGAAGACCGTAGAGATCACCTAGTCCAACCACACCCTAACCACACTACCCTAACTCTAACAGCCCTCTGCTAAATCATGTCCCTGAGCACCACATCCAGATGGATTTTAAACACATCCGGGGATGGTGACTCAACCACCTCCCTGGGCAGCCCACTGCAGTGCTTAACAACCCTTTCTGTAAAGAAGTGTTTCTTAATATCCAACCTAAACTTACCCCGGCACAACTTGAGGCCTTTTCCCCTCTTCCTGTCACCAGTGAGAGGAGACCAACCCTGCTCCCACTGCAATCACCTTCCAGATATTGAAAGAGAGCAATCAGGTCTCCCCTCAGCCTCCTTTTCCCCAGACTGAACAGCCCCAGTTCCTTCAGTCTCTCCTCATAGGACACATCCTCCAAGCCCTTCCCCAGCCTTGTTGCCCTTCTCTGGACCTGCTCTAGCACCTCCATGTCCTTTCTGTACTGAGGTGCCCAAAACTGAACACAGAGGCCTCACCAGTGCCCAGTACAGGGCAGGATGACTTCCCTGGTCCTGCTCACCACAGCATTCCTGATCCAAGCCAGGATGCCATTGGCCTTCTTGGCCACCTGGGCACACTGCTGGCTCATCTTCAGCCCACTGCCCATCAGCACACCAAGGTCCCTTTCCATCAGGCAGCTTCCAGCCACTCCTCCCCAAGCCTGTAGGGTTGCCTGGGGTTGTTGTGGCCAAAATGCAGGACCCAATACTTGGTTCTATTGAAACTCCCTATTGAAACTCATACAGTTTGCCTTGGCCCATCAATCCAGTCTATCCAGGTCCCTCTGTAGTGCCTTTCTCCCCTCAGGTAGATCAACACTCCCTTCCAACTTGCTGTTGTCTGCAAACTTATTGAGGGTGCACTCAATCCCCTCAAGATCATTAATGAAGATGTTAAATAGAAGCAGCCCCAGTACCGAGCCCTGAGGGACACCGCTCGTGACCAGCCACCAAATGGATTTGATGATATATTTGACTGAGCATGGTATAAGGTCCAGACATGCTGGCTGACAACCAAAACATGTTCTGTACTTAATACTGCCTTGAATTTCTTATAAATGGTCTGTGATTATTCCAGTCACAAATAACATTGGGAGGCTATGAGACCTAACCATATGACATAGAGTCTGCGTTCTTCTGTAAATAAAGCCAGTCCTCAGGAGTGAACATGAGTAATGGTTGATTCTGAAAAATGAGGAATAGGATTGTGTTTTGAAGCTGGGTGAAAAAAAAACACGCTGTAATTTATTTATTTACCTCTATTACTCCGCACTTCTCCAAGCACTGAAGCACAACCAGAACATAAGATCTTATTGCAGATCTGCAAAGGCTTGTACAGTGGGGACTCCCCTTACTTATTGCTATCAGCAGCAATAGATGTAATAAACATAAACCTCTCACGACAATCTCATACATCCCTCACTCTGTAACTTCCCTAGCAGCCTGAAAAATAGATGTACTTTGAACTGTGTCTGTAAGGTTATCAGCAAACTCCATGTCTGCAGACTTAAGGGAAAGATCAGGTTTTAGCATCCCATGTTCTTCAAGAAAATCATGCTTTCGTCAGGATTTTCTACATTTTTTGTAAGGACCTCCAGTCATAATTTTTGCCTTTTTACATATGAGGAGACTTCCAAGTAGGTGAGATCTGAGCTAGCAGGAGTGTGAGGAGCAAAACCTGGTGTCTGAAGGCCTTAACTCAATGCTTGCCCACAGCTCATGTGTACTTAGGAGCGCCAGTGGCAGATGTGAAGTGGGGCAGAAATAGGCAGCCATGAGAGTGTGCACCAGTAATCATACTTTGGGATGAAAAAGACAAAGCACAGATGAATCTGTGAAATCCCACTTGCAGCTTTCAGGAGTCATTCCCGAAATCCTCATGAAAATTGAGCCCTAACTTGCCTCAAGCAGTGCATGACCTCCCCGTTGCTGAATCTTCTACAGTGTCCTTCAATGAAAAAGACATTCTGGGAATTGCTTTTGCTCATCCCCACTATGCATGTAGGCAGGGATCTCTCTGCTGAGCTGTGTCACTTGACTGTGATGAACTTCTGAAATGTGTTCTGTGCAAGCTTGGTTTGAGAAACAAATATATGTGAATAAACAATGAGTATGATTCAATTCTCCCTCTCGTGGTCAGAAGAGGTCCTTCTCTCAACCTTCCAATACAGATATACCAGGTATTTCTGTTTGTTTGAAGCAACCTGTGTCTTTTGGGAGATTCCCATGTATGTAATACGGACAGGGTTTAGTGGGGAAGTTTCTGATGGTTCCTGAGATGCATATATTGACTTCTTGCCACCCTGTCCGTGGACAGATAGAGGATTTGAACTGAACTGCAACATTCCACAGAACTGCATTAACCTTACTCGTGCACACCTCCCCTAAGTGTCTCTAATTTGTCTCTTGTTAGGCGTTAACGTACTTCTGAAACATAGCTGTTTATCATCCTTCTGGCACTCCTATTGACTCCAGTGGGTGATACAGTGCAAACTGTGTTGCTTTTAAAGATGCTGCAGTGCTGTTGACTGTGATAGCAGCCCTCCTCTAAATAAGGAGAGTAGGATTTTCCTCTGCCTCTTTTAAATCCCGCTGTTTTGTAGCAGAAGTTTTTGAGGATTTTGTTCAGTGATATTTAAGTTTCCCCAGAAGCAACTTTAAAAAAAAAAAAAAAAATTGCACAAATGTGCAGGATTAAGCATTCCAAAATCAATTTTTAATTATTGTTTAATTGATTTCAGATATAAGAAGAAAAAAAGGGGAAAAAAAAAAGAAAGAAAAAAATTCAGATAGTCTTTACATAGGGCAAAACAGCTGTTTTCTGTCAGAGTGGATATTAGAACAGTACCAAAATTCTCCTGTGGACAAAACCACTGCAAACCAATATGCCTTTTGTTCAGTTTTATCACTGAGGAGCAGAAGTTTATGACTATTTCTGTTTTATTTTTCAAATGTTTTCTGTTACATCATTTTCAGTTTAACAGCTGCTAGCACATAACCGTGAGAAATTTCATCCACTGGTATGAGAAAATAATTGCCACTGTTCTTAAAACTCCTACTAAATTATGAAGCAATAGGTTTAATTGCTTATTATGTATTTCTAAGTAGCTAGTTTCCTCTAAGAATTGGCTAAAGATTTTCCTCACACTCTTGACTCTTGATGGTCCTTTTGCAAGAGAATATTGACTTGCTTTTGTTAGGCCCTGCGGAGAGCACCGTATCTCAAAGGCTGGGCTTTATTACAATGAAAGTCGACAGAATTCAGATTTAGTCAGATGAAGTCTGTCATGGTCAGTAAAAATGTTGAAGAATAACAGTAGTGAAATATGATATTAATTTTTTGTTGTTGTGGTTAATCAAATAAGGGTTTAATAATGCAGAGATTTGGGGGAGTTTAGGGTTATTGAGGTAATTCATGCTAATTGTCTCATCTGCTTAGTATGTCATTTGTCTTCCATGAATATCATTGCCTACATGCATTTAATAAAAAATAATTAATACCCAAACAATTTATAATGAGAGATAGAGTCTGGATTAACAGAAACATTAGAAGATGCTTAAAAACATTCACAGTTGTCAAGACATAAGATAATGCTGCGTACATTTGAAATTATTTTATCAGAAAAAATAGATGAGAACTGAATATTATGCATCTTTTATTATGCATATCAATGTTGTTACTTCATTAGCATGTGCACGGTGGCAGGGCAGGGCTCAGGCATTTGTTACATAGGCATGGTGCAATCTTAGTGCAAGGATCTTAGTCACAGACAAACAGCTCAGGCTGTGGAAGTGAAGTGCAGCAGCCTCCTCACTGATGTAAGCAGAGATAGGTGCCTTTGAAGAATGATTCAGCAGCTCTCAGTGCTGACTAATCACTAGATTTAGCCACTAGCAAATGTAAGATCTACAGTGATGTCTGAGCTCCTGCCTTTTAGGGCTGGTATAAGGCTCTGACTCAGGGTTGCATCTGACCAGTAATGAGCTGGAGCCCACAGCCATCTTCTGGTGAGAGATGTTTGAGCCCATCGTGTTTTCTTAGAAGTAGTGAAGCCCTCAGCAAAAGGTTTCTGCCTATATCATACTTCATGGCTTTTCTGCAATAAGCTGGTGACAGAGAGATCATGGCTTTGGAGCCACCAGTGCCCTGAGGGGGCAGAGCCTGCGTCCTGGCTTCGGAGAGGGTATCCTGGAGAAACTGGCCTCCATCACCTGCCTGAAGATGCACTACAATGCAACGAAAAATGCAGCACCAGAAGTAAGTCTGATCCTGTAGTCTTGGGGTCTGGGATTCACCTGGAGGGCTTTGGGTCTTTAGTCTGAAGGTGTTTGTTTTCTAGCATGTAGGTATTGGATAATTAACTGGGATCTCCTGGCTTTGGCTGATTGACATGAGCTGCTGCTGTAATGTGGGAGTGTGCATGTTGCCTGTGAGGCTCAGCAGGACCTCTGCAACTGTGGCTTCCATGTCTCAGTGGATTGCTTCACGTCTGAAGCATTAGTTATTCCCCAGTGTCATTTGTTGCCTTTGTTTTCAGCAGATCTTTCACACTACTGAGGAAAGGATATTAAAACTGTGAAGGCTGATTAAGTAGATACTGTGGAGGCAGTAGCTAAAAACCTGTCTATGACTCCCAAAACCTGCTGCACTCATCTGTGTTGTCAGGCACGCTCGTGACATGGGAGCTTTGGGGGTTACATGGGTACCATGTGCAGAGGAATAAGGCCTGCCACACTACTGGACTGCCTTGTCTCTTAATGCTTAAGTTTTACCTAAGTCATAAAGGATAGTGCACCCTAGGTAACCTCTTTTCTGAATGTTTTAGGACATTGGCTGTGGAGATTGTTTGTCAACAGCTTTCTGGAAGTCTCTAGTTCAGAGGGCCATCTCACCAAATGGGCTCCACAAGTGCATTCTGTGGATATTATCGATTAGCTTGCAACAGGTGTGCCTGCAGGCTGGAACAGAGTTGGTGTAGTTTGGTTGTTCCAGTTGTGTAGCCATAGCCTGACATCATGCAACTTCTGCCCAGCAGGGGATGCAACAGTGGTAGCAGTTATTGGTGCTTTTTGTACGCGGTCATCTGAGCCAAGAGGAGTTTGAATTTCCAAAGGTGAGAGTTGGAGATGTTGCAAAAAGCAAAGGGGATAACAAGCCTTGGATATTCTTTACCCACCCATAACATATCTACGGCCTGGACACTATGACTTGTACGTGCATTCATTTTTAAATCTGACATATGCAGGCTGCCAGGACGAATGCTCCTGTGCCCTCCAGTCTTACAGTGGCTATGCATTTGTCCTGTGTGCCTTGTGCTGATAGTAGCTTTTAGGATGTCATGTTGTGAATTAGATCAAGCAAATGTTCCTGCTGAAAGTCATTTCTTTTTTGAGGGGAGTGGAAGGTGCAAGGTGGGGGGAAATTACTTTGCAGCTAAATTAATTTCCTGGTCTATTGCTTGTTCAATTGCATGAATGCCACTACCAACACAAGGAGGGGAACAAAATTACTGCTAATTTAGAGTGTTTGTGAACCCCCATACTTAGATGAGAGAATAAATATCATTACTTTGTTAATACTTCTTTGCTCTAGGTTTTGACAAACTACTGGCCTGGGCCATATGACTGTAATCATTATTCTCTCTTCAAATGTAGAGCAGTCATCAGGTGTGTTTTTTGGCTTCTCTGAATATATATCTATGCGTGTGTGTGTGTGTGTGTTGTGGCATTCTTTGCTTGCTAGAAAAAATACGGTTATTAGTGGAAAAACATAACTCCACTTTGCACCACAGCAGCCTTGACATGAATGATTATGCTACATCTGCTTGTTGTCTTTTAAACACATGTTCTTATGAAGATGTTTTATCAAATTCTCAGTGTTGGAACTCTGTTTACAAAGGACAAAAATGGTGAAAGGTCTGTACTGGCCCACTGGCCCTGATTCTAAACACACCGTCAAATTTTATTTTGCGTTTTTTAATCATTTTCCATTATTGTAGTGTACCAATTACATGTTAATATTACTATTTTAGAAATTTTAATTTTAGTGTAGAATTCAAATCCATCTTTAATCACAGACCTGCATATCAAAAATAAATAACGAGTAATTCTGGTATGTGTGTGTGTTTGTGTATATACATGTAAAATTCTGTAAACATAGTCATAGTAGTTCGGTCATAAAGTTCATGAGGCAGACTATTGCTTCAAAAATGGCTTATGTTGAAGAGATGTTAATATATTCTATGTACATGTCTATCCTTTATAAATGAACAGCTTCATATAGTTATAGTGAAATATTTAGGAATATTATTTTGTTCCTGTATTTTTTTTTTTAGTTTATTAAGGCAGTATTGCTTCAGAGGATGTGAGAGGCAGTAGGGAAAATCTGTTTCTTCACATGCATTTTGGGTTTCCAGATGGGATACAATTTTTTCTTCCCTTGTAGTATGCATTTCTAAGTATTAATTCACAAAGAACATAATAACTTTGTAAATGCAGGTAGTGCAGTATGTGTGAGATTCTATTGCTTTCCCTTTTAAAGCCTTTTACATGGAATTCATGCAGTTTACGTGTATCTCTTTGCATAAATACCAATAATGCTTTAATTTATGGGTGTTTGCTGCTGGGCTTTGTTTAAATGAGTTCCATCCAAAAGGAATCAGAGCCTTCTATTCTTGCAGAAATGAGTAAACCACATGAGGTGAATTTTCATACAACCCATTTCAAACCTGGAGTTTTCAGGGTATAATTTAGATATTGCATCGGTGGTTTATGACCATATAAAGTGTAGGTGTGTGGGTAGGAGGTTAGATAGATGTAGTTGTAAATGGCTAGAAGCAAGGAGGCTGAGTACGGACTCCAGCAGTGCATATTTCAGCTCACAGTTTCACATCTCTATCCCGAGGCATTAGATGTTACTAATTCTCCAAAAGCCAAAAACACTTTTTTACAGAAGGAAACTTTGATTTGATTAAGATATTGCTTTGAGACCCAGTGTTCCTTCAGCAAATCTTCTTACGACTGGAAATGTGCATGACTGGAAGTAAACTGCGTGTTATCTGAGAAAGAAAGAGAGAGCATCTCGTGATTTGGAATGATCCTGCAGAAGCAGTGTTCAGTGTAATGACAGTACACTTAGATTAATTATAGTGCTGCTTACAGACGCTGCTATAGCCTTACTGTTGTGTCAGCACTTCTGCTGTTAACCCTGTGTTGCAAAAGTTTGTAATTTGGCTGTAAAAATCAATAAACCTTCTGGTTTAAGTTCAGGTTTTGTTATGCATGCATCCAAACAGCTGTTAGTTAGGGCCTGAGTTTTATTTCTGTATTTTCAGCTATTCCAAGTGTATGGCTGTGAAATAATCGTATCTATTTAATTTTGTGTATGCTTTCTGCTCTGCCCATGTTTTTGGTGGAAAATGTAGTTTGGGTAAATGCCTAAACTGTACTTGTGATCATTTCAGATGGTCTGAAATTAAGCTCTGAGATATTTGACCTTTCAAACTGGAGTGGTGTGAATATGCAGCTGCCTCTATCCTTTCTACTCTATACATGAGTTAAAATCAAATTTTGCTTAATATGTATTTATATGATTAGCTGCAATGGTTCTGAAGGATTGTTAAGGCTTGAAATAAGCCTTGAACATGTCTTAAAGGCTCTTTACTCAGGGAATTGGAAATACTCTCAGGAAGCTATTATAATTAGTCATGTAAACACTATGGAGTGGTTTTTAATGTAAACATTTAAAATATACTGTAGTCATTGAAGTGACAGTGAAATTAAGTAACTTTTTGACTAAGTCTCCAGAATGCCGTTTATCCTCATTTTTCCATTGATTATATGGTCATAAATGCTGAGCACATAAACTTGCTTGTACCTAGAGCACCTCATCCTGCAAATACAGGAATCTATGCAGGTTTTCCCAGCAGCTCTTATTTCTTATCCTCTCTTCTTTCTCGTTTCTTCTCTCAGATTGTATTTTATTTTTTCTGAGTAGTGCTGGCAAGTGGCTCTTATCAAGCACAAATGATGCCATAAATCAGGACCAAAATCAATGATGCTGTGGGGCTGTAAGAGTGAGATGCGGTTATGTGGGCCCGAGCATTCTACCTGCCTCTGAAGCCAAGAGTGAGGGTGCTGGCTGCTCTTCCAACACTTGGCTTCTCACTTACTGGCAAGTACATGTACACAGCTGTTTTGTCTCCGTCTTAGGGTGGAGATATCCATATTAAACTCCTGTTTTAATATAATTTTTCCCATAATGCAAGCAATAGAAAAAAAAAAAAACATGAGAAAGAAAACAAAGCAAAAACATTTATATTTAACTCAATATTTTTGTGTACAGTTGCTGAGAAATACAAAAGACATTTAATCCTTCCACATTGAATACTAGCAGAGTAGGATTTAGAGCCCACGGGATTGGCTGAAACGCCTGCCAGCATATTAGCTCCCTTCTGTTTCTGTGGAGCACATTCCCTCCAGATGCAAAAGATCCTGGGTGGTTCCTTCAGCCAGAGAAAGAATTATTTGCCCAGAGGAACAGGGTCCTTCATGTCATGACGGGCCACTCTGTGCTGCAGTTACTGCGCTTCCCAGTCATGGGTGGTAGCATCACCAAGGAGAGATTTGTGCAGCTGGAATAAGGCCATGTGCGTTATGCCAAGTATAAAACGAGAGGGCTGATATGAGTGCCTCCTGGACACGTCTTTCATTACTGGTTACAGTTCTCTCTCCTAATAGAATTTGGAGCAACCAAACACATGCTGTATGCATGGTTTTATTAGGGTGCTTTGCCTCGGGTTCTTAAATCCGTTAGCTGGTCATTACCTGACCAGTAAAGACCTCTAAACGGATCATTAATGCTTAAGAAATAAACTGTTTCACAAAACTATCTAGTACAGAGCCTCTTCTATCATTTTTACAGTTACTGTTTTATAGATAAATCAATGACCAACAACTGGATATTCTTGTTTAGCTACACAATCTGCTAATAGCAGCCGCAGCAGATACGCAGCACTTCCATTCAGCGGTGCTCAGGAGAGCTGGAGATGGTCAAACATGAGTAGGACCTTGAGTTGTGCATGGGGCAAACTGGGAATAAATGCAAGAACGAAGGCATGTTCTGTTTCCAGTAGTAAGGACCATTTACTTGTTAGGAGGTTTCTGTTCTGTATGTAATTATGTTCTGTTATGTAATTTCATCAAGGTGCCTTGTGTTCTACCCACACCAGAAGCTGGTAGCAGTAGGACGAGTCCTATGTGAGCAGAGAGATTTACTACATTCACAGAGCTTTTCCAAGCTAACAGTTAACAATGAAGCTCTTATACTCTTGAATACATGCTGACTTTCTGTTGAGACTATATTAAATGCTTTCCTGATATGGCAGTAAAAGTTAGCAATTTTTTTCTTGGTTCTTGGTATGAAATTTTCAGCATATCCCTTATAATAGTGCATAAAGCTGTACAGAACTCCTTCTTCCTGAAGAGGCAGAAAGATAAAATGCATAGTGGGTGCCATACAATTTTTTGGCAGATCAACAGGCATTCAGTATTTTTATCCATGTTAATATTGGTGCGTCACTGGTAGTTTGCTGAGCATTGGAACATGTCAGCCTTTGAGCAGTGCTGGTCTGAGCTGAGAGGTGCTGTTTGCGTTGGTTTTGTTTTGTAGTAATGCTTAAATGTTTCAAAGTGAAATGAAATTTGATGTTGAAGGTGGTTCATTGCAGACACAGAGTATTTTTCTGTAGTGAAATGGGACAAAATTTCTGCAAATTAATGACTCCAAGTGTGATTATTGCTTGTGGACCAAATGCTTGGTAATTATTTTTCTAAGAAACTTGGATTGGTTATGGAAGAAGTTATCTCTAGCAATGTAAAGCAATTAATATTAAGCAGCTGTTGCTATGAGCAGGCTAACTGCTTTGGAAAAAAAATATAACATTGGGATGTTTCTTGATTCAGTTCTCGTTTCTTCATGAAATTGAAGGGCTTTGATTTGGAGCTGTCACCTCAAATTTAACAAGACAAAATAAGATTACAAAATATGAGGCAAATTACTCTTTACATTCAGAGGAGAAGAATACAGTAAGCGTGTTTTCTTTTCATTCTTTTATTGAAGAAAGCATATTTTTTTGACTAAGTCTTAACCAGAACCACCACAAGCTTTCAGGTGACTTAATTCAAGCATGTTATTATGCTGCATCCCAGCAGATGATCTAATAATCACATTACAGATAGGGATATAAGAGTGGTATGCTGGCTGACAGTTTAACTGGGGATGAGTTTGATCCAGCGCTTGATTCATTTACAACTGTCATAATATTAGTAGCACCTGCAGGAGGATTTTAATTCCTATAAAGCAAAAATTCACCAAAACAACAACAACAAAAGGAAAATAAGAACGCTTCAAAGGTTGCAGCTCCATGATTGCCTTATTGTCATCTTTGCTGACTGATGGTGCATGTGCAGTAATTAGCAGTAGCAAATGGATGCTTGTACCGAATGCTTCCTTCAGATTCGCAGGACAGAAGCTGGCCTGGCTGCCACTTTGCTGCATTAATGGCATCAGGATTTAATTTAGTCCCATCTGCAATTGCAAAATATAGCCAACCTCTATTTTGTGGAGTTTGCCTCACTACCTACAGTAAATGATTTGTAGTGTGCATGAATATTAAGCTTTCGAAGTCAACATGTGAGAATAAATATGACATGACTGTAAAAGAAAGTTATTTATGCGCACTGAGAAGGAGTGCCCATTATTGTTTTGATAAAAGAAGTGTTATATTGCATCATTACAGTGTGAAAAATGATTATTTCTTCCTTTTCCTCTGATAGGAGGATGCAATAGACCCCAAATAACATTTGTTTGCATTACAGTTTTGGTTTCTGGCTAGCATAGCCTTTGTTAGTCTTTTTGGCGTAAAGATTTTCTTCTCAAATATTTTTATTTTTTTAAGTCAAACCTCTGTTAGGGAATTTTTTTCCTGACTCAACAGCTCTTAGGTGGCTTTTTTTTTTTTTTTTTTTTTTTTTTTTTAATTTAATACTACTGAGTGCAAGGATGTTTGCCTAGAATTTACAACAAGGCAGATACAATATTTACAGGCCTCGGCAATTCCTGTGCAAATGCAGTCTCCAGAGAAGGGCACAATAACAAAGCAAGCGAACATCACAGTTTCCTAAAGCATAAAGAGCTGCATGCACTGGGGTGGTGACGCACAATGTGGATGGGAACCCTGGAGTTTTAGTAATTTACGGGGACACTGGGGAGATGGATTTCATTTAAATACAGTAACTGAAGAAATATTTCCAAGTTAAAAAGTCAACTAGTGGTTAAGTAAATATCCTCTTGACCCCTTTTAACTCTTGTGATATACCGTTGTTTTAAACTATTTACTTTGAAAAGCTTGAGCCATAAAATGGCCCAGGAGAGATGGGCTGACCACAGATAGTTAATGCACAGGATTGTGTTACTTTAATTTAAACCTCATGCCCATTAAAAAAAATAATATGTATATATATATACATATTATACATATACTATATATATATATATATATATAGTCTATTATTTAATTGAATAAATGAGATTATGAATGGAGTCTTAAAAATAAAAAAAATGAATTGGTTTCAAACAGCGTTGCAAAAAGCATTAGGGGAAAAATTTAGAGAGGAACAGAGATTCTTTCTTGTTTCTATAGTAACCAATAGTGATCGGGAAGGGAGAGGATTTCTTTCAAGTGCACATTTTAGTAAGGCTAGCTCAGCAGCTCAGCGCAGTGGAGGGCTTGTGTAAAAAACCAACCCTCTAGCGGCTCGAGAAGTGCTCGTGCCACTCGGCAGCAGCTGGAACGCAGCGACACATCGCTGAGCACTGCTGGGCCGCGCTGCTGCGGCAAAAGGCTCCTCTGACTGCTGCAGTCCAGCACGCTGCTGTGTGGCCCAGCTTCAGCTGGGGCTTGGGAAGTGGGAGAGGGTGAACGAATTGGAGAACGCCGACAGAGAAGCGTGCTGTTTTTGTCAAAATTAGTGACATTAATTGCTTTGAAGCGATAATCTGCTTTGGTTTTGTCGTGACAGAATCGTGGCCGCTGAGATCGCGCATGTCAAAACAATTAGAGCCAGGATTCAGTGACATGGCTTTTGGATCATGGTCTTCTTCCTAGTCTTCTACATGATATGTAATCCCCTTCACAGTGGAACTAGAGTCTCAATGATGTTCTGTTTTCCTAACATCGCCTAAGTGTCACCATAAAGAGCGGGTCACGCAAGCATTTAAAAGCTAAATTCCAAAATATATCTGAGTTTTAATCAATGCTTTATATATATATATATAATTATTTATATATATATATGTAATACCTTTGAAATAATTGTGGGATACCTCTAAATGAAGTTCAGGTCAAACGCGATGTCAGAAATAATGCAGCTTCAATTTGCTGCAACTTGACAGACCCAAGAAGTGACTGAGGAATATCTAGTAACTGGCAAAGACACCCGTTTGACATTTTCTTTTGCATGTAAACAATAGAGCACTGTATATTGGCATCTGAATGTATGAGCTGGTAGCAATCCAACCACTGGTATGAATTTAGATGGTATTCCTTTCTGTTTATAAATACATAGTCTTGATAACAAGGGAACATTTACTGCAATCTTGCTCTGCATTTGTCAGAGCAGAATGAATCATTTTGAAACATAAACCTCCTCAGATCTCAGAAATATCAAGAAAAACATAAAACATAAGGGAAAAGGATTATAAAATAAAAATAAAAAAGGTTCTTAACATATTTAGAAGCCTATGGGCTGTAAACACTGTAGATTATCATTAATGAAACACTCTGCCGAGTACACAAACCACAGTTCGGTAGCAGCTGTTAAGCAAGCATTGTTCAAAGCTGGATAATCCCTTAAACATTATACATTGTGGCTCTGTACCTCTTCCTATCAGTAATCAGATAATTGCCTTGTATTTCCTTTTGCCCATGTTTCTTTAAAAATTCAGTTTCACTCCACCTTGTGTCAGAAGGCTTTATCTTGCAGTAATCACTTAGGCAAAAATATCCAGCAGAGGTCAATAGGTTGAGCTGCAGTCTCCTTTATTTTCTGAAAATCTGGTGTAATACAATTCAGCCCAGTGGTGTTACTTTGGATTTACAATGGCAAAACAGAAATGAATCCCATTGTACAAATAAGATTTTTGAATTGTACTGTGACATTTTTTTGTACAATAAAGTGAGCTCTTCTAAATAATTTTGGAGCTAAATGAAAGAAATACATTCTGCAGTTGTTCTACTTTAAAAATAACTTCACTGTTAAATGTCGGGAGGAGAACTTGCGGTTTCCATTTGTCCGACAGTTCAGGCCTCGTAGGAAGGTTTTCCAGGAAATGGTATGCAAGTATCATGCAGGAGAAAAAAAATTGGAAATGCTGGCAACTATTTTTTTTTTCCTGCATCAAAATATCCTCAAGTCGTAACAAACCAGAAATAGTGAGCCATAGCCTCGTTGTGCGTTCCCTTGAGCTCCATTGGCTATTATGGTTGAACTGAGAGAGTAGCTTATCTTGCACTTCTGGAATTTCTCATAACCCTACAACAAAGCACTATCGATTTTTTTTTTTTCTGAGGCGGTCAGGAGGGGAGGAGGGATTGCAGAAGGTCGTATGGAAATGTGCTAAGTTTGGTTAAACAACTGCACCAAATGCTACTGAGTCTAACAGTACGTCAATCCATTTTGTAACCCCTGAATTAGGCAGCTACTGTTTCCTCATAATTAGCACACCTTGTCCCTGCATTAAAATGTTTAGCTTAACAATACTTTTTAGCACAGACCATTCACTTTAAAGCCACATTGTTTGATGGGCATTGGCTCCAGAAGCTATTGGCGTCAACTCTTAAGTCCAAGATCTCATTCCAGTCCTAAAAATCAAAACAGACTGAGACGTAAATTCAGAGAGCAGAAAACATGATACGTCCTAAATCCCATGGGGTTTCAGGGACCGTTTCTGTCTCAGTACCTAACTTTTTTTTTTCATCATATAACATAAGCAGAGGTTTGAGAGATGGTGTCCCTGTCCCCACCACAGACTTGGCATAATGGGTATTTTCTACCTAACAGATCGCTGTACATGTGTAAGAAGAAATTGCTTTATTTATTTATTTATCAAATGGCAGCATTTTGTTTTCAGCGGACTCTTTCTGTGCAGTGTAGAAGCAATATTATTAAATGCCAGTCAGCAGGAAAAATAAGAAAAAGGACCTAAGAAAGAAACGTATTTCTCCCCCATTTTCTAAAACATAAATCACCAATGAAGCAGGAGCTGTCTTTAGGCAAGGCTTCAGGAGGCAGATTAGATAGCAAAACTATTTCCTTGTTTTAGTGAAAAACAGTTTTCACTGAAAACAGGAATCCAGGAGTATTTCTAAAGAAAATAGTGTTGTAGCAAAACTGTAAGTTGAGCAGCCCTGTGAATAAAGCAGCTGACGTACTGATCCTCCTAGCTAAGTAATGCCAATTAAAAGGCATCCATAAACAACCAAGTGCAAAAGTACTGATCTCATCTGCCACGGAGATGATGTGCATGAAAAAATACTATTTTCTGAACTGCGAGTAAAAGGTTGGGTGGAAGTGTTCCTCAGTTGTTTTGTTGTAAGAAGCCCCACTCTGTGCAAAGTGCTTACCACTGAATTTCTGCTAGCATATGCATTCATTTCTAGCATTCAGTTCTAGAATATGCCAGACAAAAGAGCCCTGCAAAAATTCTCAGTTTTGAACAAATTTACTGATATTAGAACATGAACGTGCATTTCCAACAAAGCACTTTGTCCTCTTAAAGAAGCTGCGAAAGCAACTCTTTCTTTTCCTGTTCAGATACAATCACTATGGGGCTTCTGGAGTGATTGTAGGCTTCAGCTGAAAGCCTTTAAGCACCTGTAAAGATGATTAAGGCTGTGAAAACTCTTGCATTCTCTTGGCAGTTGCCCCTTTGTTTGGAATGCAGAATGCAGCGGAGACTGCAGACTTCCAACTCAGAAGTGCTGCTGCCCACAAATCCATGACTCACCTTGGGTTTATGGAGGGTTTATAGTATGTCAGTGGCGTGTGGTGGTTTGGAGAGTTTGTGGGTAGCTCTTGGCTGCAGCAGCTCTAATCTTAATTCTTCAAGGCATTAATTTCTGTTTTATTGGTAGTGATAATGTTGGCCAACCTACAAAAGTTGCCCTGTGGCCTCTTGCTCCCATGGGAACTTGTAAGAGCACGTTAGTTACAGGTAGCTTGTCAAATCACATAGATGGATGGCTTTGGGACGTGTTAATCTTCAGATACTGAATGTCAATATTGAGCAAAGTTTCAGAGAATCTTCAAAGCAGTCAAGCAGAGTGAGGACTTCAGCAGTAATTTTCGGATTTCTCAACCCCTGCCCATTTCTCTTGCTATAGCCATGCTTTGGGATAAAATATTTCTGGGAAGTCTGAAACACAGCTGACCTGGTAGACAGGTACAGTGAGATCCTGAGTCTTCTCTTGTATTTTAAAAGAAAACAAACCCCAACTGTTCACAGTTCCCTGTAAGTGGAATCCAGGAGTGCCTTCAGCGTTTGACTCTAGGTGAAGGAAGACTCACAGCTTCAACCAGAAGCCAGTCAGCTGATATTTGTAACTTGGGCAGTCTCTTTTGGATTAAAGGGCAGAAAATTGTTGTATCGTTAGGATAACCGTCTACACTGACTTTGTGTGAGGGCTTTTAGCATGAGATCTTTATTAGAGGAACTGAAACAAGGTAAACAAAATGATCAGACTACACCACTGCAGAAAATACACATAAATAAATAAATAAATCTACAACTGTCAAATGAAGTCAAAAGTCAGGGTGGAAGAAATGCTTTGGAAGTAGAAGTAGAAGAGATTCACAATTAAATTAAGATGCTATTGTAGAAAGGAATGATTATTTGTAAAAGAAAAGAGAAGACGCGCGCACACACACACACACACACACACACACACAAAGCCCTCCAAACAAAAACCTACTAAAAGGAATGAATCAAAAATGAAATGGGAGGAGAAAAGTAGTGCATTCCTACTAATCCAAACCCCACCCCCCTTTCTTTCTGTGTTTAATTTTCCAGAGCAGTCATAAACCTTGCTAAACAATCAAAAAATTAAATGTTGCAGTATAATTTATGGTGGTTGCAGGATAAATGAGAGTGCACTTTAATTAGTAAATTGCATGTTTATTTCATTTGCTTAACATATAATTTAGATTAGATAAATGTGCTTTGACTGGCTATGGCACCTTGGTATCCTCGTTTGATATAATTTTTAATCACATTGTTTTGGAATTTTATTGCAGCATTATGCAGTTGATATAACAGTGCACAATTAGGTATGCTCAGTTCACACCTTGCTCTTGAGGAAATTACTTTTTATCTGTGTTTGGATGGATCACTTTGTATGGCAAGTGAGACCTTGGGAGTAATAAAGAATGCACATTGTGGGCACTAGAGCTACAATCTGAATAGTAAATAATAATAGTAATGATAGAGCCCTGTTAGGGAAATGTTTGGGAGAAAGAGGAAAAAGAAAATCCTGTGAGTAGGCAACTGGAAATTATTATTCTATGCCATATTAGCAATTCTATAGCGATGTCTTGACATTCCAGCTAAACTGAGGGAAGATGAGGAGGCTTGTTCTAGGCACTGTGCATAGCCAGATGGGGAGAGTTTTTCCACCTAGCACAAGTTAGGAGAGGAGGCAGGTGTTAGAGAAGGCAAGTTGGTGATGTGCAGTGTGGCAGATTCTCAAACAAAGCTGCTGTCCCAGTCCTCGGTCATGTTCCTGCTCTGCTGTTACACTCTGATCCATGTCAGGATGCAGAGAAGCTAGTAACGTGCAGAATGAGTGTGATGGCATCAGAGATAATGCACTGGGGGAGGGGAGCACAGGTTCACAGCATGTCCCAGTAATTCCGAGACCTAAAAATATTAATGCATTGCTCAGCTTGTTTACTGTTGTTCATTTGATGATACATAAGTGAGCATCTATCTGGGATCTGCTCACTGTGTTTTGACTTTGATGGGCTTTGACTCTGGAGCTCTGTTTTCCCTGTTGCTCATTTTGGCATTGTTAGGTGATGACAGAGAAGGCAGTCTCTGTGCAGTGTGTAATTTCAAATTTACCTTTCCATCCACATTTAAATCCCCATTTTACATAAGCAGTCAGCAGCATACTCAGATATTGTATAGGTATTACTGGAGATAACAGGGCTAAAACTTCAAGATTCTGGAAAGAAAAAAAATGTATATTTTTTTTTAATACATAAAAATATTCCCTAAACCTGTAGAAATTAATAGAGAATGTTATTTTGCAGATAAGACATGGTTTATAGAACATTTAATTGAGATCTAGAATATATCTCAGCAGTGGAATTTCGTATAGTAGTTTGACTTAGAAAATTCTGCAGGAAAGCTATCATTTTCTCTTATGTGCTATAAATTTTTTTTCATAAGGGATGCCTGAGTATTACATGTATGCCAATCAGAGATCCCAGGCCACTCTATGTCGGGAAGATTGATGCTGGGCCAGATTATGCTCTCAGTCACACAGGTATAAATCTGGGGTAACTCTGTTGTCTGAGGGCAGAATCTGTCCCACTTTCCTTTCCTCTCTGCATTTGAGTAATGGCCCTGAAATGCACCTGCATGGTGCTGATAGTTTGGCTGTGGCAGGACATTGGCAGGGGGATGTATTGCTTGAACGCTTGCATTCCTGATTTTTTCACAGCTGGTGTGAGAAATTTTGTTTAATGTAAGTTTCAGAATTTGAAACAATACCCCTTAAGAAAACACAGGCAATGAATCCTAAGTGCATGCAAGCTTGTTGGCTTTGTTTAAAATACGATCGTATCAGGATGACAGAGACTAGAATCAAAACACCTTTTTGAGTACTGTGGAAATATAGAAGAAAAAAAAGCAGAGGAGAGTTTTTCTGTGTTTTTGTGTTGTTGTTTTGTTTTGTTTTTTTTTTAAATTGTGATTACTATTATTCACTGATGCATTAGAGTGTTTAAATAATATTTATGAGACCAATCATGCATATGTCATAGTGCTGTAAGAAAATATCTGTGGTATTTAGAGCCAGTGATGCAGCCCTTATAAATATCTGTGTTGCTCTATAAAGGCAGACAGTGCTTCCCTTATGGAACGCAGGGAGAATGGCATGGACCTCTTGAATAATTAATATGGTTTTCAGAACAGTAGTCATGGAAACCCAGGCTGTGTCACATACATGGGTTTTAGGAATTAGGCATGTTTTGAATTGCACACTTAACCAAAAAAGAGCATGTTGTCAGTCCTAAAGATCAGAAGCATTTTCTCAGCAGATCTCTTGTTTGCACTGACGAGCATGCGTCCCATTTTTTTGGATACAAATAGTATTTGGATGCCTAAAAATGTGCGTGATAGCTATCTGAAGGGCCATTAGAGGCACTAACCGCCCTGAGTCATCTCTTAGATGTCTTATTTTTCTTTTTTCTTTCCCGCATCCCAGACCCCTGAAGATCCTAGGATGTAGGTTTTAAACTG
This sequence comes from Tetrao urogallus, assembly GCF_951394365.1. Taxonomy (NCBI): domain Eukaryota; kingdom Metazoa; phylum Chordata; class Aves; order Galliformes; family Phasianidae; genus Tetrao; species Tetrao urogallus. Next base: position 891,786 of record NC_136826.1, read on the forward strand.
TACAGCCAATTGCTATTCACTTAAAAGACCACAGCTTTACCACAAAGTTGTGAGGCTCTTTCTATTAGTTCAGTTGTGTGGCTTTTTTATCTGCCTCAAAAAATGTCTCTTCGGGATCAATATCGTCATTACCTTGGGTGTGTATGTGGAAGAAGTCAACCAGGCAGCAGTGAAAAGCTATCATCCAGTCCTCAGTAATATTGTACGTGGAAGGAATAAAAATACACAGAAGTTATTTATAGACCATAAACCCTCTGGTTCCATAAACCATTTTATACTATTATTTGTCCAAGTCTACAGAGTCTCTCCTGAGTTCAGTGCACATTCAAAAGCCTCTGTTCTTTATTTCTGCCCGTTTGAATGGAGAAATTAATTAGAAATACATTTAGCAATTTATGGACATGAAAAAGCCATTTTGCCCATTAATTCTGCTTTCTTTTACCTTTTTTAATATTTACTTTGTGTTGTTGCTCTCTTTCAATCTACTGTCTACTAATAAAAATATCAAATATCAGTCTTTCACAAATTCATTGAGAGTTTGGCAGTAATATTACTTGACATCATGACACGGCATATTCATTACTCTCTAAACGAAATGATTTTTCTGTGCATTCTGTGATTCAGATTCCTCAATTAGATGCACACTTGTGGCTTTCATTGAAGTTGATGAGAGTTCTATAGCTGTCACTGATAGCCGGTACTGGCTTGTTCTTTCCAAATGTGAAATGATGCCTACAGTTTTGTTTTGCTTATGGTTTTGTTTTGTGTTTTTGTTTTTTTTTTAATTGCAAATAAACAGGTTCTTCCTGTGCTGTATTTAAAATGTTCCTAATATGAAATGAAATATTTCTGTTCAGTCACTTCAAACTGATCTCTTTCCTGGGAAGTATAAATTCAGTCACATTGGCCTGTCTGGACAACAAATCTTCTTAAGGGCCTTGAACCACTTAACGTTGCACCTTCTCTGCAGTAAAACTAACTTAGCTGTGTGCTCCTTAAAACTGGACAGAATTCCAGCAGTGAAGTAGTTATCACAGAAATAATCTTGCTTCCTATGATTTGTATTCCAGCCCTTTGTTGATGCATCTCTGTGTCCTTGTTGCTTTTTTCCTTTACTGCAGCCATACCACGCTCAGAATGAATGGAGATTTTTTTGCACTAAGCTCTAAATACCTTCCCAGTAATTCTGTGCATTGTTTGGCCGTTCATTTTCCCCCTTCCTGACTTATTACATTCCACCTTTCCCAGTTAAGTCATCCATCTGTAGACTTTATATGTCAGCGATGGAAACAGCCATAACACTTAGAGAACCAACTCAGAAAGATGTGTAAATATCTACTGCCTATTGGAAGTGTCTCATAATTACCTGAGAACTTTCAAAACCCCAGAAAACCCCATGCAGTTGCTAATCTTCTCAGCTGTACTGTTTTCTGGGAAGAATCTGCAGGGAGCTAATTAAAATGCTGCATGTCCTTCACACTTTTAGAGTGATTAGAGAAGTTAAAGGGGGATGAGAAATTGGCCCAGGACAGTAACTGCATGCTGGGTAATTCACTGATGAGTCAAACTGTCATTCCCACAAAAACAGCTGGGGTCGCAGAGGAATTATAACCAATCTAAGAGCTTATCTTAATAGCGTGTTGGCCTCTCCTTATTTTCTCCTGCCTTTCAGGTAGGACTTCAATATCTTAATGCAAAAAAGCCTTTCTCCTTCCATTGTGAACTATACAGCCTTGGTACCAGTGCTGTCTTTAACTCATTACCACTCAGGCTGTTACGATTTCCTTGAAGTCAGAACTCTTACTCTGTTCCCTATGCAATAACTTAATTTGTTTCTTAACTCCCAAACATTGCATTCTTTCTAGTTTTCATATCAAAGTACAGGCGCCAGTTTCACCTGTCATTCAGCACAATAAGAGTTTTTATGATTACTTTATCACAGTGTCACTTTGTCACCAATAAGATTATAACTTCATCAGAGCCCGTTTATATGAATCATTCCGTACTTTGAATCATAACGACTTGTTGCACAGTTACTGGTTTGTAAAGGCAAAAGTCAGGCCTGATTCTAGGGATACTCACAGACACAGAATACTTGCAGAATACTCTAGGCTGTTGGTATCTAATGTGTAGGTCTTCTAGTTTAACTTTGTATGTTTGCATAGCACTAGCCTACTGCTATTTAGTACTTTAACAAACCAAAGCCATCTAAAGTCATCTTAATGACTTTTGCAAAAATCCAGTTGACTGTTGGTTTTGGCACAGAAAGTTATTTAGCAGTTACTTAGCTTCCTTCTCACAGAAATATATTTACATGCATATACACACAGACACATGCAGTTTTATAGTTTCAAGCAATTGATGGTTCTGTCATATCTGCAAGTAATCTGCAGTACCATCATTGCTGTGACCTTCCAGGCCACTGAATGTAAATCACATTCTTACCCTCCAGTCTCTGTGGCAAACGAAAATTACTCGGAGATTGTGTTTGAGCAGTGCCTGACAAGTCAGCTGACAGTGCAGGAGGCATACCATCGTTTTGGTTGCTCTGGAATATTTCCAAAGCTACACCAACTGCAGTGTTTTGCAATGCAATCTGTGGTTTGCTGAGGCACTCTGTTAGCTGTCACATGCTTGCTCATAACCATTGTGTTCTTCCTGACTTCTACCCCCTATCGATGGAAATCCCTATTCTGGCTCTTCAGCCACCAAATTGCTCTGATAACATTATTGACTTTGAGGGTTTGGGCTTTTCAGACTGATGTCTCACAGTCACATAGTTCCAGAGAATTGGTGGAAGATTGTTCTAACACTGTACTCTGTCAAAATATTCACCCTTCTTTGCAGAAACGTTTGGAAGTTCACGCAGGTGCTTTGGCACTTGGAAACCTTAAATAGGATGTAATGATAGGCGCCTGGGAAGAATGCAATGCAAACAGATGCAAGTTCAGAGTAGCAGGTAGTCATGGAAATTCTCCTATTGGACTGCTAAAGTCATAATCCCTTGGTGTGATCCAATGCAAGGACTCGTGGAAATTCGCTTCTTTCCTTCAGAATTGTGATCGTGACTGTTATTCATTTGAAAAAAAGAAAACAAACCAACAAACAAAACTGTTATTCATTTTATTCATTCTCTGAAAGAATAAGAGGATCAATAATTACAATTTTACAGAAATTAGTAGTCAGATGAATGAATAGTGCTGCTTTTATTTCACCTTCTTCTGTTTCTCACTTGCTTTTAACAGCAACAGTCTTATTTCTCACCTCTGTTAGACATTTCAACTTTATAATTTGTCACTTTTCACCAAAAGATCAAATGAACGGGGAACACTTGTATGACATCTGGAGCCTTAATTCTCAGAGCATGCATGTAGAGAATGTGCACTTGAATCACAGTTCTTACAATGGTACTTACCACGTCAAGCTTTCTTCTGGATCTGTTCTCTCAGACATTCAATGGGGAAATCTGGAGTCCGTCTCTTTTCTCTTTCTATGAAATTCTAGATGTAAGTTGCTGCAGGAATGTCAAAACTTCAGACATTTATTTCTGATGTAGCAGAACAAATAAATGTTTGTTTGGATATTTTGGTGTCTCTTTTCATCATCTGCACAGGATTGTTTAAAATGGGCTGATACAAAGCTGGATTAAAGAGTCTCAAAGCAGATCTGATGAATACGTTATGAGTAGCAAGGGTGTCTGAATGCCCCACAGGGCTTTTAGGTCTTGGTTTCATCTGCTCACAGTGGAGATCAGTTGAACCACTGTGCCTCTTAGAGCAAAAGAAACTGAAACCATGGATCTTTGCCAGGAATCTACATGCACATGGCCAGTTAAGAACTGGAACAGGTTGATACTAGCAGTAGGGAAGCCTGAAAATGCTCTCATCATACCTATCCCAGCAGGGCTCTTGGTGCAATGACAAGGTGATCATCTTGACAGACTCAGAACTTTCTTTTTTAAACACACACCAAAAGAGAGGGGGGAGATTCAAAAGGGTGGGAGGGAGAAGAAAAGGCACAAAAAAGCTGAACTCTCCTGATGTGACTTCTTTAATTTGCTGTCAGTGATGCCACCAATGTTAATTCTGGCAGGGTTAATTATGAGAAATTAAAAAGCTGCTCAGAACAGACTGTACCCTTCGTACTCCAATAAAGAGGCAGCTCTGGCGTGAGAAAATTTCTTCATTAATATACATCCCCAAAGGGCTACCGCGTGCAGCTCTCTGAATATGAATCATAAACTCCCAGGGACCCTGCAGGAAGCAGAGGAGATAGGATTCAGAGGAGATTGACTGTGTTACTTTTACTGCTTCAGGAGAATGATGCTCAGGCTGGCAGGAAATCACCGTGCCAGCGACATTTGGAAAGAAGAATTTATTAATTTGCATGTTGGCATGTTACGAGCTTTGAAATATGGTTTTAAATATGTTCTGTACAGACATTGCTGTACCAGTGTTCTGAACGTCAGTCTGTAATGCATACAGCTGTTTACATCGAATGTAGCATAAGCATTGTAATTGTTTACCATTTTGTATTTTTGCAAAAACTGCTTAAGGGTATGCATTTATTTCTCAGGAAATTTTACTGGCTTCTCACAAACCAGGCTCTGTAATACCCTTAACCTAATACGTTCCACTAAATGGCTACCCTGGATACACTGCAGAAAGTAAACGGAGAGAAAAAAACGCATACAAATTGTGCAGCTCTAAAATATAAGCTGAAAAAAAAAGAATGTGTCCCAAAACAATAATCTGTAATCTCTATTGGTATAACTTGGCAAAGCCATGTTACCAAGCAAGTATAAGTGCAAATGGAGCCAGAAAAAAAGAAGGAAAAAAAAAAAAAAAAAGAACAAACAAACAAACAAAACCCCAGTGAAATGCCTCAGTGGTATTAACTTTCAGCAAAAATAAAGCCCTGTTGTTTAAAAAAATAAAAAATAAAAATATGCACTCAGTGCACTTGTAGTGTAACTTTGTGATGCTGACGGGGTGTTCCACAGTGCTGCTGCAATTCTGAAGTCCTGGAAAAGGTATTACGATCTGTAAGTCATTATAGCTACAAAAAAAAAACACCCAAAAAACAGTTCAACAAAATGAACTTACAACACAGAGGTCTGAAAGGAAGCCAAAGAATTAATTTTCCTAAGAAAACATGTCTTTTTTGTCCTCTAAAGTGCCCATATATTGTGTGTAACCTTTCATTCAAGAATCTCAACAGGCTTCACAAACATTAACTAATTAACCTTAATAGCAGCTATGGTCCATGAATATTATTTTAAAATGTGTTGTAAATGGTCATTCAGAGGGCTGATAAAAATCAATTGAGGTGGACCTCTATGGAAATTGAAACAGATTATTTATAGCAGTGGAGAGTACTTAAGGACAACCTCTTAGGAGAAGGTGTTACTTAAGCAGATTGCTTTTTCAGTCAGGTTACGCGGTGAATTGCTATTGCCTTACAGCATAGCTTTGTGCAGGAGCAGTTTGGACTTGTGGGGAAGCATTTGTGCATCTGCAGTCACTGGTTGGCATGCTGGGTTCTCTGTTTTGGCAACTCTTTGGTTATGGAGCTGACTCTGCCTACTGATAGCCTCTTGTTTTTCCTATTTCTTTGTTAATGTGGAATTAGAGGTACAGGTAGACAGAGGATCACGGGACCACTGCAGTCTAAAGCCAGTGTGATGTAGTACCTTTCTGGCTGAGGATCAAAACAAGACAACTCCGTTCCCAATTTCTTTGCTCTAATGTTGGAATCCCACTTTCCAGCTATACAGCTAAACATCTGCTATCAAAAATAAGGGAGAGATTAGGTATGTGCTGTAAAAATGGCATTTCCTTTGTCACTGAAAAATGACTTTAACATTTTCAGGAATAAAAACCTCCTTTGTTTTTTTTTTATTTTTTTATTTTTAATTCTAATTCCTGTCTCCAATTTCACCTTAGATGTGTGTGTCCCTCCCGAGCCCTGAATCCCTGCTGTCACCAGCTGTGCATTTCTTGGCAGAAAGCCACTTATCAATGTTAAGGATGAACTTTGAGCTCACTGAATCATTCATTGTAATCTTCATGTAACAAACATAACATTTCAGCAAGATTTCTAATTACTTTTTTTCATAATGCCCTGTTCCTGTTGGAATGGCTCTGGTGGCATACACAGAAAAAACATGAGGCCATAAATCTATTGACTGAAGCAATGGTAGGAAGGAAGAAAACATAGAAGAGGAGAAGGTCATTTTTATAATTAGTGTAATACATCAACAAGCTAGGAACCTGAAATTGAAGAAGTTGTTAGAAATGGAAATTTGACTAAAAGGGAAAGTTCATCTGTAAGTATCTTCTTCCCTACTTCCCTTCTTATACCTTACTCTCCAGAGCAGCCCTTCTGACCGTTTCCAGCTATACTACTTTCACATTCAGACTTTGCAACCCAATACATGGGTTTGAACTATTTGCAAAGCTACTGCTTTAAAATATTCATATGGTAGAGATGGGTGCTCCTCCCAAAGGGCTCCAAACTGCTGCTTCCAAAACTTGCAGGTGAGTAAAGCACAGATCAGAGCCAGACTGGCTTATGCAGCCGTCTTTGTTGCATTCCATTCAGGTCTGCATCGCTCAGTTAAAACCTTGGGCACCCAGTAGTCCCAGCATTGCAAGAAGGCATGTGCAAGTCTGAGGGGCATGGTGAGGATGGTCAAAATCCAGTCAGATGAGATGAGCCTCGTTCAAGATCTTTTGATTTCTGGCAGTCTTTTCCAGACATCAGCGTGTTATTTCGGCAAAAATCATGAAAACCGCTCTGTTTCCAACTGGATATTTCATCTGAAATGCAACTCACTTGCAACTTGTTACTGTCTAAAGAGAATGCTAACACTGCCACATTTCCTCATTAGCTTTGCATAAGACAGGCTCCTGTGTCACAGCTGATGGAGCCTTTATGAGCCTTTTAGCCGAATGACTGATGTTTCCCTCGTTATGTCAGATCTGAGGGCACTGCTGGCATCTTTCTTTATTCGCTGTCTAACACCATCAATCGAGCAGCTGCCATGCACCCATGATCAGGCTGATTATTAAAATGTGCTCAGGAGGCTGCCGACACCAATTTTCTTTCATCTGAAGAGGCCAATATACACTGGCTCAAGCCGACAGTTATGTACGTGGAATATTTAGTGCAGGAGCCAGCAGGTAAGACTGAAGCTGATTCCTTACAGTCTGGATCCAGTCCATGGGAATTACCATTCAGACGTTACAGGAACAATGGTGATGTTTTTGTTTTTCCTCTTTTGTTTTAAAATAGGGTGTACTTTCTCTAAAGCACTCCTTGCTCTGATACTCAGATGTCCCTGGTGATGAGATGTCACAGCCACTGCAGAACTCATTAAGCTTGAGTCCTGCTAAAAACAGACCTAGGTGTGATTGCTCGCTCCTGACGTTTATAATACCACTTCTGCTCTGCTGTCTCTTCATTCACCCATATGTCAGTCTCTCTTAAAGGGAGACAGCCCCTGCTTTCCTCACACTAATAGCAAGAAATTCTTCTATAACCAGTGTGGTCCAGAACCAGGAACTGATCCAACCTGTCGGGGTTTGATCAGGAGCTCAGGCTCAGCCAGAGCTTCCCTGCCCACAGCAAACACAGCAGCTGGGCTGAGCGCCCAGCTGTGCAGCCAGGAGCATTTCTCTTCAGCCACTGTCCCCTCTGAGGTATCTAATCTTGATTTCTTCATCTCCAAACAGTAAGTTCAAACCATTATTTCCATTGCACTTGCCGTTCTAGTGTTGAAGGATGAATTGTGGGTGTTTGTTGGTTTCTGATTGTTTGTTTCTTTTTGTTCAATGTTGTTTTTTAAGGAGTATTTTAACTTCAGTAGTTATCAAAAGTAGTTTTGTTTTAGCACAGTCGCATGGTTGCGTGTGAGTAAAAGATATGCGTAAGTCCATCCTATAGAGCATAGAATCACATATCTATTTGCGGTATAGCATTAGAGAGAAGGAGGGGAAGAACCACCTATGTGCCAGGGAAAGGGGGGTCCTTGCAAAACATGCTGTTCCTTGGGGTGGGGATCCCTTGCTGACCCAGCGTTACACTCTTAGTGCTGTTAATTAGCTGCACAACACTGCAGAGCATTCAACTCTTTTATTGCCTGCCTCAATTCACACCCGAGAAGCTATTTCTTTTGAAGGAGACCCTGTCCTCAGGGACATAGAGTAGAAGGGACCAGCAAGAGTGACTGAATGACAAGTGCTAGGAGCAAAGCCCTGCTTCCTTTGCTCTGCATTCCATTCCTGAGGCACTCGGAGGACTTGCTGGAAGATCTGGTGTAGGACTTGTTACAAGGAAGACAATCCCAAAAAGAAGAACGCTGATGTTCTCACACTGCCAAACAGCGGGCTGCATTGCCTTGATGATAAGAGCTTTGTGTGGTGGTGGGTGCGCGTATGAATGTATGGTGCACGCACCAAAAGTTCACAGAACAAAGTCCTTATTCTGTGAACGCTACAGAATCAACATGAATTCTAAGAGCATGATATTCTATGATATTAAGCGAATACATTTTTCATGGCCTACCTGCTAGTGTAACTAATTAACAGCCGTTCTCATTAATTACATTGATCAGGATCATAAAATAATTTCAAGTTGCTGAACACGATCAACAAGAGTAAAGTGGTTTCACTTTAATCCCTTAATGATTTCTTCATGATTAATCAAACAAAATGTATGTAGCTATTTTTTTTCTTGGGACTGCAATTCAGGGCAATTACAATAGGCATAAAGTTGATGCAAACAGAACTACAGCTGATGAAGCAGTAAGGCATGATAGGAGAGGGGGTGTGTTATTAGAAAAAATCACCTAAGGGGGAGTGAGGTGGGAGGGAAGAGTGGGATTTTGTTTTTGTTTTTAAAGAAAAAATACACATGAGGACCTCTGCTCCCCCAGGAGTCTTCCTATAACCACACCATGCTGTTGCCTTTTGCTAGCAGGAATTTATTTAAGATTTTATACAAAACTGAATTCAGGGGGAAAACCTCGTGCCACAGTCTGGTTGGCAGGTTCCATTTAAAAGTCATAACTATGCAGCCACCATCTTCTCTTGCTGGTTCTGTGAATATTGTATAGATCTGCTTTTGACTGTATGCAGCTCTCTTTTGATGAGCAAACAGATGTGCCTTTCTTTCCCTTTAGGATCTTTACACGGATGCTAAACCACGAGCTCAGGTTGCTGACATGGACCTGATGGTGGTCCTTCAGCTATAAAGCTTCTATCTTTGCACATGCACCAAATAATATACGAATCCTGCAAAACGCTTGCAGTGATGTTTGTCATAATTTATTGTACTGTTATTACTTCTCATTACCCCAAATTACTGAGACATTAACAGTGTTTTTCATGGTCACAGAATTAGGATGGTTTATAGCCGGTCTGAGGTAGCAGTGTGTCTCTGTACATGATGCAGATATTTACATGGTAATTCATAGATGCCGCACATACACATATTTTAAAAAAGGATGGCATGGTTTCTGGTGCTCAGTTGAGTGCAACTGTCAGCTGCCCAGTCTCAGGGACCTGCTGCTCTGGTACCTCCTGGAGATTGACGGTGAGCCTCTCCCTGTGAAACATGCTTGGTATCTGCAAGCCCCCCTGTACCTGGCAGAGATGTGGCAGGCTTCTCCTGTGTTCCCTGGGATCACAGCTGGGAGCAGCACCCTACAGGAGTGCCGGGTAGTGCTCCTTGGGGCCATGCTGCCCTTGGCGTGCCGTGCCCTCACTGGGAGCGTGTAGCAAGGAGAAAGCAGCTGTGTTGGATGGCTCTGCTGCTGGTTCTGAGTGATGGGAAATTCAGTCATTTGTTCCATTGAAAACTGCACCGGTCAAATGTTTTGTACTTATGGCTTGGAGATTTTTTTCCTGATTTGGTGGCTTGTGGTTGGACTTACCGTGGCTTACCCAGCAACAGAAATACAATAATGTAGTTTGTCATGATAATGCTTTCTGTGTGGCCGTAAAGATCCATAGAATTTAACCTAGTTTTGGATGAAATAACTAGATTTAGATCATCAATCACAGTCATTTTGTAGAAGAAAGAGAATATTAACTTGGTCTTGAAATGTGGTTAATTCTAATTTGCTGTTTTCAAAGATAAGCGATGCTCACAATCCTGTTAATTAAAAAAAAAAAAAAAGTTTTCCATTTTACTTCATGCACTATTTTTCAATGAAATAAGTTTGTCTTTTTCCTTCTTATTATTGATGCTTGGCTCAACATGCCACAGGCTTCCTGAAGGAAAAGTAGTGTGTACTTGTTGTGACCCTTTGAAATGAAGATAAATGGTCTCATGCAAGATACATTATGGGCTTTATGACATGCATAAATATACAGCAGGTTGTATCCCTTCCATAAAAATGTTCTTAGGTTTCCAATATCGTGTTTTAATGCAGTTTTGTTAACAGGATGACAAATAGCAAAAATATGTATGTATTGAAATAGGGTCCCAGATTTGTGTGCTGTTCATTCAACTGTCGGCTATTGCTGCTTCTCAAGCTATGGCCTGACTTTGACCTTGCTAAATATTCATCTCATGTCTACATCACTGCTTGATTAAGCCAGGCAACTTTCTGTGTGTAGCTGTATTGGGCATGAATCTGACTGCCATGTGGAAACACTTTTTTGGTCAAGGTTAGGAATGAGCAAGACCTTGTTAAAAACTAAACAAGCACGAGACATAGGGGATTTGCATGATCTAGAAATACTGCTTTCTTATGAGAAATACTGATTTCACATCTTATCTCCAACATGCAGCAGTAGTCAGGCCTGTGTTACGTGTTAAGAAGAGGAAGCGTTTGTTATTAATGTACTGTAAGTGGCCTAGCTGGGAATACAAAATGACCTTTAAGCTAAAACAGCAAAAAAGGGGGAGGGGAAATGAAATGTAGATTCGTTTTATAATTGGCTTTAGTCTTTTTGTTGAGAGCATTTGGATATCTTGCTTATGCTGCTTCGCTCAGCCTCTAAGAAAAATAATGATGACAAAACCAATAATTGTTCTATAAAAAAACATTCTACTGCACTGTGAGTGTACATGGTGCGTACCTGCAGAGTGTTTTCTGTTTGCTCCCCCTTGGTCAGTCATTACATCTAACGCACTGTGAATGCCACTGCAGCTAACAAGCTGCCCTGTGCTCAAATGTGCGCCGCTGTTAATTGACAGACTGCAGGTCACGTCCTGAATGTGCATAAAGTTTTGTGTGCAGAGTCCTCCTCCTCAGCACTCAGCTGAGACTTGTCATTTGACATCAGCTTAGTGTCTGATCCTATCTTATTTGAAAAAGTAAATGTTGAAACAAACTGCGTGATTTTAAAATTGGATTGCCTAATTACTGCAACTGTGCAAGAAGGTGCAAGAATGTTTGTACCTGTAAATATCCAGGTGCTTTGATCTTTTCAAGTAAGCAGCAGTCACAGTTGATGAATGTCTTGGCTGGAATTTAGCAACACAATGAACCTCTGTATAGATATCCCACATGGTATCAATTGAAGCTCCATTTAAGAACTAATCGTTGGCCGTACAAGCGGAGGAAAGCTTGGCTAGATGGATGGAAAGAGCTGCTTTAAGTAGGGATCAGAAAAGGCATTGCTACTCGGCTGGCCTAAATCCACTAATCTGATGTTATTATTAGCGATAAGGAGCAGCGACCAGGATAAAATCTCATTCTCTGCAAATGTCATTTAAATAGAACTCTGATATTTTCCAGTCAAGTAGACAGGCTTTAGTCAAATAGTGAGCACTTTATTTGTAAATGCAGGAGGAAAAGAAAAGCTTTAGTTCAGCAAGTTCTTAAGATGTCAGCTTACCGGTATTGATTAATCGTTCAGCAGTGGCAGCTGCTTCTTTATTAAAAGGGTAGTTCTCCATACAAAGGATATCGGACGTAGGAAATGTTTGTTGACAATTTACCTTTTCTCACAATGTGGCAAGTGCTCAATCTGTTTCTCCTGCTTTGTGGCTCTGCGACTCAGATAACACCTCAGACAGAGCTTATTAGTCCATCTGTATGATACAGATTGTGGCAGCTGGGCACTGCTGGAAACATCGCTGTGTGTGAAGCTGACCCACGCACCACTTCTGAGGTAGGAGTTCTTTAACGGAGAGCCAGTGCTGCTTAGGAAAAACCTTCAGTATGAATGTGCTTCGTGTGTGATGAAAACATGACCTGAGGCCGGCTGAGCAGAGGAGACAGGTGCTTGAATTTCACCCAGTGAAGCCTACAACCTAAGGTGCATCATTATTCATTAATGTTTGTGAAAATTTTAAAACTTTGACTCCATCCACTGCTGAATTAGATGGTTGTTCTTGTGATTTGCCACACCACCCAGGCACCCAGGAATGTACCTGGGCACGGGGCTGACACGGCTACATACAGGAAGGTGTACCAAGATGAGTATTTTCTTTAATCTCCTTCAATCCCTTGTTCCTTTAGGCTTAGGACACAGCTCCTTTTTCTGTTATTTGAAGGTGTGATCATGTGCTCTCCCCCGATGGAAAATGACAGGCAATTAGCCAGTCTAGGCTAAAAATGAATCACTTTTCGAGTCCTCCTTTGCTGTTCAGTACAGGGGAAGCCTGTGTGCTCAGTATGGACAGTAGTCATCTAATTTCCTGGGTCAGTAGAGCTATTAAAGTTGAATCCCTCTATTAACTGATTGTGGAACAGTGAAAGCAAACATTGCACAATGTGTTAGAAGCTTATCCTTTTGCATATATCTTCTTTTCTTGCCAAGTGCAGCTGAGAATAGAGTGTTGCTTTTCCAAGGGATTAGAAAGGATCTTAAGCCACATCATCATATGTAATATCTTTTCTTATACTGTGAATAAAGCTAATAACCAAATGTTATTCTGGAAATGTGAATAGGTTTTGCTGTACACCATCTTTGACCTAATCTCCTGTTTTCTCTTTTGGTTTCCTCTTTTCAATCTGATCTCTCCTCCCTTGTTACTCAGAAGTAGTTTGTCTCTTCCCCTCAGTTTGTTTGGATACCTCCTTCATCTTTCACAAAGGCAGGGAAACTTCAACAGATGTAAAGCCTTCAGTAAAAACATAGCTATAGGAAGAAAAAAAAAATATTCAAATCCCTACAATTACAGAACAGTTAGCACTCTTTTTTTTTTTTTTTTTTTTTTTTTTGTATGTCAGATACATATCTCATGCTATTGCATGCTTGATGAATGTGTGTCCGGCAGAGCTGGTAGCACCAAGTGGAGCTGAAACTATTTGGTATCTGAGCTACGGCTGAATAAACCAATTAATGACTTATTCCAATCATCCATCACTTCTACATCCAAGACCTTGGGATGTGCTCTGGTTTCAGCTGGGACAGAGTTGCTTTTCTTCGTAGTTTTCTTCGTAGTGTATGAGTAGTTTTTCTTTGTAGTGGTATGATGCAATGTTTTGGCTGTAGGAGAAATGCAATGCTGATAACACACCAATGTTTTAGTCGACATCAAGCCAACTTCAAGTAGATACTAGATGTATGAGCTTACTCTTTGAAATCCTAATGAGCAGTTTCTAAGAGCTTTTACTCAGATGAAAACTCACATTCATTTTTGAGCTCATGAGGGTTTTACCTGTGAATAATTGCCTTAAACTGTTCAGTAGTGGAGAATATTTGTTGTTATTTCCTAATGCAATCACTGCAATGTTTCATAAAGATTCTGCTAGTATTTATACTTTCAAGGTTTCAGAAAATGAAATGTCTGTGTCAAATGCTCATGCAGACTAGAATTTTCAGACAAGAAAATTCTAGTCTGTTACTAAGTACCAGTTACTAAGACTGTGACACTGTCTCAAATGCCTGTAGGTGTAGTTTGGGTTTTAGGTGTTCTGAAGCAGTCATCTATGGAGCCATCCAGCAGTAAGTTCACTCACTGACCTTTGTTCCTTCTGTCCAACTATTTATCTTGCAGAACACAATTGGGGTGATCCGTTGCAGTAATGTATGCTACTGTGCTCTGGCAAGCATTTTTTTACATTTAAAAACTGGGACTCATTATTGAATAGTGTTTTGAAAATGGCATGTTTCTACATCACTAATTCCATTTACTTACTAACCTGTTATTATAGAGACAGGGAGGTGATTGTACTCTGTATTTTTATATACTGTACAAGGTTTTTATTTTTAAAAGCAAAGGGCTTTTAAATAAAATGTCAATGAAATGTTCAGTATTGATATTAAACTAAATTGAAAAAGTAGTTCTCTAATGTTGAAATTTCTTTATTTCTTACTGCAAACATTTGAAAAGCATATATAGATTCTTGGAAGCCAGGTTGCATATATCTTGTATGAGATACATATCCAAAGCTGTGCCATACCTAAACTTCATATTTGTCTTGCAAATTGTTGCTGGTTTTGCAGCTGCTTTGAGCAGAAGCAGTTATGAGGGCTGCTCCAAAAGTAATGCCTCCTGTTTTATCTTCATAAATGTCAGCTCACAGTGTTGGAGGTGGATGTTGGCAGGATGGCAGTAGAGGCTGAACCTTCCCACCAATATCCCATTACATTTAATGGTGTGACAGATGGCAGCAGAAGGCAGTCTGACAGAATGGCGTCTGACGCAGAAGTGTGTATGAAGCAAAGGTGTGTCACTGAATTCCTCCATGTGGAAACAGTGGCTCCCACTGACATTCATCAATGCATGCTGGACGCTGATGGAGAGCAAACAGTGAATGTGGGTGAGGGGGGTGGTGTGTTTCAGCAGTAGTGATGGCGACACTGGGTCATGGAAATCTTTATGAGTGCAACCTGCAGGCTCTTGTTCATCACTAGTGGTGACTATGTTGAAAAAAAAAAATAGTGTTTTGTAGCTGAGAATTTGCTTTGTTAAATCGTGTTATTGTCCTCTTTGCATGTCTTGTAGTTTCCATGGAAACTACTAGGCATTGTTTTGGGAGCAACTTAAATATTCAGTCTTCAAAGTGGATATAGAAGATATCTGGTAGTAGTGGATCAGGCTGACCCAAGAGAGTAGGAGTGCATTTTTTTCTAAACTTACATTTGTCATCTCCCTCTAGGATAAAGCTCCAGGCTCCTTGGATGAAAACCATACAGCTCCATGCTGTTTGCATAGTCCTACAAACAAGTGAAGGAGCCAAACAACAATAACAACAACAACAACAAAGCCACCCCATACTCATCTCCCCCCACAAAAGACAAACAACTAAAGCAACGCCCAACAACTGCTCCCCTCCCAAACTTACTTAAAATGCTGCAGTTAGTGAAGGCATAGTTATTTTAAATTCCCACCTCTAAGTCATGATGGGATAAAAGGTCTAACTGTGCATTATAGGGAAACCAGTGGGATTTGAGGGCACTGAGCTGTATTTAAATAGCATAACATGGAAAATGAATTGGTTGTTCAATTGGGACAATGATATTTCATCTGGAGTAC
This sequence comes from Tetrao urogallus, assembly GCF_951394365.1. Taxonomy (NCBI): domain Eukaryota; kingdom Metazoa; phylum Chordata; class Aves; order Galliformes; family Phasianidae; genus Tetrao; species Tetrao urogallus. Next base: position 907,230 of record NC_136826.1, read on the forward strand.
TGGTCTCTGGTTTATGTAGAAACCCTGAGTTACTTGTAGCACTTGCCCATGTGCGACAAAGGGCAACATTTGGCCTGTTGTTTTACTGAGAGTTAAGCATGCCAGCTCTATTCCATTTCACAAATTTCACTCTTAATAGAGAACAATAGTTTAAATTTTGTAGAACAGTCACTACTGACCCCGAACATCTATTGTGAAATATTCAGTATTTTAAATATTAAGATAATGAAATAGAGGAGAGGAGGAGGAAAATGGAAACAGTAAAAGATTAGTCCATCATTTTTATGTGGCACCTCAAACGCTATGCATGATCTTACATTTAGTAACTGTCTGTGGAGTCAAGAATTATTAATGTTTGGGGAATCTTCCCTTTAATTAAGGGATTGTGTTTAAATGAAATGCTGTGAGGACTGTGCCTTACCGGGTTGGAAACAAGCTGGCAAATACCTTCTGCCAGTAATGACACTGTAATGGGAAGCACTCCGTAGTGTCCAGTGGCAAATGATTGCAGGTTTAGGTTGGTGGGAGAGCACTGAAAGATCCTTTGCAATTCCAGCCAACGGGCTTTAAAGATGCAGTATTATTTTCTAAAACATGCCTAGAGCATAAAATGGTTTTGGTGTTAACTCCCGAGGACCACAGGAATGCAAATTGAGAGAGACGTATTTATAAAATAAAAATAGGTGCTGGCCTGAAGTTGTCTGTTAGAGTAGAAATGAATTTTAAATTACATGTGCCTGAGGCTTTACCTTCCTTGCCATGGGCAAGGCAGATCCTCGAGCCGTGGCACTGTATGCACAAGTGTGCTACTAACAAAACACTGCTTTGGGAATAACTGAACCTATACATTTTGTAAAGCATTTCCTTCTGCTGAAAAAATATTACCAGATGATTTTTTTTATTATTTTTTTTTCGCCCTGAATTTTTACTCTGTCATGCTCAAGTTAATGCAGAGTTAAACAGAGGCTGAACTTCCACTTTGGCTGAAAGCAGTGCTCTGCTAATGCCATCTACAAATCTGAAGCTATGAGGCAGATTAATGGAAATGAGATGTTCCACTTTTCCACCAGCCCTAAAAGTGATTCCCTGCCTGGTGGGGTGAGCACAGAGGCGACTTGCTTTCTGCTAGTATAATTATAAAATCTAACCAGACTGGCAGCACTTGAAAAAATCAGCTTCCAGAATCAGCAGAATGAAAAATATCAGCCCAATCTTACCCATCCTGTATTTTTCAATCTTTTTAATTTTTATATTTTTTATCTCTGTACTTAAGCTTCTGTTTTGTAGAGGAGGATTTAAAAGGATTTTCATATTCTGATTACATATATTTTTTGATTAATAGTCATGTATGGGAAACATGCAAGCAGGAAGAAAAGGACAACTGAAATATCTCTTTTGTTCACATGCTGTGCAATGCCCAGTAAGCTGTGTCCTTGCTTAATTGGGAAGATGCTGCAGCTGCAGAGTGGAGCTGTTGGCTGGAGTGAGTAAGGGCAAGCTCATGCCTTCTTTGTGCTGTTTTTGCCTCTGCTTCTTACAAATATCAAATATCCTTTGGAGTGGTGATACCACATGATGAAATGAGCACCGGAGAGTTTGGCAATTACAAAAATTTAGTAAAATGAAGAGATTCTTTAGAGATGTGATTCTTAGGTCCTGAAAGCAAGTTTTAAAAATAATAATAATAATAAAAAAAGCCCGCATCCATGAATGTATGTTGAGCAGAAATGAAGCATTTGGATTTTGCCACTTTTTCTATTTGTGCCTTTAGGGGGCTGTAGTAGATGGAATGCATAATGTATTGACTGGAGATATATATTCCACTAGTGAGTAAAGCTCTGAATCCTCTTGGCTTCACTGTTTCTGAATCATCATGTCTTTCCTCAGTGGAGAGATAAATACGTTATGCAGTTCAACCCGTTTAGCCAATTATTCATTTATATAAAGCAGGACCAATTAAGACATTCTTTTGTGTATTTGAACATTCTACATATGGAGCAAAAGGGAGTTAAAAATATCTGTTGCAGCAAATGTGACAGGATGCTCCATGAATACTGAGTATGTTCCTCCTGCAGCTCTTCTGAACAGCAAACTTGTATTCTGCACTGTTGAAATACACCATTAGACAGTTGTGTGGCTTTTCTGATACATGAGATTCACGGAGTCACCTGCACGCTGCTTTTCATTGCCACTAGTGCCTGCTTCGTGGGCATAGGCACAACTCTTTGCACATGGAGAGAGGCAGAATTGACCAAGCAGTTTCTGAGGCAGATGTCCATTTTCTAGGAGGTGGCTGTGTTAGGTATCGCTGGTGAATCAGTATGAATTATTTCATTAGTACTGTTTCTTTCTTTCTGAACATATGCTTTGTCATTTTCCTTCAGCTGTGAGAGTTTGAGAAGAGAATGAGGTTAAATAATAATAAAAAAAAGGTCCCAAACAACCAATGAATTCTTGCTATTGCAGACTTCAGGAAATAAGCCAAAATGTACAATTCCAATTCCAACAACATTTCAGAGTGGTAAAAGTCTCTGTTGGCTTAAGTGTTTCTTGGCACAAAATGCTGATTATATATGTCTCAAGGAGACAATCAGCATGTTCGTATAAAAGTCTCAATCCCTAAAACACAATAACATGTGGTTGCCACTAAAGATTTGCTGTTGAAATAGATAAGAAAAGTTATTCTGGATTACGATATGGGGCCTAACATTGAAAAGCTTTGTTTTGCATTAAAAGTGAGTTTGTGGCATTGTGAAGTGATGAAATGGTATGCAGCATAATGCGGTTTGAATGGAAAGGAAATACAGTAAGATATAAATTGGTTTGGTGGTATTTTTCCCAGCAACTCAGCAATGTTTAACTATTGCACTGCTGCCTGAATCAAGTCGGTCTGTCCCTTTCCAGTGAAGATCTGAAAGACGCAGAGCTTTTCCCCAGTCCCCTGTGCTGGCACTGTGGCTTTTGCAGGGGGGAAGCTCCTGCTTTTGCAGGAGGGGCTGCCAGGAAGGAGTAAGCAAAACAGCCCAGTGGTTTTTGATGGGTCAGGATGTAGGTGAATAATGCTTTTTGTGTTGCCTAGCATAAGAGGGGTTGTTTTAGGTGCATCTTTTGTTGCTTTTAGTCTGTGGTTTTCTGTTTTTCAGCTAAGATCCTTTCCAAATCTCCATATCATAGCTTCAAATTCCAGGGTCTCTTTGTTCCCAAGTGCATGAATTTCAGTGTCTGTGCTGGAAACTAGTTGTGCAGTGTGGTCCTGTTCCTGAGGTGAGGGTGGTGGGGTCAGAAGAGGCCATTGGTGACTTTCCCACAAGTGATCCCCCATGAGGAGCACAGCACTACTCAGCTGGGGAAGGCTTTGCTGCATCAGTTTTATCAGTGCTTACGTCAAACCTCCTGTCCCACCGTGCTCCAGGACCCCGTTAAAGGTTACAAACCAGCGCATGCACTGGTTTTCCAGTCAAATTGTTAAAAAAGGTATAGTTTTGTTGCTGAAAAATAACACCGCGTAAACTGGTTTGAATTTGGCTTCAGCTTCCAAGCTGTGGGTCTTGTTATGCCTTTTTCTGCTAGATTAAATACCCATCTGCTCTTAGAAATCTCATCCTTGTGTAAGTACTCCTGGTGTGTGATCAGTTTGCCTCCTACCCTTCTCCTGTATGAACTCAATAGAATAAGCCATAGTCTCTCCTTGTAAGGTAAGTTTCTCCAGGCTCTCTAATCACTCTTGTAACTCTTGTCTTTCCAAGTGTTAGTGAAGGTAGGGAATAAAGCAGCTAAACAGAGGAGGCCCACTTCTGTTTGGTCGAGCAGTTTGGTAGCAGGAAGCATTCGTTGCTATTGAGAAGGCTGAGAAGAACATCAAGGTGGAGAAACAAAACAGTCTGTTTCACCCAGTAAATGGAGGGGAATTCATGCCTTTTTCAGGCATTTTTCTTCTACAAAGACCTGTCTGTTCAGTCATTAGCAAAATTTCACTTTAAATGTATAATTTCTTCTCTGCCTTATCCCTCTGTCATTTACAGCTCCCAGCATGTCCCAGTGTTTGCCCGTGTGGGTCACATCTCTGGTCATCCCCAGTGCCCAGGGTAAAGTTTCTCTGTGTCCTTTTTAGAATGCCAAAATTAACATTACAGTGAGCAGAAGTTGCTCCCAATAGAAGCACCTTGGTGACTGCATGATTTTAACTGTTGTAAGAAATGTTTTAAAATAAAATGTATTCGCATGTTCTACTTTAAGTATACATAATGGTCCTGATTCACCGATCTGCGGCTTTGTATCACTGCAATGCAGAGCATCTGTATGCACAGCTTAGCAGGACTATTAATGTGGCTTTTCTAGGTACCGTCATGGCACAAGGCAGTTGTAGTTTATCATTTGATGTAACTATGAAACAGTTAGTGAAGAGGGAATGTCTGCCTTGCTCTTTCTGTTTCTTATTTCCTTAATAACAGCAGAGCTACCTGTGGGCAGATACGACTATATGTTATGCTGTACAATTAAGAGTTCTATTGTACTGAGATGCTGTTTAGCGTTAACAACAAATGAGAAGAATTCAAGTTCCCAGTGAGATATTCATATTGATAGCGTGGCTGGTGGTTTGTTGAGTGTTTGGGATGCAATAGAAACACCTAGTATATCAATTCTGCTTTAATACTGCTGACATCTAGGTGTGATGCATTGTTGGGATGAAGCCTGAATTATTGAAGCATCAGAACAACTAATTCCCAATAAAATCGGACTGCTTTAAAAAGTTTAAGAGAATTCTTTGTCCTCCAGGTTATATGACCTGAAAATAAAACTACACAAAAGGATTTAATAAAACATAGGCTACGCTTTGTGAGGGCTCTCTCAAGGCTTTTCAAGGAGTAAGCAGTTACCATTTCCGAGGTAATGTACTTCATTTGCTTTCCAAATAAGCGACTTTGGTATTAAGAGAGACTCCTGTGCAAGGACTGGGATTTAGACTCCTGTAGGGTGCTCCATCTTGTTCCCTAGCAGACCTCTAGCTTGTCTGAGGTCAGTTATATTACCAAGCATCAAACTGGCTGTAGTATTTCTCTCTCTCTCTCTCTCTCTCTTTTTTTTTTTTTCTAAATGTTTTTATTTTAGTTCATGCAGCTCCAGAAACAACTTGGAGATGTTACGTGCTGTGACTGCAGAGTAGCTGGTGATGGCTCTGTTCAGTTTCACATTAAAAAAAATAAAATCCTACGTGCATTAATAATGTTCTATAACCACTTCTGCATTTTAAGCGCAATCTTATTTTTTTATTGCAAAAATGAAACAATACGTGGTTTCATTACTCCCTAGAATATTTCTCAGAACAGATTTTCTCTAGGGAACAGCAGCAGTGCATGGGTGCTTTGAGAGTGAATTTCATTTTTTCCATCTTTTAATAATGATTTAGTGGAAATATCTGTGTAAAGAAGGGACCATTTTTTTCTACCTAAATATACATATGTGTGTGTTGTACAATTAAAAATCTTTGCATACTTACAAATTTTCACGTGTTTTTGATGAATATTTTCTGCCTCTTCGCAGAGTAAAGGCATCATTTGTAAGCACTGAGGACAGATTTAGTGCTCTGATGTCAGCGGGGAGCTTCCAGTTCATTTAGAAGAGTTTGGTTCTGGTGCATGGCAGGGGAAGGTTTCTCTACAAGTGTGTTGAACAGTGCTTAGGATAGAAAGAAAGGAAACCGTGCGCTGCAGTGAGGCACTTCCCTTTAGGCACCTGAGAGAGATGATGACCCAGTGGAATTAGAAACAAATATATTCTCACTGTTCTTGCAATTTCAATTTCCAGGTTCTGTGATAAAATTATAGTCCATTAAACACATTCCTTCACTTGCGAGCCACTTTTCCTCTCCTTGCTTTAAAATGCTGCAACAGTTTCAGCACAAAAAGTGCCTATTTGCCCCCTGTGTTTCTCAAGCACTTACGTGTACGATTTTTACATGATATGTTTCTTTTAAATTTCCCCCACTGGTAGCTCACATGGTGAAAAGCGTAAGCTGGGGGCATTTAAGAAAGTGGTGCAGTGCAGACACATGTACATGTGTATAGCTGCTCTGAAATCTGGCTCAGTGTCACAAGAACAAAACAGAACAGCAAAGATGTCCTATTTGATGCTCAGCAGCAGAGCCTCCTGCTGACAGGAGGTTAGGAACACTGTGTAAACATCACCACTTTTCCCCTTCTTTTTGGCACTGAGAAATGGCATCATCATCTTAATGTATACAATTGTTCTGTTTGGCGAAGCAGGCAACCTCCAGTTTGGGCAGGAATATGGCTGCTTATTGTTAGAGACGTAGTGATCTCATTTATATGCAAGTGTAAGACTGAGACTGGAATTTCAGCAGGTACTGTTCCTCCTTGGGCTTCTTTAATTGGGTTTGCTGTATGCAAAAAAACTTGCAGGTAATTGTATTCAGTATTCATGGAGGACACAGTTTTCTCAAGCAGAAACAAAAACTATTTGACTTCAGCCTATCCAGGACAAGAAAAACACAAGAAAACTTCCTGCTAGATGATGAGTGAGGGATTAGATCCTGACCTGCCTACTATTAGGTGCTTATCAGTTACTTGGCTTACAATAGGTATGCTGCAATATGTTTTATGCTACTGCACAAATAATAGTAGTATTTCTGTTTCTCACAAATTATGATTATTACTGAGCTTATGATGACTGTTCTGTTTTCCAAGTCTTTTCCCTGGAAAGCTCTTTTTGCTGTCATAGGTCTCTGCATGCTTCCCCACCATCCTGCTGCTCTCCAAAAGGGTTCTGTCAGTGTTTGCTGGATTAGCAGGATGATTTGCTTTCCTGGCATGTTTTGCTTGTCCATAGGGACAGACTGCTCAACAAAAAGAACAGACCTAACCTGGTGCATCAAGATGCAGAAACTAGTAACTATCATTAGTTCTGAGTTTGAACCTCCAGGCACTGAACTGCACAGTCTTCAAGAATAGGAAGATTGATGTATCTGTTGCTAGTCTAACATGCCAGCCCAGCCTGCTTCCAAACTGAGTTGTAGCATTATTATCCTGAAGTGACAGATATGTGCAGTGATGGTGATCTTTGACCTGCATAAAATAAGTCAAAGGAACAAAGCAAAACTTCAAAGAACGTGAATGTGACCGACACTCTCAAGCTTATGAGAACAGTATACTGTTAGCTTCAGCACTGCAGACATTTAATCATTTCATCTGTACCTTAGCACATTCTTGTAATTAGGAATCAGACAGTCTTTAATTCTCCAGCTAGATTTCTTCTCTTCTCTGTCCTTTTCTTAGAAATCAATACTGCGTTTTGATTTCTTTTATCGCTTTGCATATAGGTTACCCTGATTTATAACCTAAATATATGTTGCACTTGTAACTAGTAAAGGGTATTTTTTGTTGTTTCTTTTTGTTTTGGAAAGAACAAGTCATCTGAGCCAGCTGCAGTAAAATCTTCCCAATTCAGGCTAATGATCAGGAGAGTGCTTGCAAGTTCTAGAATTTTCTGATGCAGGGAGCCAGGAAACAGCATTAAAACCCAGAACAAATGCATCCTATAATGTACTTTGTTCATTTATTTTGTACCATAAGGATAGTTTTGTTTTAATAATTTATGATAATAAAATTCTGAGTGAAGACATTCTACTGTATTTTGTAATGATAAAGAAACTTGAGTGAGAGAGGGTCTTTCCACAACATCCTGATATTACATGTGTCTTGCAAACAAAATAAGGAGTTGGTCATATACTCTTAGTATCTGCTTATGTCCTGCTGCTCCCTTCCCCTCAAGATAAAACAGGGCCTTGATGCTGTTTTGCATATCAGAAATCCACACCATGGAAAAGAAGTTCTTAATTAAAGCACAGTATCTGCACCTCTTAATGTCTGAGAGCTCATAGGAAGCATCTTGAAGATCTTCCCAAACGTTTTCTGTAAGCTTATAGGGAATATCTAAAGCTTTTCCCATTGCCTGCCCTTATTGCTGTATTAAATGGGGAAAGAAAGTGAAGTCAAAAATACAGTTCAGTAGACTGCTCCAAAAGTAATGTCCCTCTTTATTTTCATGGAAACTACAAGAGATGCAAAGATTACAATAAAACTGATTGATAGAGCAAATTCTCAGCTACGAAACAATGTTTATCAACATAGTCACCACCATTAGTGATGTATTTTCAGCAGTGATGAAAAAGAGCCTGCAAGCCACATTCGTAGACATCTTCATGGCCATCTGGAACATGGCTTTTCTTTCACAGCTTTATTGCCACTGCTGAAAAGCACCACCCACCTGTCACTGTGCTCACACCCACTTTTTGGTAGCCATTGGTGTTCAGCAAGCATCCATGTATGTCAGTGGGTGCCATTGTTTCCATATAGAGGAATTCAATTCCCCCCTTTGCTTCATATATACTGCCATGTCAGATGCCATTCTGTCGGGCTTTTCCTCTGCTGCCGTCTGTCACAGAATAAAACATAACAGGAGAGTGGTGGGAAGGTCCTATTTATATTGTTATCCCACCAATATCTCCCTCTGACATTGTGTGCCAACATAATAAAACAGGAGGCATTATTTTTAGAGCAGCCCTCATAAAGAAGGCCTTTGCATTCACCTGTAAAGTCTTTATGTGCAGATTATGACATCTGCAACTCGTGTTCTACAGAAATTCATTTTTAGTGGCATGATTTTTTTTTTTCTCTCACCAGTGATCTATTTAAGCAAAAGTTATTGAAGCAAAAGGTATTTCCTGGGGAATTAATGATCGGATGGGAGGAGTTGATAACCCAGTACAAGCGAGGGCCATCTCTCCCAGCCCATCATTAATCTCCAGAAAATGCCATGTACAGAGGTCACTGATTTACTGATTTTTTATTTTTATTTTTTAAGTTAAAAAGAATAAGGTACAGTAGCATTTGCTGTCTGCATTTATAGTGGTACTCAGATACTATGCTTGTATTTAATCTATTTTAACTCATTGGATTGATAGGATGACATAATGCACAGTGCTTAACAGCTTGATAAATATTAACGTATGGAGCATTTATCAAGAATTAATGCTTCTCCAATAGGCAGTTGGAGCACTTATACATTAGTTAGTATTTTATTCATTTGATAATTATTGGCTTCCTGAGTGCTAAAATTGAAGTCCTTGCTGGTGGTAGTGTCATTAAATCTTGGATAGAGCAAACACTATAAACAGTATTAATGGTAACATTCTGTATCAGCCTTGTGACATGGTACAGGTTAGGTGTCTTTGCTGGTGGTGCAAAGAGGATGCTGTGATAGAAATAGCCCCGTACTGTGACAAAGGGAGGTTAGTGGCACTGTGGGAGGTAAGGGGACCAAGCTGGGGCCATGGAATCGGCTCCACTGCCTCCTCCAATCCTTCCTGCGACCAGGAGCAAGTCTTGTCATCTCCCCGTGCCTCAGTTTCTCAATTTGTAATGCGCTTCGATAATGGCAATTATCTACTTAACTAGTGTTTGTGCACTGTTCTGAAATAATTAATAGCTGTTGGGAGATCCCGTGTTCCCTGTCATTGTTATCAAATTTGTAAATATTAGCAATGGAAAAAGTGAGACGCAAACTCTCATTACTTGGCGCAGTGGGCGGTCCCATTTTCTTCCTTTTTCCTGGGGATTTTTGTACGTGTTGTGAGATACAGTCCTGAAAAATGGTAGATCTTTTTGATCAGATCTGGCTGCAAAATTATATTTAGACTAATGTTCTGATGTGCTGTAATCCAGTGAATTAACAGGAGGATTTTTAAAAACAAGCAAACTACATTTTATGCAAGAAAATACTTAGAATCTGTGCAGAACCAGGGGGTCTAGTGGTGCTGTTCACTCAGGTGTGTTCACTGTTAGTGAGCTGACCTGGCAGAAGCCCATGAGATCAGTAAGCATTGATAGACCTGTTTTCCACGAGGGCAGGATGAAGTGCAAAAGGCGCAGGGCTATTTCTGTCCAGGTAGCAGAACCTCACCAGTCACAAGAAGAGAATCCAAGCAGCTACTTCTGTGTATTTACAGGACATAATCCTCCTGCTGTTAGTTTGGATCAATGGCACCTAGAAGAACATAAAGCTGTAGTTCTGCTTTTTGGCTTCTGCTTAATACCTTTCATTGCTGGCCCACAATTGTGAGGAGACCTGCATGGCCGTGACCTCCATGGTACCATGGCCTCCTTGGAGCTGAAGTCACGTGTTAAAATATTTAAATAATCAAAATAAGTAAAGGTAGATGTGAAATGCAGTTTTGCATGTGCTGTGACCAAGCTCAGAGTTACTGCCTCACAAGTTGCCCCCAGGCCACCAGGCATAGGGGTTGCCCTGGGCATAGAGGGGGCCACCTCCTGTGACCTTTCTGCAGGCACTGCCCTCAACGATGAGCTGCCTTCAGGTGCAGGCTGACTCTGCCTATGAGCTCTTTTCTTGGTGTTATACTTTATGTTTTGTTTTGCCTCATCCTGGAGCTCTGGTAAGGTGGGCTGTCAGAGGGCACACCTGTCCCTACCAGGCATGAGGAGGCAGGTGGGTCTGCCATGGCTGCAGGCTGTCTCCTTGGACCTATAGAAGGATGTGATGTGAGGGGGCTTTGAAGTCAACTTGATAGGATGTCTGCTTGAACAGATGTTACATTGATTCTAGAGCTGCAGTTACTCTTTAGTTAGGTTTTGTTGTTTGAAACTAACATTTAAAGAATGTCAGTAGATAGTACTGAAATATGTGGGGTTCTCTTTGCTTGGGGGGCTATTCTGCTGTGGGTTTTTTGTTTCTTTGTTTGTTTGGTGTTGTTTGTTTGTTTGAGTTACATACATTAAGTTAGTGTGAGAAGAATAACCATATTCTAAAAATCGGAAAATCCTTCCTAGACTGACAGTAATATATACATTTTTTAGGCTTTCAGTGTAGCAAAGCAAGAATTTCAAGTGGAAAATTGTTAATTTACTATAATGAATTGAAACATGAAAAAACAAATATTTAGTTAATTGCCTCATAAATCTGTCTGTTACTATCAGTGGAATTAAATTGATAAACAGTTCTTTAAAATTAATTTCCACATGGCAGCATGCAGATTTTATTTTATTCAAACCCCATTAGGTATTTGTATGAAAGAAAACATAAATTTGCATTTCTGTCACATTAAAGAGTGTGTATGACAAAACACACATTTCCTTCCGTGGATACTGAGGCTTTAATACATTTGGCATAATGAGGAGAGCTAGATGCTAGTTTATTTTCAAAGGCAATACCAACTGCAAAGTGGAAGTACATCAGACTTTTTTGATTGCATCACATCACTTTACTGTTAATACAGCTGAACTCCTTTTGCTTTTGGGGTCAGGAGATCGTGGACACAACACTTGAAAGTCACGTAAGGTTTTGGGCCGTTGCCAATGCTGTGAAAATGTTTTGAGAGGCTGAGAGAAGGCCTGCTCTTTCTAGGGGGCTGGTGAGCTTCTTTCACCCTTCCAGGGTGGCAGGTCTTGGGGAGAGGAGGAGGTGGGTGTCCATGTTCCCAGGCCTGAATTGCCTTCACCAGCATGGCTTTTCCAGGCTCAGGACTGTCGTGGTTGCACCTGTGGGTCCTTGGTATGAAAGGAGCTGGCAAGCTGAGTTTAATCACCTAATGACACTTTAATCACCTAATGACACTATGCCCTGTGCAGTATCAGTTTTTCGAGGTAAGTGGGTCACTACACAAAATTAAATCTTTTGATATACTCCATCCTTCAGCAAATGTAATAAGAACGTCCTTTCTGACCTCTCCCAGTGATGTTCATCGGAAGAAAACTTGTCTTGCTTTGTGTGACCCAACATTCTGGAAACTCACATAAAGATAATTCTTTCTTGCTTACAGTGCTGTTAGATATTCTCAAAACTCAGCTGGATGGTTGTCATCTCAGAAGTTAGTAGTGGACAAATGGTTGCAAATCACAGCTGATCTTACGGTGAAGTGCAATGCCTGGGAGACAGACTCCTCAGTTTAATTCCCACAGCTGTCTCTTGCTTCTTGAATGACCTCAGTCAACTTACTTGAACTTTCATTCCCTCTGTTGTTTTGCCTGAAATCAATAGTTACTCCTTCCCACAGGCATAGTCAGACACGACTTGTACTGATATGTGAAGAGCTCTGAGATCCTCTAAAAAAGCTAGCTAGAGTGACAAAATATGAGTGGCAACAATGACCTGTAAGACATCAGAAGAAGGAGGCTGCAAACACATTTTCATTTAGCTTTAATAATACTTTAATAAGCAAAAGAAGGAATGTAATGTTTAATATTTAAACAAAATTGCATTTACTTTCTTCGCATGTTAAGTGAGTATTAAAGCAGGATGGAAGCTAGTTTACATATTTTTACACTAGACTATTTTATTATTAAATATTGAAATATGATGGAGTTGGCCAGCCTCCAATGAATATTACTTAACTTACTAACATCACATTTATATATTTGCAAGTTACATACTATATTTCTATTAGACAAATGACTGATGTTAAGGAATTTCGAGAAGATGCACTTCTACTAAAGTGATCCTTATGTAATGAAAATAAATAACAATACTTATTTCATGATTGATAGAAAGAACAGAAATACTTACAAAGGGTTTGTAGTATAAATAACTGGATGCAGTAATCCATGTATCTAGTCTTTAAAGCTCGTAGTATATTTCATATCATGGAATCCATGTTTGAGATTCTCTGGAGACTGAAGAGAACCAGAGTTTCCTGTCCATCTGTCTTTAATAAATGTAGGTACCCAAAAAACACACATGTAAATTCTCTTCTCACGTAACTGATAAAATGCAAACAACTTTGTTAAGTCAGGTTTTCGGACCTATGTGAATGGCAAACTTAGTTTAAGATAAAAGCGATAATTTTCCAATGAGTTCTGAAACTCCTTACCACATGAAATTCTGTTTGAGAGTGTTAAGGATGTGACTACAAAGATACAGGCTTCTTAGTACTTAGCACTGAGCTATATGTAGCAAAAATTTCTCAAGGCACTTGTAATAATTTGTGTAGCACTCCGCTCTGTTCCTGGGATCTTTGCTGATTATTGCTGTTAGCCATTGCTGGAGGAATCATAGAATCATAGAATTCTCAGATTGGAAAAGACCTTAAAGATCATCAAGTCCAACCACAACCTAACCATCCTACCCTAATTCTAACAGCCCTCTGCTAAATCATGTCCCTGAGCACCACATCCAGATGGATTTTAAACACATTCAGGGATGGTGACTCAACCACCTCCCTGGGCAGCCCATTCCAGTGCTAAACAACCCTTTCTGTAAATGTTTGTCTTGATCTCCAATCTAAACTTACCCTGGTGCAACTTAAGGCCATTTCTCCTCATCCTATCACCAGTCAGAAGAGACCAACCCTGCTCTGCTGTAAGCACCTTTCAGATATTGGAGGAGAGCAATCAGGTCTCCCCTCAGCCTCCTCTTCCCCAGACTGAGCAGCCCCAGTTCCTTCAGTCTCTCCTCACAGGCCATATTCTCCAAGCCCTTCCCCAGCCTTGTTGCCCTTCTGCCGACTGTCCATCAGCACACCAAGGTCCCTTTCCATCAGGCAGCTTCCAGCCATTCGTTCCCAAGCCTGTAGGGTTGCCTGGGGTTGTTGTGACCAAAATGCAGGACCCTACACTTGGCCCTATTGAAACTCATCCAGTTTACCTTGGTTCACTGATCCAGTCTGTCCAGGTCCTCTGTAGTGCCTTCCTCCCCTCAGGCAGATCAACTCCCTCCCAACTTGGTGTCATCAGCAAACTTATTGAGGGTGCACTCAATCCCCTCATCAGGATTGTTAAAGATGAAAATAGAAGCAGCCCCAATTCCAAGCCCTGGGGGACACCACTTGTGACCGGCCGCCAACTGGATTTAACTGGGAGGACTGCCAGATGGCAGACCTTAGTCTTTCTGGGAACTTGGCTTATAGGGCCACGTTTTCTTCATTGTGATATTTCTTTTATTCATTAAATCAGTTATATATGAAATTTCGAACGCATTCAAAGCTTAATTGGGAAAACAGATATAATTTCTGTTTGCCTCTGGAAACTGTAGTAATATTGGGATAATCATTTGTGTCACACCTACCTTAAATATTCAAGTAAGACACGTGGTTGTAGTTTTGGTCAGTCTAAATAAGATAACAAAAGAACATAAATTATTTTACAGATTGTGAAGTGGGTGGTTTTAGCTTTCAAGTCCCAGGGCAAATTTCAAGCTTTAAGTTTTTTTAAATTTTTGTCAGTGGACAAAGAAATTGAGTTAGAACGTAGAATGCAGCAGAGAAGTTAGTTTGTACCAAAAAGTTGCTGTGTTGCTTAGAACTGGAAGTGTTATGAGACCTGGCCTATTTGTCATTATCACAAAGCTAGTTCCCATCCAACCCACATCAAAATCACTGGGAAAATTGCCAGTAACATCAGCTGAAGCTGAACTGTGCCCTCATAGAGGATGTAACCCTCTGCACTGCTGATGAACTTTGCACTGCTTTGATTCAACTGCTTTTTCATAGTTTATACTTGGTTATAAATGAGGAATAAACATTGTATTTGTGCCGAAGACACAAGAATATCTGTTAAAGATTATCCCTTTACAAGCCAAAGCAGTGACAATCCATTCACCTGTTGACTCTGTTTCTACTTAGGAAGAATAGCTAGAAAGTATTGTTATATCCTAATCTATGTATAATAGCCACCTTAGGTGCTGTGTGGCTTTCTAAGATCTAATTGAAGAAGACCCAAGATTTAGAGTTTTAAATGTCCTAGGTTCTTTCCAAGCTGACTACCATTAAATCCCAGGAAGCTAAAAGTTTATTTTATCTCCTGCATTTTCTTAGTACTCAAGATATGTTTTATGATGGCACTGAAAAGAAGATGCATGTTTACTTGAATTTGAAATGAGAGTGCTTTGCATTTATTTGATCATCTCTTCCTTTCCAGTAGATATTACTGCAACAAATGGAAGCAATTATGTAGTGTTTCAACTGAGAGAAGAATGATTTATTAGGAGATAATTTCTCTAGACAGAATCCTAAATAACAATAGATTAAATTATATTAGACTTACAACACTACTTGGCTGTGTATTGGGGTCTCTGAACCAGTCTGTGCGTGTGTGTGCTGTGCACCAAAACCAGCATGCACTTCTCCTTCAATCTAAAATTGATGAATGAAAACCATCCTACTGAATTTTTAATTTTCCTGTGGTGTTATTATTCTGCACAAGTTAAGTTTAAAAACATGGTTAAAGAGCTGCACAGCATGTGAAAATGCTCAGGGGAGTAGAGGGGCCTGTTAGTAAATGAGAGCATGTATTAGAGTTGTAGGAGTAGCTCGGAAGTAATTCTGTGATAAAATACTCAAGCAGTTGAGTCTGTCTCCAGAAGGATGTGTTAATCAATGGTCGTTTTGTAACATTTTTGAAAAGGATGGAATTATGTTAGCTGTCTATTGCACACTGTTGCCAATATTTCAAAAAAGTGTTTGGAAAATGTGGAGACTCGAGTTTTGAAGATGCATCCTACAGGTGTCTATAAAAGTTTTAAGTAGAAATATTAAAGTTATAAAAATGAAGAAGGTAAAAACAAAAGCAGAGTTCCAAAATGGTTTTCGGGTCAGATGTAAGAATGCAGCCTGTGTGCACGAAGTAGTAATAAATTAAATCTCTTCTATTTCCGTTTATTAAATATATTTTGTTCTTTCTGAATGTGGTGCTTATATAAACAAAAGAAACTTAGAGGAATATTTTCAAGCACATTTTTGGTTACTAATTTGAGATATCCAGCCAAAGAAAAAACAGACTGTTATGAGCACTAAGATCTTTAATTGCTTCAAATTATTGTTATTCCTTGTGATTAATACATGTACGTATATAATCTTTATTAGAGTACCACGCAGCATTTGTTCTTGATGTGTATAAAGAATAATGCACAGCACGCAATTAAACACAATCTGTATTTATCAGTAACAGATTAATATGTGAAATGCTGGTGCTGGTGAGTGTGAGGAGCATTATGGCAGCTAGGAAACTGTGCTCTGAAATGTTTTTGATTATATTGTGTATTTTGGCAAAAGCCTGATGGCTTCATTGCCATCCGTGAATTTTGAAGAAATTTCTAATCCCCAAAAAGATGAAGAGAATCTTTAAAAAGAGTGTGTAAAAATTACCGCAATATTCGGTTAAACTCAGAAAGGCAATGAAATCCAGAATTTGGGTGGAACCTCCCTATCCATCCCCCTAGTAGTTATCAGAGTCTCCTTACAGTCACAGCACATTACCCATTTAATAGAGCTTCCTAATCCAGGTCCAGTGTCCTGAACGTAATTCATCTGGTGGCAAAAACGCTCATAAATTTCACCTTTATGTGAGTTTGCTACAGTTTATTAGCAGTTCAGTGTAAATCATAACTAAACTACTGGATAAGTGTTACTGGAAAATTGATATCAGTGCATTGATGTGCATTCGTTTATTAAAACAAACAAAAGATGATGACAAAAGCAACAAAAGCTCACTCTCAGAAAAATAATATGTTGTAAATCTATTTAGTGTGCTTGGTGTAGTGATGATTGTCTTTTAATGTCCTTTGGAGTTGTGTTTCTATTATAACTGTTTTTCTCTTCTGTTTCCTTTTTCCCTTTGCCTTCAGTTTTGCTTTTGTTTCCTTTACAACAAATCTAAACTGACAAGTGAACTGTAACAGGACTGCAAAACATACCTTGAACATACATTGTTAACCAAATTACAATCACTGATGTCGTTTACACATGTTGCCTTTCAAAGCATGAACATATTCATTTAATTTGCTTTTTAAATATCCATACCAATGTCCCTGAGCATTTTAATAAAACAGAAACAGTTAATTATTGCCGAGCAAGAATATCCACAAACAGTGGTCTGCGTCTTACAATGGATCTGACAGTGCTTCCCTCTGAAAAGAAAATTGTGTAAATTGCCACTTACTATCATTTTAAATAAATAAGCCTTATCTTGACTCTGTTTCTTTTTTCTTTCCCACCCCTCTGCAATACTGTTCAACAACCCTACTTTCAGTGGGACCATTTCTATTACAGAGTGATTGAACTCTGATTTACACATCAATTACCCAACTTCATGGAGATTTTCATGCTCCCCTAGCTGACATCAATGAAGCATAACTGTCTAAGAGCTTTATTTCATCCCAGTTTTTGATAACAGACTGATAACTAATCATATCGAAAGACAATGTGCGATGATACAGGAAACAATAAATGCTCCCCATTGAAACCTCAGCTACTCTTTATACACTTACTATTCAGGAAGCTATCTTTGCCATCCATTCCCCCAAATTGTTCCTTCCAAATTCATGTTTAGGAAAGGTTTGGGACTGCATAATGCTGTAAGGAAGATAAATTGAGTGAAAATAGCATTTTCTAGATTCTTAGGGGAAAATATCTAAAGGGAATGAAGAATGTGACAAATATAAGACAAACCCTCAGCATTCTAGCTTAAATTTCCATAAATTGCCTAGGGGTCTCTCGAGTGTTATTTTGTTCAGAGGCTTTAATCTTCTGTATTCTCTATCAACCAGTCTATGGGAATGGCATTGTTCTTAATGCAAATTGTTAAGAGTGTTAGCTCACGTGGATAGATAACCAGTGACCAGCTCAAGTGTTTCTCTACAGAACTGTTGAGCATCAAAGACAGGATATTCCATATTTTAAAATAAATATTTTATCTCAAAGTACAGTGATAGATGTGTTCAGTGTTAGATACTTTCGGTAACTGTTCATACTACGAAGAAGAACACAGCATCAAAGAAAATGTTAAATACAGGAGAGAGAGAACTATAAACTTATTCTGTCATGGTCTGATTGGTCCCTGTTAAGTAGTAAAATTACCAGGACAAAGATACAGGAGCAATGGTGCTGAACAGATGAAGAAGAATTTTGCTGTTTTAAATGTGGTACTACTCATGATTTTTATCATTAAGTGAAACAAAAACTTCAGATGGGTCGGGAAGATATGTTAAATTAACCATATTTTTGTTAAAGATCAGGTTTTCAAATTCTCTTCATTTACTAAACACATTTTAAGAACTGTAATGAAATTTAAGACTTCAGGCTGATTTTTTCATTTGGAGTAAATGTAATGAAATACCAGAGTACATACGGGGAGAATTCGAGCATACAAAGGAAGCCTGTTCCTCCGCCATACAATATTGTGGTAGCCTAGTTTTACATGAAATCAGTGGATGAATGCTGAGATAAATCTGAAGTAACGTAGAGGTGAATTGCTACTGTAATGTATTTGCTAGAAGCAGGATTTCACCTTGTTTGGTTTTCTGTTGGAGCTGCTCTCTGCCTTATATTTTTCCTCATACTGAAATACGACTGCCCTCGTGGAAGAGCAGTCAGGAGTGTACTTTTAACACAGGAATATTCTGATTGATTTGAGCTGGATTTTTCACATATGCCAATTATATTCACGAGCGGTTTTTGGTTGGGATATTGAATACCTTGCTCAGATGTAGGAACATTCAAGAAAGTCCAGTTTCTGGAGTTACTTCATCAACTAACAGAGCGCTTGTGGCAGAGCAACAGATCTCTCCCAGAGTCAGAACTGTGAAGAAATAAGCTTGGGAAGGGA